>NC_056746.1:250730028-251052528 GCF_019279795.1 Protopterus annectens | reverse complement strand
ATTTCAAGTTTGCAACTGGTTTTATCTTACTTGCAAATCCTGAATCAGGACTTTATTTTGAGAACTGGTAGTGTTCTATTTTCATTAAAACAGGCTTTCGGGGCTCCAGTTTTTCTTAATAGTTATTACCCTGCTTCAAAGGTTCATTTTATCATTGAAGTTAGAGAGAATTTCTTTTTCCTTTAACTAGAGTCATTAAAAAAAAAAAAATCACAATTTTTGATTTTTTCCCAGTCCTGATATTCATCTCAGTCTAGCACTTGAGAGAGCACTTAGAAGGTTTGTAAATGTTCTCCATGATATGTCATCATTGTTACCCCTTCAAAGTGACTTTGGTCAGACTGTAGCATTTCTTTCACTCTGGTTAATTGGTTCACTTCCTGCTTCTTAGGGCCTGTGCAGACAATGGAGTCTGGTACTAACACTTCATTATCCTCCCCACGAGCTGCAGGGAGTGCCTCAGGGCTCCAGATTGAATCTGCTATTATTCATTGTGTATGTACTACTACTACAAGGAAAATTTGATAAAGGGAGAGTTTTGCAGTGCTGTTGCTGTGCAGCTATTTCAGATTTACAATTTCATCCTCATTAGTTTGACACTCATTCCTTCCATAGTGGAGGACCTGAATGCCACCAGTCATTATTCCATGGCTTCTGACTAGCCCCATAGTGTAACATATGGGGGAATTGACTGGAATTCATGATTATGGTGTGGATTCTCAGTGTTTTCCTTGACGATGAGATAACATTTGTTGTCTATCCCTTCTGCTACTTTGTTTGGGATGTCATCAGGATTATGCTCATAATCCCATTAGACGTTCTTTCTTGGCTGATTCATGCCTTGGTCTGTCTGTGTCTGAACTGCTGTAATGCTTTCTACCTTGCCTTCCCAACTCTTAGTTTAAACTTTTGCAACCAGAATTTTGAGGGTATAGCTTGAGACCACTAGCATTTGTCCTTTTCGCAGACCGGTCACCCTGTATTTGTAATATTAAAAGTAGTCCATATTGGATAAGATTAAAGAGATCTTTTTAATATACTTTATTGTTCTGGAATCATCACAAGTACATCTAAAAAAAAAAAGCAAAATATACATTTCAAACAAGAATCATCTCGCAATTCATAGGTACACATCTTCTGTCACTATTAGGTACCAACTTTTTGTAAACATCTGTATTAAACATTACATTTGAATCTGTAAAATGTGTTTGCATACATTAGTAGTAAAGAAAACAAACCATAATAACATATCCATTGTTGTCATGAAGTATAGATGTTTTCTTTTTAACAATTTTCATTCATTCCAGCGTTACATAGTTTACTTAATTCCTGCCTTCCCTTAAACTTCATTCCTCCTCCTGTACATTGTCCTGCATTTATCATTCCCACAAATTCCATTTATTTCTACCAAATATTGTCCTTCACCTTTTGTAAGGATCCCACCTCCAGCTATCTCCTTTACAATATCCAGAGGTTCCCTTATGTTTGGAATAGATTTTGATTTCCATTTTCTAGTAACTGTTTTTTTGGCAGCTAATAACATTCAGATTAGTAAGGCCTTAATAAATCGAGGCAATTCAGTTCCTGTATCTCAGCTCAAAAGAATCATTTCCTTGATTATAACAATTTGTGTTTCCCCAACTGTTGGGAATTTGTAAAATCCACAAACTCATTACATTCCCCCAAAAAATGTTCTTAATTACTTGTCTCTTTGGCATCACACTTCCAGCATTTGCTGTCTGCCTGAGAAAGAAATCTCTGCAGTATACCTGTGGTATAAAATATCTATGCAAACATTTCCATGAAAAATCTTAAACTTTTAGGACTGGACTTTGTTGCATAATTGGGGGGGGGCACACAAATTTCTTATCATTGTTCCTTTGTAAATCACCTTCCCGTTCTCTTTTCCCAGTCTTTCTTAACCTTCTCTGATTGATTCCTGTACTTGAGTATTTTATTAACTTTGCTAATTATACAACAGCTTCTGTTCTTGACTCAACTGAAAACTGTACTCTGTTACCAATCCCTGATAGGGAAGGCAACGTCTAATTTGCAGTCCGGACTTCTGCTTAGTGTCATTCTGCTGTATTACCTTTTCTTCCCGAGTTATTTGTTCCCAATACTGTAGTTCATTTGCTGATTTCCTCCAGTAAGTTACAGCCCCCTCTTCCTTATTTTCTATACCTTCACTTGTAGACATTAACTTTGGTAAAATTTCCTTTCTCCATTCTCTCACTAGCTTAGTTTTCAGAAAAATTTCTGCTATTTTATAAGTAAATTTGTTATTTGTTATTTATATATTATTTTTATGTTTGTATTTTTGTAATTTGTTAATTTCCTCTGGAGCTTTTCTCCCCGGGCCTCCGCTGAAAATGGGCTGTTGCCCAGTCGGACTACCCTGGCAAACAAATGTTAAATAAATAAATTGCCCAGTTGGGCTATCCTGGCAAACAAATGTTAAATAAATAAATAAAAATAAACTCTTGCGCTGTTCCCCTCCCAAATAAATTTCTTCAACTATTTATTAGTTATCAAATACAACTTCTCCTCTAGTTGATAAAAATATGCCTGACCTATATATAAGACAAAGGGAACTAAAACAATTTCACTGCCTGTATCTTGCTATCCATATCTGTAATCAGGAGCTTCCAGTCTCTCAGTTTTCGTAGGTTCATAGGTTTACTAGGCTAATGACCACAAGGGCGTTTTTAAGCCTAGCCATACATCCCACATCTCTGGCAAGCTCTGATACCCTTGATGAGTGTAAGCAAGGGCTTGGGAGATGAAACATTTACAAGCAGGGGCCTTGGAGGTGAACCACTTGCAAGTTGCCTGTGTCCATTAGAAACATAGGTGCCAAACCAGGAATGAATTTCCTGTTCCCCATTCAGTTGTCCAAGATGCATTTGAATTGGGTTAGGAAGGAACTCTGCTTCACATAGATGGGGAGTCTGTTCCATAGGCGAGGTAGTCTCTGGGATATATACCTGTCTCTCCAGCAGGTCCTGTTTATATCATAGGCAAGGATCAAGTCATTAGAAGGGGTAATTCTGGTGCTGTTTGTTTTGTGGATATGCAGGAGGTCCATCAGAGTGGGGTCTGACAGTGACCTGTATGATAGGCATAGATTTCCCCTCAAAAGCCTGTAGGAGATGGAATATAGGGATAGGGCTTTGAGGTGGTCTGCAAAGGACATTTTACCTATGTCCTTCATTCTTTTAATGAGGAACTTCTGTGGACATTCCAGTTGTTGGATATGCCTGGTTAGGTACATAGCAAAGAGGGAATTGTACTCAATAGGTCTAATGAACGCCAAATACAGTGGAGCAATGACTTCCTTGGACTTGCCATACCTTTATTTATCAGTTGCGTAACAAGCATAGAATAATTTCCTCACTACTGTAGACACGTGATGATCAAAGGCTAGATTACTATCTGTGTGTGCCCCTATTTCCCTGACTACTGGGTCAACTCTAAGGGGAGTATTGTCAGTATGATATTTACCGGGGTGGATGACTTCCCAAAGGATACTGTTCATTTCTCTGCATTTGGTTTTAGTCCATGGCTTTGGCACCAGTCTGTGTCAGCCCCTCCTGGAGAACATTTGTGTCAGTGTGGGATTCAATGATAGCTCCTAATTTGCAATCATCTGCAGATTTAGTCAGCCAGAGACCGTTGACACTGGCCTTGACTTCAGACAAGTAAATGCCAAAAAGGAGAAGTCCAAGGACTGATCCATGTTGCACTCCACCTGTGACTGGCCTCTTTGTAGAGGTAGACTCCCCAATTCTGACTTCCTGGGTCCTGTCTGTGAGTCGGTTGGTTATCCACCAGGTGACATACGAGTTTGTACCTAACCTCTTGAATTTGTTAGCAATGCCTGAGTGGGGTATTGTGTCAAATGCCTTGGCCAGGTCAAGGCAGGCAGTGTGAACCATTTTTCTCTCATCCATTGCTTTGGTTCCCTTCTCAAAGATGTCCATCAGGTTGAGTAGGCATGATCAGCTCTTGACAAAACCAAACTGGGTTGGATCCATTGTCTGGAGTTTTACTATATTCCTATTGATCGTTTCCATGATAATTCTTTCCACGGCTTTACATATAAGACTAGTGAGACTTACAGGTCTGTAGTTTCCAGGGTCTGTAGATGAACCACCTTTGTATTATCTTTTTTGTTAGTTTCTTCCCATGTGTTCTTAGCTGCTGTAGCAACATTTCTTTTAATTCTTGCACCTAAATACTTCAGTTTGTCATGTCCCCACAAGCATGGGTATTGGTGACCCAGTACATGCATGAGTATATAGTTTACTGCTATAGCCTTTGATTTATCTTCAATTATTTTATATCCATAGAAAACTTGAAACTGCTTCAAAATGTTCTACAACACTGAAATGTTCTTTTTCTGAACTTAACAAGTACAGAATAATATCATCTGCAAATAAAGTTAGATTTTTTTTTGTCCACCATACCAGTTATATACTAGAATTTGTGAATCTCTTATCTTCTTTGCTGGCCACTCTAAATGCAAAACAAATAACAGTGGAGAAGGAGGACATCCCTGCCTTGCTCCTGTCTGCAGACACAGCTTGTCTGTGAGAAACCCTTCTTATGTGCTTGTTATTAACCATGTTGTTCTATCAGGGATCACAAAAGCTACCATTTCCCTACTGATACAATCCCAGTTAGACTCTCGTATTTAATGCTTTCTCTGTGTCAAATCTTTATTAACAGTAAGTAGGAAAGTGCAGTTTCACATTTTTACAACATTAACTTGCATCTTTTATAGATTTTTTTATTGGATCATGGTCTTATATAGTTGCTGGATGGGTGAAATGCTGAAATTCCTGCTAGTAATTTCATATCTTCCATGCTGAAATTATCATAGGCCTTTTCATAACTCTACCCTCTTGTTATATTTTCCCTTCTGTTTCTGCCTGGTACATCCTTAATATTGCAAATCAGGGGTCAGTCCCTACCATTAATTATTATTCCCTTTTGAAAGCTTATTATTTTCCCCAAAATTCTCCTAAGCTTCATAGTACTAGTTTTTGGTGGAGTGCAAGTCCATGGTAGAATAATCATCCTCCCTTGCTGATAACCCTTTAGTAAAAGAAATCTCCATTTTTGCCTTCTTCTTTCCCTATTGGAGCCCCTGTAGCAATCAGTACTATTACACACATTTTCCTTTGTCCCTGATACTTTGCTTGGATGTTCATTCTGAAATCCATTCTTTGTCAAATTCACTGCTTTCATCGACAGAGGAGTTTGCCCTTTTCTCCACTGTTGTGCAACCTCAGAGTTGGTTTATGTAAGTTTGGGGAGGAGGGATGCAGAGGACTTGCCTCCCTGTGAAATATAAGTAATGTTCCTCAGATGTTTGTCAAGGGTAGTTCTGGCAAACATTTTCCGAATATTTTACATTTGCCGAAACTGCCTTTGGCAAGTCGACACGAATCCCTTATATCCAGCAGTCTCTAAATCTTTATCAGCGTTCAAGCAGTCATACTTACCTTATTGTTCTTGGACAGTACGGTGCTGCACACCCTTCCTTGTTTCCCCTGTTGCTCCTTTTAATTACACTTCCTTTTCAATATTCTTTGATTCAGCTTTCTTCTTCCTCAAGGGTGTGCATTCTGTTTCATGGCGTACATACTCGCTCTACATTATTCTGTGCAAAGGAACATAAGTGAGCAAACCTCTGACACACAACATATAAGCTAATAAGCTAAATGTTCAGCCAGTCACAAAGTTACCAGACCAACCAAATACAGTTTGACAGACCTTCGGCATAAAATATGGTTCATTTCTTTGTTGTCTCTCATTCTAAGCTTGATGTTCAAGACATTTTAGCAGAACTGGTTTCCAACCATCCACTTTAAGCAGTATATTCACAGTCTTTTTTCTTACTATCCTCACTCAAGCAGTTATATTTTTTTCATTTTAGGGCCACTGTATCATAAGTGCACACATGATCATATAGCTTCCCAAATAATTATGGTTACCCATCTGTAAAAAAGATGCAGTCACTCATGTTTAATTTTAACTTCCCTTTCTACTCTGCTTAACAGTACTAATAACATAAAATCAGCCATTGCTTAAAAGTATTACTATATTAAAATCATAATTTTTCCACCTTAGCAGCATCCATAACATTAGTAGAGGCATATCTCCCTTATTAAAGATCAATAATGTTTGTCTTCCAGAAATAAACTAACATCAATTTCTCTAAAAAATAGTAGTTTCTCTTTAAATAAATTTTTCTTGTAAACAGATTGGTGCTTGTGGCATTCCATATTCAGTAAAACACTTCAAAATCTGGGAGGCTGTGTTATGGCACAACAGCAGTAGTTCCAAATCACAATAGGCTGATATTCACCCCCAGCCTAAGGGTCCCCAATTTGAACTACATATTTATTTATAACTCAGTTTTAACTTTCTAGTGTAGTTGCAACATATTTTTAAATAATATCTTCATATCATTGACAATACTTAGTTACTAAATACATGTTTGTTAAATGGTATAAGCAGGCTTTATGCAGTATGGTATAAGCAGGCTTTGTGCAGTGTATATGTAACAAACATTGAAACAGGAGTTTTGTAGTGTGTGTATGTATGTATATATATATATATATATATATATATATATATATATATATATTACATAGCCAAGTTGAAACAGCTGTTAACATCTACTTAAATGATGTGCAGGTTATAGTATCCCAGCTCAAGTCTCCTGTTATGATTGCAGATAATATTAAATTAGTAATAATTTAAACTTTTCTTTATCAAAGCCAGCTGCCTGTCAAGGGCTAGGATCCACTACATCACACATGCACTCAAGTCGTTGCACACAATACAAGTATGACAGTGTCATAGAACGTATCAGTGTAAATAACCTGAGATGTACTTCCCCGGACTATATGAAGAGCAAAAGGATAGGGCTCTTGGACTATGCGTCCCAGTCTGGTATGAGCCTAGCATTGAACAGCATTCTAACTTTTCCAAGGATGATGCTACAGTACCAACAAAAAATGATTAACTTTAATAATTGGCTTAGTTTTTGGTGTCACTCCAAGGGGGTACGATATTTGTCTGTTTGGAACCATACGGTAGACAGGCTATGGTACTGCCAGGGATGATCTGTATCTGTCCCACCTAGGTTTTCAAATATTGGCTTAAAATCTTGTCTATACCTATGGTGCCTTTTTTGAGGCTGTGCCAACCTAATAAACCTACTGACAAAGCTAAACCGACTTAGAATAAAAGTGTTACTGCTCAGTGCCAGGAATCTAAACCAGAAACTCTACTCCCTGCAAGCTCTCCTCATCCTAGAGAATATAGACATCTGTGCAGTTATGGAGACTTGGTTTAAAGCCACAGAAGGCACCCCAGCAGTACAAGGCTATAATGCCTTCCACAAAATTAGACCAGCCGCTGCACAGGTAGGGTCTAAAGGTGGAGGAGTCTCAGTTTACAAACACAAAAACATGTCAAGGCGTGGCCACACAGTATGGCACACTTGAGCTTCTCCACATCCAACTTACCATAAGTAAACTGCATTACAATACCCTTGCAAGCTAGAGGGGGCCCCACCATGACCCAGGAAGCCCATACCATGTATTTGGACATACTAGAAACGTTACCTATTCAACCCAATATGATCTTAAGGAGCAACTTTAACCACCCCAATATTAACTGGGAATCGTACGTGACTTTCAAACATACAGACCCAGATATTCCTGGACTTTAACCCAAACTTCCTTGAACAGCTAGTCTGCATAACCATTAGGGGTGCAAATATCCTTGACCTGGTCCTCCCAAACATTGGGGGAATGATGCTCTCCCCTAGTGTAAAGTCCTCTTTGGTCAGGTTGGACCAAAAAGCTGTCTCCTTTGAAATAAATATTAACCCCAGGACCCTAGCTAACTCCAGAACATTTAAAGACTATTCCAAGTCAAACTTCCTTCTACTAAGCAAATTTCCAAGCCCCCACACCAATCCCAAACCCTGTGAACATAGCTGCCTATGAGGACTTGTTCACTGAAACCCTGGACAATCATGTAAATAGCTGCACAGAGACAGCTGTACCTACCTGAAATAAACATAGGTCAACTTCCAAAAACAAGCCACCCTAGTGGAAGTTCAGTATGAGTAAATTGTATGACAAAAAAAAAAGAAGAAGAAAATATGCCCAAAAACAGGAAGAGTCTAGTCCAACAAAGTAAAAACTCCATCATCATTCTGAACAGTCAGCTCAGGGGACTTCTCAAGTTCACCAAAGCCAATTTGAGATAAAGGTAGCCTAAAAAGGTAATGACAGCCATAAGGCTTTCTTCAGTTATGTCTGCAACCATAAAGGAAACATCCAACAATTTCCCAAACTAGTGGTGAATGAAACCACCTATACAGAGCCAGAGGGTATACTTAATCTGATAGCCAATAAATTTAGCTCCAGTTTTACCCCCCCCCCCCCCCAGGGAAGTACTTACCAGCATTTCTCTATCAACTATCACTAGTAGCAAGTCCTCACTGCACTCTTTAAGGGCAAGAACATTGCTTCAGTAGGCCCTAATAATATCCCAGTTTGCCCCCTGAATAGCATGAAACATGAACTGTCAGACTGTCTAGAATTTCTGTTTAACCATAGCCTCTGGACAGGATTTGTGCCAAAAGAATGGAGGATTGCAATGGTTATCCTTCTACACAAGCAGGGGCCTTCCACTGACCTGGGGAATTACAAACCCATAAGTCTGACTGGTCTCGTATACAAAACCATGGAAAGAAGTATCATGGATCTGATAAATAATGACATAAGAAACCTACAGACACTGGAAATTTCCCAGTTTAATTTTGTCAAAAGCAGGTCATGCCTACTTAACCTAGTGGACTTTAGGAGAAGGTCACTAAAGTTATGGACAAGGCAGAGCAGTGCACACTGCCTCCATTGACGTGGCCAATGTGTTCGACACAATACCACATTTGGGTATTGTAGATAAACTTACAAAATTAGGAGTAAATACATATGTTACCCAATGGATTGCCAGGTGGCTCACTAGTAGGATGCAATAAGTTAGGATAGAGGGTCAACCTCCAGAAAGAGACCAGTCACTAGCAGACTCCCACAAGGTTTGGTGCTGGGGTTTCTCCTTTTTGACATCTACTTCTCTGAAGTCAGGGCAAATGTCAACGGAATCTGGCTGACCAAGTTTGCAGATAACTGCAAACTAAGTGTGGTCGTTGAATCCCCTAAAGATGCAGTTGCCCTTCAAGAGGGCCAGACACAGACAGCTGCTGCAGAGTCATGGACTAAAACTCAATGCAGAAAAATGTGAAATAATACCCTTTGGAAAGAAGTCCACCCCTGGGAATTACCACATTAATAAAGCACCCCTAAAAGTAGATCCACTGGTCTGGGATCTTAGAGAACATGTGGACAGTAACCTGACCTTTGACCACCAAGTGTCTGTTGTGAGAAAAATCATTCTGCTTTGCACAACATATAAGTAAGGGCATGGCATTCAGGTCCAAGGGGGTCATTGTTCTACTGTACTTGTCTCTCATCAGATCTTCGGGTACAGTGCACCATTATGCATGTACCTGATAGGCACTTCAAACTACTTCAGAGACCAGAGAGGTTCCTCACAAAAAGAGTACAGGTAATAAAGAAAAAGTGTTGTGTGGACCATCTCAAACCCTGTTCATGTACTCTGTCTGCTGTAGACTGCTGCACAGTGATTTGTGCCTAGCTTATAAGGCATCCTCTGATTTGTTGCACGTCCACAAAACAAATAGCATCAGAAGTACCTGTTCTAAGGACCTCAAACTCATTTGCGACATAAACAGGACTTGTTGGAAGGACAGGTATGCATCTCAAAAAAATATCCCTCCTGTGGAACAGGCTTCCCATCCATGTGAAGCAAAGCTCATCCCTAACCATATCCAAATGCAGTTTAGAGCAGTGGATGGGAAATGACCCTGGCTTGGCACCTATGTTCTTAATACACAGGGGCCGCCTGTGAATCCTTGATGTGTACAAGCCTGTATCATAACTGTAAAATCCGTTAGGGTGTTGACATGTATCAGCAATATTTTGGTAAGTTTGGAGTAAGCCTGGAAATGCTTAAAAGAGTTGTTGGACCTACAGCCTACTAACCTCTTACGAACATTTGTAAAATCACTCACAGCCTCATCCCGTTACATCACCTTGTAAATATATACAGGCCTAAAAATGTCATAAGTGCCAAGATAGTTTCAGATGAGGATAGTCTTGCCAGTCTAGGACCACTGTCAGCAACAAGTTTGCACCCAAATTCTAGTCAACCTTATGATTCTCAGTTGAAACACTAATAATTTTCACATTATGTGCCTCAGTTCACCCTGATCAACATGCACCGACACTGCTTTGAGATGTTAGCGAAGCAGTGGTACTAATGACAAAACATGGGTCAGTCCAATGGGTACTCAACCTGCATTCAGGCTGTCCATGAGTTAATCTAAGGATCTTGTGTGTATGTCTGCCTTTATACCCCAACACACACACTAACTGAGGTCATACATTAGACATACACCCTTGGGAAGGTAAAGTTTTGGTACACTGGCTGGACATCAGCAACAAAAACCCATCTGTTATGAATACTGCAGCAGTAATCAGTAGGATATCTATGGTTATGGCTAAGTTCTTAGACAACTGTACTTTCTTCCCTGGAGTTTAGCATATTCAGTCATATTTAAATGTATTTCCTGCAAGGCAAAAATTCCCAGCATATATTTTCTAGCAGTGAAAACATTTTCGTCTTTTTTTTTTTTTTTTTTTTTTACTGATGTGGCTGAACCATTCACATTCCATGTAACAACAGCCACACTGTCCACCATATTTAACAATCCTTTCCCTACTTTACAATACAAAATGAACAATCCATGTAACAAGAACCATATTATCAACCATATTAAATAACTATACATCTGATGTTGTCAGTCTTCATCTATTCTTGACTGATGGGTTATGGTTCTGATTCTTGAAACCAATCCAACCGCTGTATAGCTCATGCCAGCCAAAAAAAGTCTACCCATAATACCCCTCTCCACATTACCTCAGATCTTGTTTGCCGCTCTTATAGAAAGACACATCAGCCGACTCTCACAGCTAAGTACATTTTAGAAATTATATAATATTTTTTCCAACTTTCTGTCTTCTTTAAATTAAGTTACCACAGTGTTTTCTACACCTTTGTCTACCCTTTCCTTATCGTGCGAGTGTTTATTATCTTATCCTTTTCCATTTGCTATTTCTTATCTACCAAAGTTGGTAGTTTCTCCTCTCTTCTTTCTTGGGTAATCTTTCCTACCATCGTTAGTAGGATTCGTTCTGTGTTTGTGAGCGATTGTGTGTTCTCTAAATTCTTTCTTGAACTTCTGCTTTTCTTGCTATAATGGCAGATAAGTCAAAAATCGACCACTGGTTTCAAACAGTGCAAAGTGTTTGGCAGGAAAATCCCGAACTCTGATGGTCACGATAAATGTGTATATTGTTTAGCTGTTTCTCATCTAGCTATACAGTGCTCTATCTGCCAGGGCTTCAGTAATAGAGCCCTGGTAGAATGTAGAAACAAACTGATACTTAAAGAGCTTCTTAAGGCCCCTTTTGAGGAAGCATTCTCCAAAGCTGACCAGTCTCCTCAGGCCTCTGTGGTTTAAAATCTGCTCATTCGGTGCTGATGTCTCCATTGGCACCGGCATCTAAAACACACAAACACCCTTCTGCTGGTTCCTCTTCGGAACCAAAATCCAAGGTTTCAAAAATTTTGGAATGTACTGAGTCCTCGACACCAACCACTACCTCGGTGCCATTGACACCAACCACGGCACTGACTCCAGCGTCGGTACAGGCTTCCTTAGTTACCACATCAGTACCGACATCTCCTGTGGCTCCACAGCTCCTTCCTTTTGCCCCGGTGCCGAAGACTGAGATTTTTTTACACTCAGGACTACATATTCCCCATTGATCGACCCCTTTCTGGGTCAACTTTCTAGACCTTTTTATATAGAGACCTAAATCTGCCTCTGGATTGTCCATCGCTCCACCAGGAGTCTTTCTGAAGTTGACATAGTGAGGTTGGTGGATCAGCTTCTGACAGCTAGGGGTATTCCCCCATCTTTTCAGCCCCCTCTTCCTTCTGGTGCAGGGGAATTCTCTCCCAGTACCCCTACATATACTCCTCCTCTGACCTCTTCGCAGGCTTTAGAGCTCTCGGCTCCAACCACATAGATTCCAGTAGCCTCGGTGCCAACAACATAACTTGCCTTTGATTGTGGGCATGGCTCTGACTCTCTCATTACCATCAGACCTGACAGGTCCCTAGGATCAGACCTCCACCGGCGAGTGAGGAGGGTTTGAGACGACTTCTGTTTCTTATTCGGAGCTGAATTTACCACTTAGGGCTGTGCCAGTTGGGGGCCTTTCATCAGCTCCGGCTTTGGAGGTGGGTATCTTGGGGCGGGGTGTGACCCCCGTTCCAAGTTTGTCTGTCTCAGTTCCAGGCTCCCATCCCTCCACAGAGGGGCCTGCCTTTCAAGCTATATAGAGGGCTTTGGCCACCGCTACTTCCCAGGTGCCTCCTGCTACCGGAGTCTCTCCCCTTGACTCTTGCTTGCCCAGAGCTTACACCATGCTCTGTACCAAGACAGCGAGCTTCAAGGATGCAAGAGATACAGACCAGGGGTCACCCGTCTTCCGAGTCCTCTTCAGATATTCCCACTGAAGAGCCTCCACGGAAGAAATTGTGTAAGAGGAAGCACCTGGACCCCCCCTGAAGAGTCTGTCACCGAGGACACAGATTTTGATGAGGGGAAGGGTTCCACCCTGTCACCTCCAGAAGATATCTCCTTTGGAGACATTCTGACGATCATTAAACAGAGGGGTGACTGGAAGTCCAAAGACCCTTCCTCCGAGGAGTGTGTGTACTTGTAAGCCTTCAGAGCTTGCCCATCTACCTCCTGGATGACCCCTCCCACTGACTGTCTTATTAAATTTATTACTCAGTAGCCTTGGAAGGCCCCTGATTCGATAGAACCGATTCCCAGGAGACCAGATAAGATAATTTTCTCTCCCAAGGATCATCAGTACTGGGTGAAAGGGTTAGCAGTAGATGCCATGATAGTAGCGGCTGCCACTAAAAAGTAACTAGCTGAGGAAAGTTCCACAGATCGACTGGGAATATGTTTGGGCTAGCCTTGTGTTGGATCCAGGGCCATTAGTCTAGTACTCGCCTATGAACCAGTGTTCATCCCCCTAACTAGGAGTCAAGGGAGATGGACAGATTTGGGAAGTGGGTCTACGCATCACTGACCTTTACCATTAGGTCCTTGAACTTTTTGGCACATTTCAGTAGGCTCCAGAGGAATCTGATCAAGGATCTGTCGGATACCCTACAGGTGTAGTAGCTGAGGGGATCCAGGAAAAAGTAGCCTCCCAGTTAGCTACCCTGGAGTCCATCTCTAATTCGTCCATGAGGCTCATTGCACATGCAGCCAAAGGGGCGACCAGGTCAGCAGGTTCAGGTGTTGCAATTTGATGACACGCTTGGATGCGCTTGTGTAAGTTTGCGAAGCCATTCAAGTCTTCTATTGTCAGTGCCCACTTTGATGGATCCTCTTTGTTCAGTCCCAAACTATCCAGGTGTGAGAAGGATGGAAAGACCTTGTCTACAGTGGGCATATGTTTTTCTGCTCCTCAACGAGCCTATTCCAGGAGTCAGATGAGTGGGAAGATGTGGTTCAAGAAGTCCCAGAGGCCTTTCCAGGACACACATGGTGCAGACTCCTCAGGGCAAAGGGGGGAGTACTGATGGAAGACGCCATCCTAGAGGCAAAGATGGACCGCAGAACCAGAGTTCCAGGGAATCCTTCTCTGGCCAACCCTATCAGTGCTCCTGAAAGGAAGCCCAATTGCTTGCCTCTGGAGCCAGTCAGGGCAAGATTTCCTTTGCACCCAACAGTCTGGAGATGAATAACCACAGATGCCTGGGTGCTAAGAATCATTCCCAGAGGTTACCTTATCCCTGTCATTCTTTATCCAAGAACTTGAACAAGACTCCCCGATGTTCCACCCATTCAGAGGGACCAAACAGCCTTGGAAATGCAAATGCTGCTAGAAAAAAGAGTCATCCAAGAAGTCTCACCAGACCAGATAGGATCCAGATTTTAATCAAGATTCATTTTAGTGCCAAAAAAGACAGGGGGCTGGAGACCGGTTCTGGATCTCAGCATTCTAAACAAATTTGTTCAACAGTCCAAATTTCAGATGGTCATGGTTTAGTCAATACTTCACTTTCTGGAGAAAAACAATTGGATATGCTATATAGACCTTCAGGACACCTATTACCACATAAAAATGGACTAACGTTCAAGAAGGTTTCTCCACTTCTGGCTAGGAGCCAGTCACTATCAGTTCAGGGTGCTGCTCTTTGGTCTCACCACAGCCTCCAGGGTATTCACCAAATGTATGGCAACAGTAACAGCTCACTTGACAAATGGTAACCACATATTTCTTCTGTGTTTGATAGCTCAGTTAAGAGTTCCATTGTTTTAACTATCTTTATAATGCTGTAATCTTCCCAAACTCAGTATCTGTCACTCATATTAGATTTCCCTTTTAATCATCAAAATATCTTTAATTAGCGTAATGATGTGATGCAAATATGAGAGACATACAACCTTGTCAAACATCATGAGACTTGCCAGATTTAAGATAGCTCTTCACATGTGTCTTCCACCTGGCACAGTTTGCAGTTAGTGAGGATTTTGATTATGAATTTCAGGGTTTAATATTTAGAATGATTGATTTATCTATTTATTTATTTAAATTCGTATTTAATTGTCACATTGCCTTGCTAGTGTTTGTTTTTTTGTATGTTGCTTTTGTTATGCTGTCTCTGTTTAATTACATAAATCTGATTTGGTGGCTGCTTTCTCCCTCTCTAGATATATTCCTAAGTGACCAGTAGGAGCAGAAATTTTTTTTTTTTTAGACTTTCAACTTTTGTTGAATACTGATTAAAACACACCCAAAACACTTTTCAACTGGCTGCTTTGTTCATTTGTATTACTGTAGTGAGATGACACTTTTTAAGTGAAAATGAGTCCTAATAATTATCCCATTTTTGCTTAGTATGCAAGGTGCCATGCTTTCCATTGTTGCGGTAGTGTATTAGTACCTCTAAATTAGTGCATGAATGTATAGGTTTAAGTTAGAACTCTCCTTTCAAAATAAATATACCTGCAAATGTGTGGTTGCACATTTAAATTGTTTTTTTTTTTTTCAATAATCATTTTTTATTATTTTTCACAACCATATTACAAATTCACACATTATATACAATATATACAAAATGCTTCCATTGGTTAATTTCACATATATATCAACCTCATGTATTGATCAAAGGTACAGCACTCACAATCAAAAGGAAAATAATAAAAAAAAAAAAAATCCAACATTAACAAATCCAAGCCAACAATATGTCTTTTCTGTACATTTTCTATCTAATCTAAGGTTGATTTAGACTATATTCTGGTTCCCGAGAAAAAGTGGATAGAAACCTCTTAAGCCAAAATAATAATAAAAATTTGCTCCCAGATTTTTATGTTGTTGATATTTTTCTTGTGATCACTAATTAACAGTTTATGCGCTAAGATGTGTTTTATTGCCAACAATCTGAAATTTTCCCACGATGTCTGGGCTGGGTTCAACCAATTTGTGGCTATATATAATTTCATTAATAGGCAAATATTCATAATTACAATCGTTTTTGATTTATTTAGATTCTCCGGGGGAATATGAAGAATCATAAACTCCCAAGAGAGTGTTGAATTTTGGTAACCCATTTTTTGTAACTGCAATTTTAATGAATTCCACAATTTATAAATGCACTTACAACTCCAGAACATGTGAAGCAAATCTGCTGTCTGATCAAAGCAATGTGGGCATATGGGTGAATTCTTCGCATCAAATTTGTGCAAAGTGAGACGAGTATAGTATGCATTGTTAAATATCATCAGCTGCGTAATGAGTCACTCTGTTACTATTTGTTGTTTTTAAGAATCACCAAAAAATATACTTCACTTTTCAAAGTAAACAGTGCAACCACTGCTTTTCTTTTTCCTGTTTTGTAGTATGATGAATTCAAGCTTGAAGGGAATGAACTGTGGTTAGCGGTCAGTGCTAATCAACGCGTTAGTGTTTGGGCTGCTGATTGGCTAAAAGACAAATGCGAACTTGTTGACTGGCTCTCATTCCCAGTGCCTTTAAGTACTGAGGTAAGACAAATTATATCCTGTATGATATGCTAATACTTCACTGGTGCATGATATTGGGAGGTAAATAATGAAGGATTTTAATGTTTTCATTTACCAGTATTTAACACCACAGTGATCATAAGCACATTTTCAACCTTTATCCTTCATACCAGCAAAAGATATGATGAAATTGTAGATATATAATGAAGATCAGTGACATTTATTATTTATTTGCTTGTTTAGTTATTTAAATTTGGTGACTGTGGCATAGCACTTATCCTTCTGGTCCTATTTCAGCCTCAACCCGGGAGTACAAACCAGCAGTGAACCAAAAGAAACATTTCATTGAGGTAAACAAGAATGCAAGAGTTAAAACACTAAGTACACCAGCAGCTGAGATAAACGGACTGTTCACTACAATAAAAACTGTTAAAAATCCAAGAAAGTGTTCAGTCCAAAATACAGCCAGGTTATAAAACTCAAATTTATTAGATAACTGTAAGTGCTTTCGCGAGTACCAAGCTTACTTCTTCAGACCATTTAATTAATAAATACACATACATCAATTAAAAAAAAAACTTCTCAAATCTCATTATCCAATTATATTGAAGAATTCAAGCACATGATCTAAAAACAATGCATCTAATACAGCCAAAGCTCCTCAAAGGAAATATCACTTAAATTGTTAAAACATGTAACAATACATCAAAAAATGGAACTAAACATCCTATTAAACAGCAAAAAAATATCAATGTTTAAAAACATATAATGAAAAATTGATCACATTAATCCAAAAGACTAAAGAGTTTCTTGTGTATACTCCATATATAAAAATGTCATACATGTTTTAACAATGCAAGGATGGATCTCACCATGTTGGCATTACTAAAAAACTCGAAATCATATTTATTTAAATAGAGGTCTGCCTTTTAACACTGATTTTCAGTGGTACATGTCTATTCAAACCTAATGCACAATCTGCACGTAGTCTGACAATCGACTTGGTTTCTGTGACCTCAGTCTGGTTACGTATATCCCCCATACATTGACTCTGTACCATATCATCAATGGCCATAAACTGAAAGTTATGATGAGTGGTAGTGCTGACAATATGCTTTGCTAACGCATTATTCATATTGCGACCTTTAATATTATAAATGTGCTCTCTTATACTATCGTTTAACCGTCTGTTGGTTTTTCTGTTGTAAAATGACCTGCAGATGGTGCAATGAGCCAAATAAATATCAGTACTATTAGTTAGCAGTAACATTAAAAATATATATCTTCCTAGTGTTTGGATGACAAAGCTGACCACTGTTATCAATGTACTGACAGTAATTGCATGTCCCACATGGAAATGTATGCATCATTCTATTATTGCTCAACTTATCAGACCATTCATCAAAAGTCTTTCAACAGAGTTCTTATTTTTACACCTAAATAAAGGTTTCTCACCTACTACACTTTCCAACCTCTCAATTGGTGGCTGTTTTCCAGTGTTTGCTAATAACTTCTCTGATATACTTAACATCGTTATTATAAAACAGGGAATATCTAACCCTGTCTGTTCTTGCCTTTATAGGCTTATGTTCAGCATTATCTGAAAAATAAGGTTGGGCAACATTAGTTCTTAATTCACATACAGTATCGCAAGTTTATTTAATCTGTTGGTGTTTGTAACCCCTACGAATGAGGTTTACATTCAGATGATATTTACCTGCAAACGGTGTAGCAAATGTACTTCTAAGATAGAGTTTTATATGGTTTAAATAAGGAAATGCATGCCTTGGAGGATGAACTCCTTAAACTGAAAAAATATCAAACACAAAGTTTACATTTCAAGGCTTGCCTGCATTTCCAAATTGTACCTTGGGGCCTTAGAGTGTTAAACATGCCTAGCCAGGGAGAACAGTTTCCGGAGCTACTTAAAGCATAGCAACAATTGAATATAGAGACTGATTTTTCTTACATGAGGTTACTCAATCAGTATTTTGAAACTGAAGAATGGAAATTAGTGGATAGTGTATGTAATCAACAAATTAAGATGTATGAACTGTATCCTGAACAGATGATGGATTCTAAGCTAATGGAACTAACTGACACCATAGTTTTGTTTGAAAGGAAACTAATTCAGAATAAGTTTAAAAATATAGAAAGAGGGGGTTTTACCTGGCCTAGACAACAGGACAGCAAACCTGATGTCAAACATCATAAAGACACTGTGGTGCTGCAACATGGAAGTACTATATCTGTTGTAACCTCTATGAACCAATATGGGAATACTAATAATAGTACATCTGGTCAAAATGAGCAGTCTACTCATTTTAGTCTGCTTAGGGACTACTAAGCAGACTAATTTGAGGGAGGAAACTAGAGATAACTGCTTATCTGGCACCATAGCAAATAATGTGATGACTCAAGAAGGGTCAAGTTTGCCAGTAGTACGACCAAAAGACCCTTTATATATGGCTTCAAAAAAACAGCTATTTATGAAATTACCACTTCCAGTACGACAAAGGGACAATTACAATCATAGTTGATTAAGGAGCAGGGGGCGACAAAAGCAGAAACATGTTTCAGATGGAGAAGGATATCAAATCATCAAGAAATTATGGAAAATGATGAATAATCCCTGATGTGGAATATTTCTCACAGAAATCTTTCCTCATATGATGTGTCTGTACTTGAGACAGGTCTTGCGTTCATTTCGTCACAACCTGCCAGTTTGGCAGAGACTACACTAGATATAAAGTTATTTCTTCGAAATGTCATGCTGAAGATGGTCCACTTGGATTCCAATACAGGTGCTAATAATCATTTTATTATAAAAAACTTAGTAGCATAATTCCTATGAATCATCCTTTACTGGAAGCGTTTGATAAATTATGTACTGACGATTTGTATGATCTATTTAATAATACTGAACGTAGGAAAAGGTTTTGCAGCTTGAGTATGCATGAAAGACTGGCCTTAAGAGAACTACAAAATGATGTTAATATCACTGTAAAACCAGCCGATAAATGTTGGCCGACAGTAATAATGGACACTAGTTATTATATTAGAGTTATGGAAGAGATGTTAAATGACATCTCCACCTATCGGCATATTATTATATCAGACATTCACAAGATAAAAAACAAAATTGATCAGGTCTTAGAGTTATTGAACACTAGAGTTATTACAGAAGATCTGTACAATTATTGTCTTGTTGAATGCCCGAGAGTACCATGCATACAAGGCATTCCTACAATTCACAAAAATTCAGTCACTCCACCATTGAGACTGATTGTTTCAAGAGGCGGTTGGCTAACAGAACCTTTCTCAATTTTTGTTGAGAAACACTTGCACCCTGTTTTAAATCATAATCGATATATCTTACTAGACACAAAAAGTTTTTTTTACATGATTTCTATATGTTTTTCGCTGGACAGAATAAAATAGGATAATTTTATTTTGTGACAATGGACATCCGGTCTCTGTTTACTGTGATTCCCAGCAGAGAAGATATTCAGGCACTGAGGGAATATTTGGTGGATCATAGTGGACTAGATAATATGAATATTAGTTTATTAGTTCAATTTATGGATCTGGTATTGACTTACAATGTTTTTGTGTTTAGGAATATGTATTTGCAGTTGGATGACATAGCTATGGGCATGGCTTGTGCCCATAGCTATGCCAACATATTTATGGTTGTCTGGGAACAGAAATAGATCTTGAATAACCCGGTATACAGTGTACATGTTTCCTTTTATTGTCGCTTTGTTGATGACATCTTTTTTATTTGGATGGGAGACGTTTATGCTTTTGATGAATTTTTTTACTGCTATTCAGAATGTTACCAGATATTTGAAATTTGATATGACTAAAAGTAATGATCAGATTGATTTTTTTGGATGTTTGTATCAAAAAAAGATACTGAGAGCAAGATTACAGAGAAAGGTAGAAAACCTTGCTATCGGAATAAAATTTTACATAGGAATAGTATGAATCCCCTTATATTTTTCCTAACATTGTTGAAGAACAAGCTATTAGAGCTTCTAGACTCAATGTTAGTGATGAAGCTTTCCAGGATGAGTTACATCATCTGAATGTAAACCTCATTCGTAGGGGTTACAAACAACAGATTAAACAAACTTGCGATACTGTATGTGAATTAAGAAATAATGTTGCCCAACCCTATTTTTCAGATAATGCTGAACAACATTAGCCTATAAAGGCAAGAACAGAAGGGATTAGATATTCCCTGTTTTATAGTAATGATGTTAAGTATATCAGAGAAGTTATTAGCAAACTCTGGAAAATATTAGACACTGATGAGAGGTTGGAAAGTATAGTAGGTGAGAAACCTTTATTTAGGTGTAAAAATAAGAAATCTGTTGAGAGACCTTTATGGGGCTACAAATGTGATAAACGGTCTGATAAGTTGAGCAATAATAGAATGATGTATACATTTCCATGTGGGACATGCAATTACTGTCAGTATATTGATAACGGTGGTCAGTTTTGTCATCCAATCACTAGGAAGGCATATATTTTAATGTTACAGCTAACTGTAATAGTACTGATATTTATTTGGCTCATTGCACCATCTGCAGGTATTTTTTTAATGGAAAAACCAACAGACAGTTAAGAGATAAAATAAGAGAGTACATTTATAATAGTAAGGTCCACAACATGAATAGTGCATTAAAAAACATATTGTCAGCACTACCACTGATCATAGCTTTCAATTTATAGCCATTGATTATATGGTACAGAGTCAATGTATGGGGGCTATACGTAATCAGACTGAGGTCACAGAAACTAAGTGGCTTATTAGACTACATGCAGATAGTGCATTAGGTTTGAATGGACATGTACCACTGAAACTGGTGTTAAAAGCCAGACTTCTTTTTAAATAAATATGATTTAGAGGTTTTTAGTAACACCTTCATGGTGAGGTCCATCCTTGTGTTGTTAAAACTTGTATGACATTTTTATATATGGAGTATACACAAGAAACCTTTAGTTTTTTTGGATTAATGTGATTATTTTTCATTATGATATGTTTTTAAACATTATTTGTTTTTTACTGTTTAGTGTGTGCGTATATGTGCCTTCTGTGGAAGGATAGTAACTCGACACCATAAAATTCCACTGCCAGTCATGAGCGGACGGGTGATCCTCTGTAGCGACCCCTAAACGGGAAAAGCCGAAATAAGAAGAAGAATGTTTTAGTTCCATTTTTATATATTGTAACATGTTTCAACAATTTGAGTGATGTTTCCTGTAAGGAGCATTGGCTGTATTAGATACATTGTTTTTAGATCATGTGTTTGAATTCTTCAGTATGATTGGATAATGAGATTTGAGAAGTTTTTTTTAAATTGATATGTGTGTATTTGATTAATTAAATGGTCTGAAGAAGCGAGCTTGGTACTTGCGAAACCGCTTACCGTTATCTAATAAATTTGAGTTTTAAATCCTAGCTGTGTTTCGGACTGAACACTTTCTTGGATTTTTAAGAATATAAGAGTAACATAAGCAAAACAAAATGATCACAGTGGTTATCTATGTACAATAAATATGAAGCATAAGGGAATTAAGAAGAGATCAAAGTATGAAAATCAACAGGATAGTGTGCATGGATTCCAAGATGGCTGCTCACTGATCAACAGCTTGATCAGAGCTCTTCTAGTGTGAAAGCAGAAACTGTGAAGCATAGCCAGTAGCCAGTAAAACTTTCCATCTGGATAAAATTCAGTTACTGGCTAGTAATTATACTGCCTGAATACCACCAAAGAAGAAATTTGGAGAAAGTAAAACAATCAACAAGAAAAGGAGAAGGGGAACTGTGGGAACAAAACATATAGATGAGGAATGATGTTTAAAAGAAGGCATTATTTGAATGAGCCATGTAATGTTTGACTGACAATGATTGGATAGATTATAAGTGATGTATAATGTTTGCAACTAAAATGATGTCGGTATGGTTTGTGATGTATAATGCTTGCAACCAATATTATGTCAATATAGTTTATTTTTATTTATATAAATGTATGATTGCCTGTGTCATAAGTGATAATTTCATAAAGATGTTTCTTACTTAAAAAGAAAAGAAAAGGTAAAGAAAAAGCTCTGGCTGGGAAGAATCTTGCATATGCATGTGTTCAACAAAAAGCAATTTGTTTCGGCTTTGTTACAGAGGATAGCTTCCAGTAATTTAGAGGAACAAATAAATCAAATGCACTCTGAGATGTTCAAAATGGCTGAAACACTGAAGGAATATATAATATCAAATAAAGGACTGGAAAAAATGGAAATTCAGTTTACCTGAAAAAAATGTTAAACTCGAAGGCTGAAGTGAAGAAAGGTTGGCTGAGCATGATGTTCTGAAAACGAGCTGTTTTAAAAATATAGTTAGAAGACAGAGCAGACGGACAAAAAAAATATATTTTCTGCTGTACCTAAGAAACTGGAAGGAACAGGCTGCATTAATTTTATGAAAGTACAAATAACAAGCGAACTGGTGTTCCAGAGAAGGATTTAATTGAGATGGTGCACTGTGTGTATGCTCAAATCTAGCCATAAGGAAGCAGCCAAGAACAATATTAGTAAAGATGCAGTCATACCAGCAAAAATTGTTATATAGACGTTTGTATAAAATGATTATTCATAGCACACCAGGCAGAGAAGAGAAGCAAGTTTATCTTGGCAAGCAGAGAATGTCAAGAGGCAGATTTGAGTTTCAAGCTGCTTTATCAAGCTATCTCCAGAATATTTTTTCTTGGAGGATCAAATACATTTTTGGCGCAGAACAGCTTAAGAAGGAGATTAAAAAAAAGTGTATCCAACAATGTGTAAACCAGTAAATAGAAAATAACTCTGCTTCTCACTCTTCTGACAATAGCAAAGACCACACAGCAACTTTTTCAGTGAAATCTTTTCCATTGTTCCAAACGAAAATGCTTGAGAGTCAGAAAAAAACACAGAAGCTGACTAGAAAAATCAAGAGTACTGTGGGGTTAAACCAGAGACTGGTTTTGGAAGATAGAAATGATCAGGAAGACCAGCAACATTGTGAAATTAGTGAATAAATGGAAAACCGTAAACCATCAGTCCCACTGGATATAGGAGTAGATTTGACTTTTCAAGTAGAGGAAAGTTTGGTATTTAGTTGATAGTGTTAAACAGGTGAATGAACTGTAAAGCATATACCAGCTCGGTCATTAATGTTTAGGACAAGGAAGGGAATAAATAAGTAACTGTAAGTAAACAGTCTTGCTCTTATTAATATTGATATAAATATGTCATGATGTGAATTGCTTATTATACTGTATGCATTTTTATATAGTATACAGTCCAGGGAGCTTTTAAATGTGAGATGGGTTAAATCTCATCAGTGACTGCTGTGGAAGTACCTTTCCTTAGCTGTAAGTATTCAAGCTATATCAAGGTAAGAAAGGCTGGACAGAAACAAGTTAAACTTAATACAGTGTTGTGATATCAAGTTGCTGGAAGGATGTAAAATTGTATTGATTACATTAGAAGTAGAATTAAGATGACAGTTCCCCTTGTTTTAAAAAAGGGGGATATCTGAATTAATGTTCTTGGCTTAAAATGTTGACAAGACTTATATTAAGCAAATAAGCTTGAAAAAAATGAGATAAAATGATGAAAAGCATGGAAATGGTAGATATTTTATGCATTTTCAAAACTATTTGCTGCCTACTTTGGTAGTTATAGCTTTGTGTGTCCCAGCACAATATGCATGCCTACTTTTCTGGGGTGAAGGAGGGAACCTTATTGATAATCTGTCAGGGTCCCCATCACTTGGTGAGATTCTGGGGCCATGCAAGCTATCATCTTGTGGATAGTGCATATTTGTTACATTACAGAGCCTACTGTTGGGTGTGATTACATAATGATTTAACATACATGTAACATGCTTCCTTGTGTGTAAGCATTATAAGCACATAAGTTAGATTTAGTGAGTTACATCTGTTTGTACCCTGAAATAAAGACTGCAAGCGTTCCACCTTACTTATCTGAGTGAGAGCGAGGAAGAGAGAACAGTGCAGTATCTTAGCTCTTATTCCCCTTCTCCATCAGAGAGAGAAGATAGATGGCTTTTGGTTGATAATGCCCCAAGCCCATGCAAGCCAGTGCTTTCAAATCCAGGCTGTAATATTTATTTGGATCACAGTCAGGATAGTTAGCTGTTTTACCATTATGCCAAAGTGGCTACGTAAGTGCCCCTTCTTGAAGGTAAGTCATCTATAATCAGAATGTGTTTAATGGATTTTAGTTGAGGAAGCAAAGGGCATTATGTGTCCACTACCACATTATAACAGTAATCTCACTGGATTGTCTAATGATTCAAAATCCTGATCTTTTGGACTTTGAGGCAATTGTGTGACTTATAGAGACAGACTGAAGCATCTTGTCATTGATAATGACTGTTAATTTGGATTATAGAGCCTGGAAGAAATGTATGTGTGCTTTTTCAACATGCAAATACATTCGTGGAGGGGGGCTGGCCATTCTCCTGGAAGAAAAGTTCTGTGGTCTGTCACATGTCAAGCCCTCTTTACCAGTAAGTGAGAGGTCTTGCTTCAGAAGTCTTTTGCACTAGAAAACCATTGAAATTTCCAATTCTAATGCCTCCAGATGAGCACAGTTCAGAATTTTGTTTTGAATCCCCTTCTGAAGATTGAGTATAGCTCTGAATTGTGCACATTGCAAAGCACTCATTTGAATTTGAGGGCATGTGTAGCTCCCTGCACTCCCCAGTTCTTTTCTGAAAGGATAACAATTTGGATATTGATATCAGCATTCCTAGAAGGAAATTTTCCATGTCAGATGCTTAAAACAGCAACACTTTCTAGATAATTCTGAGGTCATCATATTACTAGCCAGGGACATCACTTGTGCTGCTTATATTGTTTGAGAAAGTAGCACAGTAAGAGGCATTGCTACAAGTGACAGAGTCTCAACCTGACCATATACAGAAGCTGTAGAGATGAACTTGATGTATACATCATCACTATGTAGGTGGTAGCTCTGAAGGGTGCTCAGCACAGGGGCCAGCTGGAGGGCACTTATTAAGATCCCAAGTTTGTGCCATACTGATTGGAGAAGGAGATATGAAGCCAGCTATTGGTTAAAGCTGCCACCACCTATACATTGTCTGCTTACCAAGTAGCCTTGTTTTCCTTTTCAGATGTGAGCTGTCCTTGATTATTGAGTGGTGAGACTTGCAACGTGTGAGACTTGCAACGTGTCATCAGCTGATGACAGACGTGTGGGAGGCGCTCTTCCAGTAACCAAATTGGATGGAGAGATGGGGTGTAGACCAGCTTGTCCACATTGTGTGTTTTACCTTCAAGCATCCTGAGCAAGAGCTTGTCTTACCTAATCTTGTAGAATAATCCTTTCAGTTTCCTAGCAAAGGTTGTTCAGCTGAACTTGGAATTAGGGGCATATAATTTACAGTCCTCGCTCCTGAGTAGGATGAGATACCCTGTTTGCTGTTGAGATGATTGACACTGTTCCTGTCATGCCACATGGGCTTACTGGAATTATCCATATATTCAATATAAATCATTGTTCATTAGAGAGTATGGTTTTACTCCACTGCTAAGCTCTGCCTAAGCATCCACTACCTCCCCAGACTTTCCATGTCTCAGGCTTTGGTGCTCTGTTACCTAGCACCTTACGTTCACCTCATTTCTATGCTTAGTGGTGAGCTTGGGTGGCCTCCTATTAGAGTTACCTGTAAGAGAAGGTCTCTGTTTCCCTTGGTATCCTGGAAATGCATTTCTGAGTATCTACAGGGTCTGATGTCATTCTTAAATAAATACCACGCTGACTCTTACTCATTTAAGCAGCTGCTTAAATAAGTATTCTTATTCCTTAAAGGGACTGATTGCACCATTTACACAGCTAAGACTGCATACCCTAACAGCTTGAGACTGAGCAGCTATTCCTTTCACCCCACCCTTGATATGGCAAATGTTGTGGTACCTCAAAGCATTTCCCTTACTCCATGGTACAGTGATGTCTGATTTGGTACATGTTCAGTGTTGTAGTAACAAACTCAGAGCCTAGACCATAAGTCCTCAAGAATTTGCTGCCATCTAAACCTGTATATGTTAACATTTTGTAAAATTTTCTCCATACCTTATGTGCATTGACATAGCATTCCACAATGTTCCTGCTCTGTGACAGAAAAAGGCGTTTTTTAATATAATTCTAAAAGGTGGTAGAGAGACAAGCATGTAATTATTTCTAGTGTCCACTGAGTGTTAAGTTCTACCCCCCAAAGTTGCTTCCAAGATCTCATTTTTATGGCATTTGAAAATCATTATCAAGTCACCTCATAATAGCCAGTACCCAGTCAAAAAGCGCCATATGTATATAAAAGTAGCAAGAGAGTGGTGGTGGTGGTGGGAAGGGGAGCAAAGTCTCTTGTGCAAAACACTTTAATAGCATCACAGTAAATTTTGACATTTGGTACATTTCTAGTGCAGATTTTTTTGTAAACATTTGAAACCTGCAATCACAGGTCTCACATTTCTGATGGGGAAACAATGCATTCCTCCCTCTTTTCTTTTCAGTGCATCAGAGCAAGGTAGAGGTGGATTTATTCTCCAGCCCACTTTACTAGAGGTTTCTATATGCCTTCCTGACATTTATGCTGATTCTTTGCTTTCTGGTAGAGCTCAAGGAAGACAAATTAATGCTGTCTCATTACACTGTGGTGGTGGTAGTAATGGATATGGTTATGGACACTTGGAACCTTAATGATTTAGAGAAGTTTCCCAGTCCTAGCTAAAGAGGCTTCCATTGCTAGCTTCAAATTTAGCTTTGCCTCATAGTGTGGTAGACCCCCCCCCTAACACTGTCACATCTGCCTGCTGGCACTCCAAGATTATTGAGGCTTCTAGGAAACCCTTCATTGCCAAGTCTATGCCTCCAAGTAAAAACAATTCTCGTTCTGTAGTATTCCAGACATTAAGCTTGCAGGTGATACTGTCCTATCTCAGACCCCTGTGGTACTCTGGCTTCAGATAATCAACTTCATAATTAGGATGCATATTTCAACTGTTTCTGCTCATCAAACCTTGTGGAGGGTAAGAAAGACACCCAGCACCAGCTATATGTCTGTCCTTCAGCACCACACTTCTGAGAGAGACCTCATTGTGACTATCAACAATGTGCATAAGCTCTTGGCACTTCAGGCCATCATTTAATGAATCCTATCTTTTACACTGATCTGGTGAAGTTTTTTTATATTCATTACTACAATAATAATTAGTACTGAGATTTTATTCACAGAAGGGCCTGACTTACAGACCTCATCACCCTTGTTCCTTGAAGTAAAACTGACATCCACCTCTTAGGGACATCAGTACTTAATTTGTATAAAGCTGACATCCTCCGTTACCATTTTAGATTTCTTTGCCATATTTGCAGTGCACAACATTTTGTAGTGTCCAGAGACCGACATTGTTTGATCTCTGGAGTTCAGCTCTGAAAACTACCTCATTGTTTTGCCAGTAGGGATGACTGTAAGTAGGGGGTACAGAAGATAGTCAAGAGGGGGATAGAATTTACTGTTGAAACATGGCAAATGAACCAATCTATTGGGAGCAAATAACTCAAGCAGAAAAGTTAACAGAGGAGGAGGCCAAGAAGACATTTGGATTGCAGGTTAGAGACTGCGTTCACTACCAGTGCTTGATCTGAGATTACAGGCAAAGAGAAAGGGATAGGGGAATTTTAAGGGAAAGTCCTGCTCTGGTAGAGTTTTTAGTTGAGTCTAGAATAGAAGCAGCTGTTAAAAATGGATAATTAATAAGGCATATAAAATATTGCATGTTAGCTATAAGAATCAATCAGAGGAGGTTAGGAAAGATTAGGAACAGAGACTGGAAAAACAAATTACAAGAAAACAATGGGAAGACAATATGTATACCTTCCATGTATGCAACCAAGTCGAGAAGGTTTAGGATCTTTGCTTGGAAGTGTGTGCATAGGTATTTTATATCCCCAAGCAAACTTGAAATAATTTTTCCTCAGGTAGATAGCAAATGCTGAAAGTGTGATGGAGAAGGAAAAGGTAACTGGGAAAATATGTTTGGGAGTGTAATGAATAGGCAGATTTTAAAAATTTGGTAGAGAGTATTCTGTCAGAAATATTGGGTAAACAAATGGCTGTAAATGAGGAAATTTTTCTTTTGAGTTGAGATACAAGATCTGAATTGAGTAGATGTAGGAAGGCCTTAAGTTTAATTCTGTTGGCTGCCTAAAGCAATTACTAGAAAATGGAAATCAAAGTCTACACCAACTGTATTTCAGGTATTGAATGTTTTTTTTATAAAAGAGATAAAAGAACTGAAAGAGGATCTTTAGAAAAACGAAGGAGCAGATTAGGTAGATGTAAATGGACACTGTGTGAACAATAAATACATAATGATGCTCAGGAGGAGGAGGAGTGAGGTTTAACGGAAGGCCAGAATTCAGCAGTTTTTTGTATTGTTGGACTGATGATAGTAGGAGAGAAAATATGTGTAATGCATATTGTATTTAAATGGAAAAATGTTAAAATTGTTTGTTTTCTTTACTGTTAATATATGCTTGTCTATGCCTTAAGTGATAATTTTATAAATAAGAGCGCCTAGGAAGGTTTTGATATGCATCCAATAACTATTTCAGATCATGCGCCAATAATTGAAATAAAAATGCAGGGTAATGAAATAAAATTGAGATGCGGGTGCTACCCCACCTATCTGTTAAACAGTTTGAAATAGAAGGAATGGGTTTTGGAAATTATTTGAGAGTTATTAGAGAAATTCTTCAGAAAATATAACTAGGGAGTGGGATTAAGAATGAAAGTGGAGTTTACAAATAGGGTAGAAAAAAAAAAAGATCTAGTTAAGAAGTAAGAATTATTTGGAGGGACTGACAAAGGTTAAGTATTGCAGAATAGAGGGAATTTCACAGAACAGGAAGAGGCACAACCACAGAGTATTAGAGAAAATAAGGGACTACCTCTGTAATATGCAGGAGTTTAAAAAGATTGCCGTTAAGCAACTGTTTTTGATAATAACTTAAGCACAAAATCTTTTAGCACAATTGCTCAAACAATAGAAAGTAGAGGGTGTCATTGCCAAGCTTAGGGAGCCTTTAACAAGGAAAATAGCCAGAAATCATGTAGAAGTATTAGAAATATTTCAGAAATTTTATTAACATCTGTGTAAAGCAAAGACATGTGGAAATCAAGAAAAAGTACAGATCTGAATGTTTATGGAAGAATTAAATATGGCAAGCCTAGAGGTACTAATGAGATAGGAGGAGATGAGATAAAAATGGTGATGCATAACCAGTCCACAAGAAAGTCTCCAGGATTCCTGTGGAAATTTGGAAGCTAGGAAGGAAGAAAGAGGTAAAGATCTGGAAGGTTTTTTAACAGTACTTTAAAAGGAGGGGAGGCACCAACATCCTGGAAAAAAGCTGTGATGGCTGTAACACCTAATGTTGGTAAAGGCCGAACAGATCCAGCTTCATATAGGCCCATTTAGATTCTAAACTATGATTATAAAGTGTGTGTCTATAATGGATAAAATAATGGCAAAGGTGATACCAAAATTGATAAGGATCATTGTGGTTTTGTGGAAGGAAGGCAAACATTTGACAACATTAATAGAATAACGATGATCTAGAGGGAAGCAGAATGTGTAAGATAAATACCACTGTTGTTGCTGGGTCTTAATGCAGCGAAAGCATTCAACAGAGTAACCTGGGAATTTGAGTAGGGCAATGGAAGCATTTGCATTCGCTGACACAATAATGTTGTTTAGGAGGATATATGAGTGATCAGAGGTGAAAATTAAAGTGTGTGGGGGTTCCCTCTGATGAGTTCTGTTTAAACAGAAGAACCAGGTAGGAGTGTTCTCATTCCCCTTTGTTATTTGCATCATGTTTAGAATCATTGGCAAAGAAAATAAGGGACTAAGAAATTCAAGGATATACTTGGTATAGTAATCAAGAAAAGTTGGCTTTATTTGCAGATGGTATTATTTGGTACTTGATAAAACCAGAAAAGGACATTTTAGTGTTGTGGAACATTCTGAGACGATTTCAGATCTTTTCAGGATACAAAATTAATGAAGACAAAACAAAGACAATAGATGTAAATTGTATACCCAGACACAAATTGGTTCAGTAATACCCATATTTATGGGGACATGCTAATTGAAGTACTTAGAAGTATGGGTTAAAAATTATTCTGTTATGGCTGGTAAGGATATGGGGGAAAAGACTAAACAAAAAATAATACAAAAACTGAAAAATTGGAAGCTCTGTTTTACGGATATGGATAACAAGATACAAACAGTGAAAATGTTTTTGGTGCCTTTAGTTTTATACACATCAGAGAATTTTTTTTATCAGTCAGAGAAGAATTGTGGATAGCAGTTAATAAAAAGTTAAATGATTTTATCTGGGAAGAGGCAAGAGTCAAGAGGGATAAGTTGATCCTTCCAACAGAACAAGGTGGTGTGGGATTACTTGATTTGAAGGGTATTTCATAGATGCACAGTTAAGGCCACTATACATAGCACAAGTAGAAATCTAAAATTCAAAGTGGAAAGGGGTAATGGTGAAACAGGGAGTAATTAAAAAAATAAGGATAGAGTGGGATTTTAGACACACATCCTTAAGGAGAATAATAGTTATACAGAATATTATATTCATAAAGTAGCAGAAAGTATACTAAGAACTAAGCTAACACAAGAATAGAGAAAGGAGATTCAGCCGATAGGGATGACTGCAGTTAGGGGTACAGAGAACAAGCAAGAGGGGGCTGGAATTTACTGGAAGAAGCTGGCAAAGGAACCAAGGTATTGGAAACAAATAATTAAAGAGAGAAAGGTAATAGAATGTGAAGAGACCAAGAAGGCATTTGGACTGCAGGCTAGAGATTGCCTTCCCTATCAGGGACTAATATCAGAGTACAAAGAGAAAGGGATAGGGGAATCCTAAATGAAAACTTGCAGTTGTTGAGTTTTTATTGAATCTAGAACAAAAACCACTGTTAAAAAAGGGATACTTAGCAGTGCATATAAACTATTGCACTATAAAATACAATTGCGCATACTTACCATAAATATAGGCGTTCGAGTGTATTCACTGTTGCAGTCCTAACTTGTGGGATTTCATACTCTGGAAGTCCTTGAGGAGAATAACAATTGCTGTACAGAATATTATATTCATGAAGTAGTAGAAAGTGCTTCAAGAACTAAGCCAACATGAGAATGGAAAAAGGAGATTCTGCATATAGGGATGCCTGCCGTTGGGTGTACAGAGACTAGGTAACAGGGAGGCTAGAATTCACTGGATAAAGCTGGCAAAAGAACCAAGGAATTGAGAGCAAATTAGAGTGAAAAGTAATAAAATGGGAGGAGGCCAATAATTAATTTGGCCTGCAGGCTAGAGATTGTCTTCCTTATCAAGGACTGATATCAAAGTGTAGGCAAAGAAGAAGGAATAGGGGGAGTACTAGTGAAAGACCAGCACTGGTACAGTGTTTAGTAGAATCAAGAACAGAAGCTGGTGTTAAAAAGAGATAATTACTAGGACATATAAAATATTGCATGGTAACTGTAAGAATCAAGTAAAAACACGAAACAAACTTCAGGAAACACACAAAGGAAACCAACGGCCTGTAAACTCCCAAAGGAAATCCAACAGCAAACTCAGCTGGAGTACACCCAAAGTAAGCAGCTATACAAGCAGATAAATCCAATGAGCGAACAACTGAATGCTAAAGACTGGAAAACTGGAAAAACTCTGGCAAAACTGATTTATTTAAGCCTTAAAAATATAGCTTTTCGTCAGTCCACAGACTAACTTCTTCAGAAACAATGTATCCAAAACAAGTTTCAACAGTCCTCTTGGCTTTAAAAACTCTGAGTAATGACATCACTTCCTCAAATTGACTTAAAGGGATAGCACACCCTCTTTCCATCACTATGATCCATCACACTCAAGTATTCATACAATGATATAATTCCACTTAAAAATTAGATGAATGGAATTAAAAATACAAGGATGAAAGAATATGTATAAAAATGATAATAATAATAAAAAATAATAATGATATTAATATTATAATGAAATCAAATATAAACATTATAATTATAAATGTACATATTCTAACTAAAAACCTGATGCAGCAAATACAAATTCCCAAACTGCAATAAAATTCACTGCTGCATTTCTATATGTGACTCTCCTATTTACCAAGTGTGATGGGGTTCAACATCTAAAAAATTTTTTTATATAAATTATATAACATTTATGTAAAATTTATATAAAATTTTTTTCATGTAACCATGCATAAATATAAACTCATTAAAATCCCCATGTAGAATTTAACTACCTCTCCAGGCTCTTTAACTTTAAAATGCATGAAATGGACAACATGCCATTGAGACCTGGAGAAGCAAATGCTCTGAGTCTCAATTGCCAAAGCAATTCCTTCCTTTCTAATAATAATGAATCCTTCCCTTTTCCATGTCTGGTATTTATATGATCAATAGCCATAAAGCCAAATCCATGCTCAGGATGCTCTTGAATATGTTTAGCTAGGGCATTTTCTTCCTTGTTCTTTTTTATAGCGTAATCATGTTCATATATGCGTTGGCACAGTTTCCTGTCCGTTTTCCCCACATAGAAACACGGACAGGAAAAACATACCGCCACATATACAACATGAGAACTTTTACAGTTATATCTTCCTTTTACTGTATAGATGTTATTTCGGCTAGAAAAATGAAGCCCTGTTTTGACAAATCTGCAATATCTACATGAATTGCATGTATACATACCGGCCCTTATATTTGTACTTCCCAACTGGCCTTCCAAAATGTTCTTTAGGCAAGGGCCCTTCCTATATGTAAACTGAACTAGGGGGCCCAATTGCTGCAGCCTGTCAAACTCACTGATAGCGACTGCCCAAAATCTTTTTATAATAGAGCTGATTTCTGGGGCATCCAAACTATATGTCATTACATACCTCATGGACTGATTAACGGACTGGGGATTCTCATCTGTCCCCTTATCTACATTCGGAGACCCCTGATGGAAATTCAACAGCGGTTGGTAAAATCCTACCCTTCTCTTCCGCTGTACCTCCATTATTAGCTCTACCAACATGGGGGTCGGGTAGCCTCTATTAGAAAACAATTCTTTGATGTTTTCCATTTCTACCACAAAATCATCATCTAAGGTCACCATTCTAGCCGCTTGGACTAACTGTCCTTTCACAATGGCACGTTTTTGGTGATATGGATGATTACTATCGAAATGAAGGTAGCTATTGAACCATGTCGGCTTTCGATAAATCTTGGCTACCATGCACCCATTTTCAGGTGATTTTATTAACTCCACATCTAAATAAGACACCCTCATTTCATGGTACTCCCAGGTGAATTTCAGAAACTCAGTGGAATTGTTGAACTCCTTCACCAAACTGTCCGCTACCTCCCTATTTCCTTCCATAATGATAAAAATATCATCCAAAAACCTCGTATACAGATGGACCCTCTCTGCTAAAAATGAATGCTTGAACACAAAAATGCTCTCCCACGATGCCAAAACCAGATTGGCAACGCTCCCCCCACATGGTGACCCCATTGGGACCCCTTTTATCTGATGATAATATTTCTGATTGAATGTCACAAAATTACAAGTGAGAATTTTGTGGTAGAAATGGAAAACATCAAAGAATTATTTTCTAATAGAGGCTACCCTCCTATACATAGCACAGGCAGAAAGCTATAATTCAAAGTGGAAAGGGATGAAAAGGACGCATGGAGGGGGAAGCTCAAGAAATAAGGGGAGGAGAGAGAGAGAGGGATTTTGGATGCACATCTCTAAGGAGAATAGCAGTAGCCATAGAGAATATTATATTCATAAAGCAGGAGAAAGTATTCTGAGAAATAACCCAACATGACTTCTAAATATCTTTCTCATAATGTTACGTTCCCAGTCCCTGTTTCCTGTTCTCCCATACAAGGCTTATTTGGTCACTCTAGATCTCAAGGCTGCATCATTCCACATCAATATTCATAAAAATACCACAGGGGTTATGGAAGATTTTTTGTTGTGGGATTGCAATTTCAGTTTACATCTTTGCCATTTGGACTCTGTCCACTGCTGCAAGGGTATTTACAAAATGCATGGCTCCATCACTGCCTTCTGCAGACTTTGAGGAAGTCACATTTACTCCTACCTTTATAGGTTCATAGGTTTATACTAGGCTAACTGCCCTAGGGCATTTATAAGCCTAGCCCAAAGTTATGTGGCTTACGCCGCCCCTTATGTTAGAAATACTGTGCCCATTAGTTTGTTGTGCCTCTGTCCAGTAGTGACACAGAGATGATTCCCGGGGTAAACCTACGATCTCCCATCCACCGGTCAAGATTTCTCTTGAACAGAGCCAGCGAGGTGCTCTGCCTCACATGGACCGGGATTTTATTCCACAGCATGGGGAGTCTCTGGGTGATAAATCTATCCCTCCAGCACGTCCTATTTATATCCGTGCTAAGGTTTAAGTCTCTTGCTCTAGTGGTTTTGGTGGATTTGGATTTTTTGAGGTGGAGCACGTCCATTAATTCTGGGTTGGTCATGGCCTTGTATGTCAGGCACAGGTCACCTCTGAGCAGACGGTATGCAACTGAATAGAGTTGGAGTTTCTTCAGTCTGGCAGCATATGACAGGTTTTGGAGTCCCTTTATCCTTTTGGTGAGGAACTTTTGGGGTCTCTCCAGTTGCTGCAGGTGTCGGGTGAGGTACATCCCGAATGGGGCATTGTACTCGATCATTGGTCTGATAAGTGAAGAGTACAGGGGAACAATGACCTCACTTGATCTGGATGTGAATCCCTTCATGATCAGGTGGCAATGTAGAAGGTCTTTCGAACCACTTTAGCAACGTGAGCGTCAAACGAGAGGCCACTGTCAACGTGGGTCCCCAGGTCCCTGATAACCTCTTCTGTGCTTAGTGGGTTACCACCTATATGGTAGCTTGGGGTTACCTTGTTTTTCCCAAAGGGTATGACTATACACTTTTTTGCATTTAACTTCAGGCCATGGCTCTGGCACCAGCTATCCGTTTCCGTGAGACCCCTCTGAAGGATGTCTGTGTCCGATGTACTATCCACTATGGCACCCAGTTTGCAGTCATCCGCAAACTTTGTCAGCCATAGTCCTCCTATGTTTGCCTGTACTTCTGAGAAGTAGATGCCGAACAATAGGGGGCCAAGGACTGAGCCCTGTGGGACTCCATTTGTAACTGGCTTGGAGTCTGACATGGCTCCAGCAACTCTAACCCTGTGGGTTCTGTCCTTTAGCCAGTTTGCAACCCATCTTGTGACATATGGGTTTACATTTAAGCTGGTAAGTTTCTCTATAATACCCGAGTGGGGTATTGTGTCGAAAGCTTTTGCAAGGTCAAGGTAGGCTGTATGGACTGCCTTTCCCTCATCAATGGCCTTGGTGACTGTTTCGAAGAAGTCGACCAAGTTCAAAAGGCAAGATCTGCCCTTGACAAAGCCAAACTGGGTTGGGTCCAAGGTCTGCAAGTGCCCTATGTCCATGTTTATGAGTTCCATTATGATCCTCTCCATAGCTTTGCAGACCAGGCTTGTTAAGCTTATGGGGCGGTAATTACCAGGGTCCGTAGAGGCACCGCCTTTGTGGAGTGGGACCACAGTTGCCGTACGCCACTCCTTGGGCACATATCCTGTGGTGAGGCTAAGATTAAACAGCTGCCTTATGTGCGGGTTTAGTTCTTCATTGAGTTCATGTAGCACACAGCCGGGGACCCCATCCGGTCCCATTGATGCTGTGTTTTAGCTTTAGAGAGAGCAGCTTTCACCTGCGCATTTGAGATGTCTGGGAGGCTACTCTCAGTTGGGATAGTTATCTCTCCTTTTGGGGGGGAGAGGGGGTGAAGTTTGCGCTGAACCTGTCTGCCAGTATGTTGGCAATGTCTGTTGGTTCAGTGATTTTTGTATCATTTTGGACTAATTCTGAGCATATCTGGGAGTTTCCACCCAGGTTTCTGACATAGCTGAAGAAGGCCTTATGATTGTCTTTTGAATCTATGGCAATTTTTCTCTCAAAGTTGGCCTTGGATGATTTTATGAGGGATCGTAGTTTCTTGCTAGTGCTGATCAAAGGTGCCTTCCCTTTTTGGGATTTTGTTCTATCATGTAATAGCTTTCTCCTCTTATTGTAAAGTTTGTTTATGGCTGGGGTCCACCAGACTGGACGTTTGCCCTTGGTGGAAAGAGTCTTGTTTTTTTTTGGGAATGCCTGATCCGTGCAGTCCTGAAGGTGTTCATAGAAGGCATTTGTAAGGGCTTCCGCAGCTTGGGTTGTAGTTTCCATTGGCTCGGGGGCCTTGAAGGATACCACACCTGTCTTGTGTAGTGTGAAGTTTGCTTTAGAGAAGTTCTTCACTGTGGTCTTTTTTGTTTATGATTGACTAATTCTAACTAATTCCACCCAAGGTACTCTAGGATCCCCTTACTTCTCCATGAATCTGTTCTGTTGTTAATATTTCAGGTTAAATCTAGCAAAATCTTCCCTGGTCCTGTTTCCCTCATAGACACATTCCTGTAGCCTTCCTCCCTACAGAGAAAGTTTCCTTCTACCATTATCAGTTCCTAATTCTTACTCATCAGTCCAGTTCCATGGCAAGGGGTTTCCTCAGAATTATAGGTTACATGGCTTCATCCATTCTTCATGCTTGCTTTACCTATATTTGACATGAAAAAGCAATCAGTGGATATCCTTCCTTATCACTGTTGTAGTATTCTTTACAATAGGGACCCCCTACCAAAGGTAGCCTGACATTTGGCCAGTATACCAAAGCCTTTAGGTTGTAATGGGTATGCCGTACATCACACATAATGCTCCTCATACATGGTGTAGGACATAAAGGTGACGTCTGGATGTATCATTGTCAAAACTTCTTTGCTACCAGTCCGAATGCCATCTTCAGTTGTCGGTCTGAATGCACATTCGTCTGCTGGTTACCTAGCTGATTCAGATAAATGCCCCATTGGAGGTTTTTTTTTTTTTTTGGGTTGTTGGTTTCATGTCATACAAAAAGAGGAAATGCCATTGTAGGAGACAAGTTCCCCATAAAGACCATCACAAGCAGTATTTATCCTGCTTGGGTGCTTCTCACGATCATACGTCTTGTGCTGTTTGCCAGGCTTTCATACTGAAGGCATTGCACAGTTGTCTCTCTCTTCCCTAGCTATTTACTTAGAGAACCAGTATGTTAAGCTTCTAGCTATAGACACTGTGGAAGGACCTTCATGGCCCGAGGGACAGCAGTCTACAAAAAAGGCTCGGTCTGATTCTTTTGCTGTTCCACCTCCAATTGACGTTTCTCTTGAGGCTACTGACAGCCCAGAGGGACCGCTGGATCTCTTTGCCGGATTCCTCTGACACGACCGCTTTGGAGGCCGGCATGGATCCAGCTTCCCACATGTCCATGGAGGCCTTGCAGAGACACTTCTGATGTATAGGGGGAACCGCGGTTGATTATTTCCAAGGAGGCTAGGAGTGTTCCTCAGTTTTTTAGTGAGAGAAGAAATTAGAACTACACTTATTGAGTGTCGTCAAATGTCAAAGCCTCCTATAATCTATAAGGCTAACATCCCCATAAAAAAGGAGAGAACCAAGCATATTTCTCCTGCCCATAAAGACCCTAAGAATGAATTGCAAAACTTTACTCAGGGTTTGTTTAATGCCCTTATGGCTGTGAAGCCCCCTCAGGGAGTTTCTGTACCTTCTTGCCCTTGGTCTTCTACTCCTCTTAAGAGGCCTACGGAGCAAGATTCCTCAAATGAGGATGAAGATTCTGATTGGGAATCTCTGACCTATTCTTCCCAGATTCCTTCTTCCTTGGATTATGGTTCTGAGGAAAATGAGTCTGTTAGTCCTGACTGCCCTTTTGAGGAGATTTCCTTTGGTGACAAAATTTCCAAAATGATGAATTTTTCAAATGGGATTGTGCTCAGGTGTTTGATGTTCAGAACAGATACTATGAATTTCTGCAGATGGAGTCTCCTAGGCCTTCTGCTGTCTCTCCTGTTCTTGCTGCCTTGTTGATGCCTTTTCCACTGCTTTTCAGGCTCCTTATTCCATGCCTTCTGCTCATAAAAAATCTGATAGGTTTTATAAGGTGATTGATGACTGTAAGTTTCTTTGTGTGTCCCTCTGCTGGTCCTCTGTGGTGTCAGTTGCCTCTGACAAGCCATCAAAGCTTTTACCTTCTACAAAGTTGCTTCCCTCTAACAAATATAGTAGACCTATGGAGAGGTTGGGTAAGAATGTTTATACTTCTGCTACTCTTTTAGAGCTGTGAACTGTCAAGCTTATATGACCAAATATATTTTCGCTCTTCTCTCTCTGGTTATTTCTGACCTTCCTGACTCTGAGGGAAAGACTTTTGCACTTTCTTTGTTAGAGACTTCATCACAGGTTGCTCACCATTTCATTACATGCAGCTGTGATTCAGCTGATGCCTCATCTGGGGCTGCTGCCTTTGGTTCTGTATTGAGGAAATATTCCTGGCTATGGCTTCAACCTTTGTCTGATGATATCAAGGCTAATTTGATGGATGGTCTTCTGGACAATAAACATTTGCTTGGAGATGCTGCTGTTGAGTTAAGTCCCTCCAGAAAAAGGGTAAAGCTTTGCAAGAATTGAAACATATTTTTGTTTCACCTGTTCCTAAATTTCAGAGGAATTACTATAACAAAGCTACCTTTGTCCGTAGACAATCTCGACCTCATCCCAAAGGTAAGAAGGTGGTAAAAGGGCTCTTCTTGCTAAGACTACCCAAACTGTTTCAGCTCTGAAGCCTCCTTTTCTTGAAAACCAGGGTCTGTCTGACTATCCTTGCCTTCCCCTTCCCAGTCATGTTCCTGTCAATGTTCATCTTTCCCTGTCCCTTCCTATTTGGTTACAGATCACTCAAGACTGTTGGGTCTTTTCTATAATTTGCTAGGGTATTTCATGGTCTAGAAATCCCCCCTCCTTCTTGGGCATTCCTCAGCCTCCTCAGAAACAAATTACCTTTTTTCCAGAGGTAATTCATGGCCTGTTGGCCCAGGGAACTATTCAAGAGGTTCCAACTCCTCAGAGATGAAAGGGATTTTTCTCCAGAATGTTTTTGGTCCCCAGGAAGGAAGACACCTGGAGACCCATTCTGGATGTTCCTCAGCTAAACAGCTTTTTGAAGGTTCCTTCCTTTTGGATGCTGTCCCTTCAAACCTTGTTTCCTCTTCCACTTCCTCAGGCTTTTCTTGTCTCCCTGGATCTCAAGGATGCTTATCTACACATCCCTATCCATCCCCTTTTCATGAAGTTTTTTCATTTTGCTTTTGCTTCCTGGCATTTTCAGTTCTCTGTTTTGCCCCTTTGGCCTATGTATGTCCTTCACCGAATGCCTCGCTCCTATGGTTGCTTTTTGCAGATTGAGGGGAATATGGATTTTTCCTTATCTGGATGACCTGCTTATTCAGACCTCTTTTCCAGATATTTTGCTTCAGCATCTTCACTTTGCAATTTGTCTGCTGCAAAGCCTGGGGTTTACTGTACATTTTCAAAAGTCCTTCCTGACTCTTTCTCAGGATCATGTTTTCCTAGGGTGCAGACTCCAGACATTACAATGCTGGCAGCCCTACCTCCTCCCAAAGCTTTAACACTGATTGCCTTCTTTCAGTCCCTTCTTCCTCTGGCATTAGTTGCAGCCAGTGGGTTTCTTAGGGCTCTTGAATTCATGGCTTCTACCATTCTTATGCTTCCTGTAGCCAAGCTGCACGAGGAAACTCCAGTAGTTTCTAAAGTCACTTTGGCTTCAACATTCTCATCCTTCACAGTTTCTAGCCCCTCTTCTTCCATGCCTCAAGCTCAAACTTTATTGGTGGATTCATCAGTTGTCCCTCAACCCAGGGATTCCTTTCAACCTCCAGCCCCCTCTCAGGAACTCTTCATGAATGTTTTGGATATGGGATGGGGAGCCTCCTTCAGTCCTCTGAAAGTGCAGGGCCTTTGGTTTCTTTGTCAAAAGAAGGACCACATCAGTGTCAGAGATGAGACCTTCTGTCTCTTCAGTCTTTTCATTTTCTTCCATGGCCCCTTAGGATTATCACAGACAATACCAGAGTGATGTAGTACAGCAACAAGCAAGGGGGGGATGTTCTTGGCTCCTGCATAGACTAGCTCTTCAGGTCTGGGATCTAGCTTTTCAGTATCAGGTAACCATTCAGGCAGTTTATATTCCCTCAGCTTAAAACATAGCGGTAGATTCTCTGAGCAGGTACATAACACAATCCTACGAGTGGACGCTTTACAGGGATGTGTTTGTGAACGTTGTCCACCAGCGGGGTACTCCCAAAGTAGATCTCTCTGCCTCCCCTCTGAACAGACAACTTCCTCTCTTTTGCACTAGAGTTCTATGTCTTCTGGCTTGGAAGGTGGATACCCTATCTTTTTCTTGGAAGGGGATGTTTCTTTATGCCTTCCCTCCATTTCCTGTCATTCCGAAGGTCCTGTTCAAGATAGAACAGGATGCTTTCAAAATCTTGTTGGTAACTCCCATTTGGCCCAGACAGCATTGGTTCCCTCTTCTTCTGCACTTAGCCAAGGGCAATCATCTTAAGTTACCTCACAGGGTGGATCTACTCATACAAGACAAGAAATCTCTCATCCATCTCCATTTGTTCACTCTTCAACTGACATTGTGGGTGACAGGGATTTGATACCCTTCAGACACTTTTTCTTCTGAAGACGTGCATAGGGTCCTGCAGGGTCTTTCTCATAACCTGGATCCATTTACTGTTGATACTCCTAAGGTTCTCTCTCATTTTGTGAATTGCTCAATGCTAGGTTGGCATATTCTTCTATTAAAGCAGAACCTATCAACTATTTCTACTTACCTGCCTATGACTCCCCCTTTGGCTTCTAGATTTGAGGCCAAACAGTTTGTGAAAGGCATCTTTCACATTAGTCCTTCCAGAAAGCCTGTTTCTCCTTTCTGGGACCTTAATTTTGTTTTGGAAAAATTGACCCAGGCTGCTTTTGATCCTGCTGTTTCAGCTTCCTTACAGCATTGTTCAAGGAAGATTGTTCTTTTGGTTTTTACCTCTACCAGATGGGTGTCGTGAGGTACAAGCTTTAGTGACTGTTCTTTTTTTTTTTAGATTTTCATAGGGACAGGGTGTCTCTTTGTACTAATCCTTCTTTTATGTCCAAGGTGGTTAATGAGTTGTCTCTTAATCAGTCTACTCATTTGACCACTTTTTTCCCTTCTCCACAGTCTGTCAATGAAAAGGTTCTTCACACCTTGGATTTGCTTAGACAACTCAGATATTATCTGGATAAATCTAAAGCCATTTGTAAATCTGAGCAGCTTTTTATCTTTTTTTATTCTAGGTCATTAGGTTTGCTTGTCTCCAAGCAAACCATTTCTTCTTGGATATCTAAAGCTATTTCTTTTTGTTACTTTTTCATGGGAAGAGCCTTTCTTCTTCTGGTCAGGCTCATTTTACTAGGACTATGGCCTCTTCTGGTGCTTTTTTCAAGGGTTTGGATACTAATTATATTCTTGAGGTAGCTATCAGGACTTCTATGCATACTTTTACCAGAAACTCTAAGTTGGATGTGATTTCCAGGGCTAGAGTGGGTTTTGCCTGGGCTGTTCTTCATGGTTTTCTCGAAGGCTGTGCAGGCCCTTCCTCCTCCCAGTCTCCCTCCTAAGCTTTTGTACTCTGCCTGTTGTAAAAAATACTGCAACAGTGATATGCAAAGACATAGTACAATTGTGTAAAATCTTACCATAACAGTAGATGTCATTCTCTTCACTTTTGCAGTATTCACTTCCTCTCTCCTCCTGATCCTTTCTCTTTCTGGATATACTTGTTTCCTTATTTTTCCTTGACTGTCAGTTGTACTGGGGCTTTTTTATTAGTTCTGAGGAGGATACATCCAGATGTCACTTTTATGCCCTATGCCATGCGGGGAGCATATGCCTGACGTATGGCATATCCATTACAACCTAAAGGCTTTGGTATACTAACCGGGTGTTGGGCTACCCTTGGCAGGGATTCCTGTTGTAAAGAATACTGCAGCAGTGAAGAGAAGGAGATCTACTGTTATGGTAAGATTTTACATGACTGTACTTTCCCCAAATTCTTTTTGACCCAGAGCCAACATCCCCATCTCTCCACATTCTAGTGCTGGAATTCATCAAAAGAGAACTCCACAGTTGGGCCATTAAATTCCAGCAAAACACAGATCTGTCACTTTCTCCCCAATTCCTACTCATTCAGTCACAATAGACATCTCAGATTTTGCCTGTGGGACACTTTTACAAGATGTCGCAGTTCAGAAGTGATGACGCTGGAAAATACAAGTCAAAGCATTGAATCAGCTGTGGACACTGGGACCACTATTAGTCATGAGAGACAGCGTCACAGTTACATGGTACATAAACGAGGTGTGGATAAAGACCTGCCTCCCTGTGTACCAGTGTTTGCCTGGGAGCTGGCAACTCAGCTTTACTTCTGTCATTACAAGCCACCTACATTGTATCAGAGCAAAACACAAAAGCAGACTCGCTGAGCACATCCAGAATAGACCCTCATGAGTGGATTTTATACCCAGAGGTCTTTCAGGAGATTCTGCACCTGTGTGGAACTCCCAAAGTAGATTTATTTGCCTTCATTAACATAAGACCGTTACAGCAGTTCTGCAGGATTCTTTGCAAATGGACATGGAAAAGAGATGCATTCTTTCCCATGAACTGGAACCTGGTAACTCCCTTTTTGCCCAGACAACATTAGTTATCCCTTCTCCTGCACCTGACCATGGGTAATTACCAATACCTTCCTCCCAGAGTGGAGCCAGTAACACATGACAAGGCTTCTCTCATGCACTCTTAACATTCTCGACCTGCATCTTGACTGTAAGGATGGTAGGTTTTTGATCCCATTTAGGCACCTCTTCTTACAAGACGTGCAACAAGTACTAAAGGAGTCTAGAAAACCTACTACTAGAAGATCATATTTAGCCAAATGGAAGAGATTTTCTAGTCGGTGACATAATACAAACCAAAGATTAACTTTGGTTACAGGCTCTGATTGTTCTCCAGTGCCTGTATGAAGTGTTCAAATCAGGCTTGGCTTATACTTTTATGCTTTGGCCATTTCTGACGGTCTGCCATTAGATCCCTCCTTTCTTTGTTTTTCCAAATCAAAACCATTCTTGAAAGGAATGTTCGACCACCTAGGAAATGGGTCGCTGCATCTTCAGATCTTAATTTTGTATAAGAGAAGCTAACTATGTTGCCATTCAAACCTGTGGATAGTTCTTCCCTGAAGTTTCTTACTTGGAAGACTTGGCGTCTGAGTTGCAAATCTCACGTCTTCTCATCCTTTTTTGATTTTTGATAGATGAGGAGTCTTAGAACCAGTTGTTCCTTCATGCCTAAATTTGTTTCTGAGTTTACTTTGAATAAATCTATTCACTTCCCAGTGTTCCCTGAACCCCAAAACAAAGGGCAGAGAACTCTGTGTACCTTGGATGTCCACAAGCAACTCAAATACTACCTGGACAAAACAAAAGATTTCAGACTGTAAATTCTATATTTGTTTTGAAGGCAAGAAAAAAAGGGGCAGCCAGTTTTCAAGCAAACCATTTGTAGGTATCTGTCACGGGCTATTCAATTTTGTTATTGTCATCATGGAAAATGCCCCCCCCCCCCCTCGGAATGTCAAGGCAGCAATTTCTAGAATGCTTTGAAAAGGGGTTGACTTCAGACCTATTTTAAGACAAGTTGGTCATCAGTACACATTTTCACTAATCTAAAATTGATTGTTTTCCAGGGCCAGAACAAATTTTGCTAGTTCTTCTTAGTCTTCTAGACTCTGGTCCTGTTTCTTCCATCCTTACTTCCAAAGTTTTGGCAATTGTCCCATATTAGCCATATAGTACTGCAACTGTGATCTAATGATGTACATAGTACAGTTGCAGTACAAACACTCTTCCTCCTTTTCCCTTGGCTGGGGTGATTCCTTTTTCTGACGTATGACATGTTGATACTTTGTGTAGTTTTTGTAGAGGATTAGGCTTCAGCCTCCACCTTTAGGGCAGTAAAGCTCTGAGTTTTGGTACGAGTATATTCTTTTTATGCCACTGCACTGTTGTGTTTGAGCAGATGCTCAAAAGCTTTAGTATACTGGTTGGATGTCTGATATTCTTGGCATGATACCCCCCATATCGCTATATGGTACTGCAATGGTGATCTTTTCAAACATGTACTCTTATGGAATGTTATGTCATACAACTGTACTTTCCTGATTGCTGTTTGTGTTATGACGCAGTGCTGCTGAAAATAATGTGCCATGTTTTTGTGGACAACTATGAGGCTAAGTGAGAGATGTTGCTATGTTTAACTACTGGAGATGTGAGATTTGAAATGTTTCCATTATGGCTATATTATGCTAATAGATTAAATCCCCATTTGTTTACAAAACAGGCAGTAGTAATTTCATCTAACATTCATGCTTGGTTAGAACCAAATATTGGTCAGTGTTACTGTTGCCTATTTGGGATAGTTAAGTGGGCTTGCAAAGGGGGAGGTAGGTCTAAAAATCAGAAAAAAAATAGAAATGCAGCTAAGGTTTTGTTCAAAGTGGGGAGTTGGCAGCAGGTTCAACAGTGATTTGAGTTGCCAGGCTATTTATGAATCAAGTATGAGGGTTTGATTGGGACAGCAAGACAAATGAGTTTAACAGAGTTACTAGGTGCACTTCTTCAAGCATTAGATTTTAGTACATGATGTAAGGGGCAAAAATCCTAAAGCATTAGTAGGGCCAGCAAAGCTTAAAAGGCTTTAGACACCAAGTGAGTAAAGTAAGGTATGAGTAGAGCACTCTGTTAAGAGAATTAGGTGGATGAGGTCATTAAAAGTGAATCTGTCAGTTAATGAGATATGCAGTCAAATCTGGGAGAGAGAATGTCTTTTTCTGGAATTGTTTGCACAGTTTTACTCAAATTCAGTTTTATTAACATGCATGTAACCAAGTACCATACAGTGTGTACATTAAAACTAATAAATAATATGCACATAAAGCAACTGATTAATAAAAATGGTTAGAAAGAGTACATACACTGATAATAAAAAAAATACATAGGTTGAATTGTGCTGAATTAGTCAATATTTTTATATATGACAGACTCGGAGTTGTGAGAAGGGGATATTTGGCACATGGAGCTCTGTTTGGTCATTTTCAGTTTTGGCAACATTTCAGGCTAATGAGGAGTATGTTATGACATGAGTGCTTAAGAAGGGGGTAACAATTTCAAAAATGTGGGATATGACAAAAATATAAAGTGTTCTAAATCTGAGCAGATAATGTTATTTCTATTAATGTGTTAGTAAGCAAAAAATGTCTCAGGAAGAGAATTACTTCATAGAAATTCTAGATGAATTGGATTCAAGGTAAACTTGTATTACAAAATGGACTTCATGGGAAAAGTTGTTTCCATAGTGAATATATAAGGACACAATTGATGGCTAAACGTTAGTGTTTTGTGATTATATGGATAAAAGTTTTGATATAGTTATCAGTTATGTCTGTTGATGCTATGGTGGGCCTGGTACCTAAGCTGCTTATGCAGTTTCCAAAGTAGACCTAGCATTTTTTTCCCTTTAGTATGAATTTTATTGATCAGGTCATAATCTAAAAAGAATCCCTGTTCGCCTGCACTGCCTCCTCAAACGTTTTATATAGTCTTTTTTGGGTAAGATCTTCCAGCAGCAGGTCAATTCACTCGTGAAGCAAATTCTTTTTTAATGATATTAATTTCACATATTCACAACTAACCCAGTCCTCTTTACCTTGGCAAGTGTTACCCAGAAATTTGTCTCTTGCATGCAGAAGACATGAGACTTAGCTGTGGAACCAGAAAGTACATTTCTTCTGCATGTGGTTATGAGCTTAGCTGAAAATGGCTGCTGTATCTTACCTCTCAGAAATGGTTTGTGAACTGAGAATTACTGAATGAAGCACTGCTACCTGTACCAGTTTAGTATGTTATCAAATTCCAGAGTATTAAGTTGTAGATGAGACCACTACAAAATCACAGATTTAAAAATAAATAAATAAATACATATTTTGCAGAAGTTGTGGGAAAATGTGAGCTGTACTCTCCAAACACCATTACCCACTAACACCAGTTTGTGTTACATGCTACACGTTGTACCAATCATACAGGTTAATAGATACATTTTGCCATGTGTAGGTAATTTCATTAGGAGTTTTTCTTAAATGCAGTGCGTACCAGCTTTTACCTAGTTTAACTTCAAGTCCTGTAAACATCAGTGTTAAGAAACACTATATAGATATATTAGACATTTCTTTAGGTACTCCATGTTGATTAAAACCTAATAACTAGCATTGCTTGTTTTGCTCAGAAATTAATGTATAAATAATGTGGTGATCCAGAGGCAATATATTTATCAATAATCTTTAATTACAGAATCCTTTAAATCAAAGAATATAGGTATGAGGCCAAAATGACTATAGCGAAGAGAGCATACTCTTTGACAATGTCAGTACCATAGGTAATGACACATGTTTCTGTATGATGTTCTTCGTTTACCATTGCTGCAGTCCTTACTATTGGGTATAGTCCGCATCCAGTCGGCCCGAATACCAGAGTATAAGGGTGACGTCGGTCAGGGCGCATTAGACTGACGTCAGTACGTCAGGGTACTTAATGCGCATGACCGGCGTCATATCCTCAGTCTTTTTTGCCGCGTGGTCCGATGCAGAAGCAGTTTTGCGAGTGCAGGTTGGCGTTCTGAAATATTTCCGAAACCGGAGTTTCAGACCGAATCAGAGTTGGCTAAGTACCCCGTTGGGGAACATTTTGGTTTTTTCTTGCCTCAGTATTTAGCCGGATGTCAGAAAAAGTGAATAACTGTATTTCTTGTGGGAAACAAATACCTCATAGGGATTACCATACATTGTGTATACCTTGTTTAGGGCCTGAGCACGACGTTGTTGGTTGCCGCTCTTGTGCTAGGTTTAACAAACGCACTATTAAGAGGAGGTTAGACTGTGCCAGATTAGTGTTTGGGAAGCGTTGCAATTATAAAATGCCGTCGGATGCTCCGACGCCCGCTTCGTCCAAGAAGCGCAAGGACAAAACAGCGAAGCCTAGGGTTGATGAACCGGCAGTCTCGGACGTCGGTTCTTTAGGAGGCTCAGTGGAGCCAGAGGTTTTGCCAGGAGTTTCTATGGAGTCTCAGGCAGAAACTTTACTGTTACAGGATGTGCCCTCTCAGGAGGCAGGCCAAGCTGAGGGGGCTTCTCAGGTAACTCTTCTTCCCTCTCTTCCCAAAGTAGTTAGAGCCTCTCCTTCTGTTGCCAAAACTTCTTTTCGAGGTAGGCCAAGTTCAGCTTCAGTAGGGGCTTCTCCTAGCATTTCGGGTTCTGTACCTAAGAAACATATGCTTAAAATGGCAGAAGATTTAATTACTATGATTAGAGGTTCTATGGGCCCTCCTGATAAGAGGCCTAGGGTGGAACCAGAGTTTGACGGTTTTGAACAGGGTTCAGGGGCTTCTGAGTCTTCTGCGGAAGATTTGCAGGAGTATCCTCATTATTCTGATTCTGATGTGGATGATGCCACTCCTTCGGCTTCTCCTCCTGAGGATTTTTCATTTTCAGAGACTCTACATTCCATGAGGGAGCACTTTAAATGGGAGGGCCAGGATTACTCTGATTCCAGGAAGAGGCTTAGGGAATTCTTGTTTTTACCCCAGCATAGGCCCTTAGCTATACCTCCTGTGTTAAATGTGGTGGAAGATGTTTTTGCAGAGGCTTCCCTGAACCCTGATTCTTTGCCTCCTGCTCCTGTTAAACCTGATAGGTACTATAGGGTGCCCGAAGCTCATAAGTATTTGTTTAAGAGTCCTAGGGCGGACCCAGAAACTGTTTCTCAGGGGCCTAAAGGTGTTAAGGCCTCTGTGGTTAAAAATCCTGTTCCCACTGACAAAGAGGCAAGGGCGTTGGATAGGTGGGGTAAGAAAGTGTATACTTCTTCCACTCTAGCCATGAGAGCGTTGAATTGTCAGTTTCACATGCTGAAATATCAAAATTATCTCCTTTCACAATTGAAATCTAAGGTTGATGCTTTGGCGGAAGGTATTGATTGTAAAGAATTGCTGGATTTAGTTTATGTGTCTGAACAAGTGGGCAAGCATTCTTTGCAATGTGGTTTTGATGCTGTGCAGGCCTCCTCGAGGGTGGCTGCCACTAGTACTGTTCTTCGCAGGCATGCCTGGTTGAGGGATCAAAATTTGGCTGAGCATGTTAAGACAAGGATTTTGGATGCTCCTTTACAGTCTGATGTGTTGTTTGGTTCACCTGTGGAAGCAGTTTTAAAGAAAATGGAGGACAAAGCTAAGTCTATGCAAACTGTTAAAGATTTTTTGCAGGTACAGCCACCGAAGTTTAGTAGAAATTGGCCTGCTAAGGGGTGGACATATCCTGCTTATGATTCCCAGTCTAGGGGTAGGTCTAGACGTGGTAGGGGCAGGGCTCAAGGTTCTTTTAGGCCTAGAACAGGGAGTTCACCTGCTCAGACTTCTGGTGAGGGCAGGGGTCAGTCCTTTCGTAAACAGACCCAATGACCTGCCTTTTCAGCTGCCAGTAGATTTTCGTCTGGCAGCTCCTTTGGGAGGCCGACTTTCTCTTTTCAAAGAAAATTGGGATTTCATTACTCAAGACAGATGGGTGTTGGACATCATTCACCACGGTTACAGATTTTATTTCCATACAATGCCCCCTTTCAAAGGCATGCCAGACGTTCCTCCTCCACAAAGAAAAGAGGCTCACAAGCAAGTTTCTCAGTTACTCCAAATGGGGGCCATTCAGCCGGTCCCTGTATCAGAAAGGGGCCTAGGATTTTATTCTCGCATGTTCCTAGTACCAAAGAAGGGGAACACGTGGAGACCGATTTTGGATTTATCTCTCCTCAACACTTATCTGGACATCCCCAAGTTCAAGATGTTGATGTTACAACAGCTTTTACCCCTGCTGGGCAAAGATCACTGGATGGTAACTTTAGATCTCAAGGAAGCTTACCTTCATGTGCCTATCAGGCTAAGTTGCAGGAAGTATCTGCGGTTTCGAGCTGGAGGTTCTCATTATCAGTTCTCTGCATTGCCCTTTGGCTTATCTACTGCGCCCAGAGTATTCACAAAGGTTCTGGCTCCAGTGATAGCTTACTTCAGGCTACAAGGAATTCAAATCTATCCTTATTTAGACGACTGCCTGATTCTGGCTCAAGAAAAGGAAGACCTTCTACAGCATCTGGAATATGTTATAGCAGTGCTAAGATGCCTAGGGTATTCTGTGAACGAAATAAAGTCCAGTCTAGTACCCTCTCAAGACATGTGCTTTCTGGGTGTGAGACTGAATACAGCAGCCCAGATGGCCTTTTTAACCCCGGACAAACAAAAGAGTCTATCACTTTACTTCCATCAACTATCTCATCAGTCCGTGCTGACTGCAAAGACAGTCCTTCAAGCATTAGGGTTCATGGCATCTTGTATTCTGGTGCTTCCCAATGCCAAACTGCATATGAGGAAGTTACAATGGTATCTCAAAAATGTCTGGACACAGCACTGCCAGGATTTAGACACTGTCATTCAAATAATACCTTGCCTTCAAAGAGAATTTTTGTGGTGGGCTCAGGAATGTCACCTAAACAAGGGACTCTCTGTGACCCGGCCAGAGGCGAGTCAGATTTTAACGACAGATGCCTCGGATATTGCTTGGGGAGCTCATCTAAATGGAAAGTGGATACAAGACAAGTGGCCTGCCAGACTACAGCATCTACATATCAACATGAAGGAGATGTTAGCAGTCCAGTTCGCATTACTGGCTTTCAAGGAGTTACTTCTTCCAGGACAGGTGTTGATTCTAACAGACAACACAACTGTCATGTGGTACATCAACAAACAAGGGGGAACACATTCTTATCCTCTCTGCAGGCAAGCAATGATTTTATGGGAGACTGCGCTACGCTTGCACCTAACTCTTCAGGCAAGGTTTCTGCCAGGAGCACAGAACTCCTTAGCAGATGTGTTAAGCAGACAAATCATGGATCCCCACGAGTGGAAACTGGATCTTCATGTATTTCAGAAATTGACAGTGTCATGGGGAACTCCAGACATAGATCTGTTCGCTTCTCCACTAAACCACCAGCTGCCACAGTTTTGCACAAAGGGGTTTCATCACACAGCTTGGAAAGTGGATGCTCTGTCTTTCAGTTGGACAAACCTTCATGTATATGCCTTTCCACCTCTGCCTCTTCTTCCAAAGGTACTGTTAAAGGTCAGACAGGACAGGCCAAGGATGATTTTGATAGCTCCAGATTGGCCTCGGCAACACTGGTACCCACTACTACGGAGTCTGGTAAAGAAGCCTCCATGGCCTTTACCTTTGATTCCACACCTGTTGTCTCAGAGGGACGGTCATCTGCTCAATGTCAAGCTTCACTCTCTGCATCTAACAGCCTGGCATATTCTGTTTTGAAAGACAGCAGGTCTCAGCTTCCTCAACAAGTTTTAAATGTGATTATGGAAGCCAGAAGACCTAGTACAAGGAAAGTGTACGCAGCAAAATGGAAAAGATTTTTGTTTTGGAGTGCAGCAAACAATTTGGAGATTACTGAGCCAAATTTGAGTGTGGCTCTTCAATATCTTACTGAGTTACTGGACAGAGGTTTGTCTTTTTCTTCCATTAAGATTCATGCTGCAGCAATTTCAGCTCATTATGATTGTGACCCACCATTGTTTTCGCATCCTTTGTTCAAGCAATTTCTTAGAGGGGCAAAGAATATACGACCCCCACGTAAAGCTCCTACTCCTGCTTGGGATCTCAATTTTGTGTTGGAGAAACTTACTCTACAACCTTTTGAGCCTGCGGCTACTGCTGACTTGAAATACTTGTCATGGAAGACTGCTTTTTTGTTGGCCATTACTTCTGCAAGAAGGGTTTCTGAGTTGCAGGCCCTTATGGCAGTGGAGCCTTTTTTGATTTTTCATAAGGATAGGGTATCATTACGTACTAATCCTTCCTTTATGCCTAAGGTGGTTTCTAGTGTGGCTTTAAACCAAACTATTCATTTGCCTACTTTTTATGCAGACCCCCAAAATAAAGGGGAAAAGATTTTGCATACTTTAGATGTACACAGGCAATTGCGTTATTACTTGAGCAGGACTAAGGACTTTAGGCAGTCTCAGCAGTTGTTTGTTTCTTTTGCTTTGAGTTCGCAGGGCAAGCCTGTGTCAAAACAGACTATTTCTAGGTGGATTGGCTTTTGCATTGCATTTTGTTATTCCCATCATGGCAAGGAGATTCCAGCTGGGATTAGGCCTCATTCCACTAGGGCTACTGCCACTTCAACAGCATTTCTACGGGGGGTGGCAACTAAGGATATTTTGGAAGCAGCTACTTGGAGTTCAGTGCATACTTTCTCTAAGCATTATCACCTTCCTATCTACTCTAAGTCTAGGGCTGGTTTTGCCACAGCTGTTTTGCAAGGCATGTTGTCAGCTCCTGCTTCTTTATGATTTGCCAGCCTCCCTTACCTCTGCTTTGGGATTCTACCCAATAGTAAGGACTGCAGCAATGGTAAACGAAGAACATAGTACAGTTTTGTACCTACCATAAATGTAGATGTTCGAGGTTTCCATTGCTGCAGTCCAATTTACCCTCCCTCCTTCCCCTCTGTGTTTAGGGGTGGTTGTGTAGGTGAGTTTACATGCTTATATTTTTGTATATATTGTTCATGTTTTGGTGCAGGTATTTTGGGCCTTGTCTTTTTAGGGTCTTCTGACATCTGGGGCAAGAAAAGACTGAGGATATGACGCCGGTCATGCGCATTAAGTACCCTGACGTACTGACGTCAGTCTAATGCGCCCTGACCGACGTCACCCTTATACTCTGGTATTCGGGCCGACTGGATGCGGACTATACCCAATAGTAAGGACTGCAGCAATGGAAACCTCGAACATCTACATTTATGGTAGGTACAAAACTGTACTTTTTATGTGAATGCAGATTGCTCTGATAATTGAGCAAGGAATCACAGGCTCCAGTTCCTTTGAACACATGGTTTTAACCAGCCAAGCTATGTATACTTATGTGTTTAAATTAAAATATTTCAAAATGAAACATTTATAGTGTGGGTACTTTTGGCTGTACAAAACAAAACTGCAGTCACTGCCTCACCAATGTGAATGGGGGGCATTTCTACTAATCACACATTCTGTTCTGTTTGTCACTGAAAAAAGATTCATATGATCAATTCACTGCTATTAAGAAATCTAGCCAGGAATAATGAAAGCATGCTTAGAATAAGTGACTTGAAAACTGACTTACTACGGCTCTCCTTGTCATGTGCTCTAACATTTGTTAATCTGCTTCCAACCTTCATTAAGTTTACTTCACTATGCAGTAACTATAATTTTAGTCAAAATGTATTTACTGCCCTAAATTATAAACATTTCTAGATTTTCTGATTGAATGAGATGAGAATTTGAGGAAAAAGTGCAGATGGAGACTTCCTGTAGGCTCTGATTAAAGGCACGAAGCCATGCAAAATAAGTAGAGTATATATTAGAATATCTAGCATAATAATGTATGAAATCTTTAGTGGAAAAGTCCAACAACTAAGAATATGCAGCTAACCCTTTTGTAGCTGTCTGTTACACCTACCTTTATGTCCACCTCTCCCATGCTGTTCTGAAAATTGCATTGATTGTACTGTCTATAGTATAGGAGTGAAGCTCAAACCACTTAACCTTTAAGTCAAGATAAGAATTGCAAATTTTTGTTTGTGTCTTTTACTTTGCCATTCTTGCCCTCTTTATATCTGTCTTGTCTCCTTCTCAGTTTTATATCAGCCTTAAACCCATACAAAGTTTGTATCATAATCTTATTGGCTCCATTTCCACTACATAAAAGACCCAGCAACTTGCTCTCATCTTTGTTCATTTAAAACATGCATTAATCTGAATGTAGACAGACACATAAATTGGCAGTTTAACATTACTTTTGTTTGACTTATTTATTTGTCCTTTTCCCAGGTGGCTTCCTTTGTTCCTCCCAGCTTGGCTGCCTTCTCTCCCACTGAGGCTGGTGTTGTGATCTATGCAGGATTTGGTTTTGAGAAGGAGATTGTGTTCTACAGTCTGCATAAGAAGCAGGTATGTACAGAATCAGTACATAATGAGCAAAGTGCCATTTAGTAATCCCAATAAGTCTTGTACACACATTAATTTTTGTGCTGGGAAGTCATTCCTTAATTTAAATTTCTTTTTGTGAGTTTACAAACTTGTATGGAAGAAGTGTGGTCTTGTGGAGAAGATGCTTGTAGAACTGGAAGGTATTCAGAGGTCACCAAAGGTTTTCTTTCATTTCAACTGTTTCATAATTTCTTTCTTTCTTTCTTTTTTGTAAAATTTCAACTTCAGTCGATGTAATAGAAATTAATTTAGTCCAGAACAGACTTTCTGGAAATGGCCTGAGACACAAGAAGTTTACCACTTTAAGACCATAGGGAGAGACCACAGTAACACCATAACCACTCACTCAGAAGGCTACGAGTAGCAGTATCAGATGCTGCTGTGAGGGATACAGAAAGACCATGAGTAGGTACTGCTGGTGTATAGAAATTACAAGATCATTCATGTTAAATGAAAAAATACTGTAATAAAAAGATCAATACACAGGAGGTTCAGGTTCTTTACTAGTGTACACCAGGCGGCAAAAAACGTACAAGTACAGAATTTTGTCTGAATGAAACAAGAACACAACTTTTATAGTATTTCTTACTAGTATTAACCCACCAGGCTGATGTAGTCAGTCACAAGGGGTTTTACATCACTTTAGCTTACAATGTTCTATTCATCTAAAATGCTGATACTACATTTTGCTTAAAAAGTTTTCTGGTAAACAATGTGGCCTTGCTAGCCACCTGGTTAGTTACAATACCCTTTTACAAAAGTTTTCACTCAAGGTTCTAAATTAATTTGAACATAATAGTAGATACAGTTCTCAATACATTTTCCTTGTTACATGTTATCACTTCCTCCTTGCAGCCGGTGCGTTATCTAGTAACATATACAAGGTCGATTGCTCAAGCGGAAAAGAGCAGAAGATTCTCATTATTTCACACATTTAATTTCCTGACCCAGCAGATAATCACTTGTGAGAAGCATAAACATTAATTCTTGCTGAGCTAGCAGCTGCTGGGGTCAGAGGCCAACTTGCAAAAGGCACACTGCAGTTTCCAAAAGCTTCTTGCAGTTTCATATGAATTCATTTTTCTTGTCATAACATTAATAGAATAAAATGCATTATATCTTTCTTATTTCTTAATAAGCACTAAACATATACATTAATACATATTTTTCTAACAATTCACTATTCAAACAAGAGTAATTTTTGTACAATGGTGAGTGTGAAACCTACATTGAAAAGTGGCCCTCAGCCTACTGACTATTAAGTAAGTCTGAGGTTGCTTAACGATAACTTTTTAAACTTTTCCTAGGAAACAAAGGTTTGAGATTGGACAGTAATTGTCAAGGATGTTAAGATCTAAAGTAGGTTTCTTGAGAGTAGAGATAAAGGCTTCAAGGCCACTGGAAAATCCTCTGATCTCAAGAACATAACTAGTATCTGAAAAATCGCTGATCCCAGAACAGCAAGACTGGTTGTGACCAGTCTTGGCAGACAAGGACCCAATCTGCAGGTTGCATAATTGAGACATAAATGAACTCATTGTATTGCGGAATATCAAACACAGTCCAGTGACATGTAGATAAACAGGTAAGCATTAGAGCAGCACCCATGTGGTTTTGTAGTGCAAGAGAAAATCTGATGACAACTTTGTTGGAGAAGCAAAGATCAATAGATTCACATACTGTAGTAGCTAGTACCTTTCTATTACTAAGAGAGGCTGGGCTGCACAACCACTCCACCACAGCTTGCTGATTTGATGTTACACAGATCTCCCTAGATAAAAAATCCTTCTTTTTATGGGAGACCACTGCATTATAGTTGGAATAATACTTCCTCTAAGTCAAGCTTGTCACAGACCCACCTGACATTCACCGATGCTTAAGTGACACCTAATTTATGCTGAAACTTTATAATTTTATTTTGACATTATTTTTTATGTTTTGTTTTCTTCTAGGTTGTGACTGAAAAATATAGCCCAAGCCCTGGTAGTCATTTCACCTACCTGTAGGTAAATAGATAAACAAACAAGACCATAATTCAGTTCACTTACCTGTAATTAAATAGACGGACAAAAATATAAATTAATTGTCTTCTGTGCCATGGAAGGTGCTGGAACCTATACCAGCAATTAAAGAGGTACAATGCAGAGAACCACTTCTGGACATGATGCCAGTTCATCCCAGGGTACACAAACACTCACAGCTGAGGGCAGCTTTTAGGAAGACTGCCAGTTCACTTCTCAGCATGTCTTTGGATGTGAGAGGAAACTGGAGACGCTTGTGAAAACCCTCACTAACACATGAAGTATGTGCATACTGTATACAGAAGCACAGACGCTCAGAAATGAACAGGAAATCTGAGTGTTGTAAGACAGAAATCCTGTCTACTGCAGCACCATTACCACTAGAACTAAATTATTCTGAGTAATTACATTGTGCAATAAAATGAATCTGAAGTACAGAAGCAGGGAGTTCTACTTTCTTTATGATTAACTTGGAATCATGCACACATTCTCTTAGGCAGTCTGCATCAGAATGTCTTACTTTTGACATCATTAACCCCATCTCCAACCCATCCAGGTTCCGCTTTTAACCTTGGGCACCTCTTCTCCTCCTACTCCCCCTTTTAGCCTCCTGTGTAACCCCACTTCACTCTGTGGAAGTTGTCTGTTCTATCCTAAAGTAGTTTATTACATTTATCATCCCAGAGTTTTTGAGAAGCCGCTGTTTTGGGGACGGAAGACAGCGAGAATGAATATTATGATTGTTGAAAATGGATCCTTTTTTATGCCCTGTATTCCCAGGAAACTCATTGCTCAATGTGCCCAACACACATTCACAACATGTGTTGCTGCATGCTAGAGTCACCTCTTTAGTTCCTCTGGAATTTTTTGGTGCTTCCTAAAACTTGTCACCTAACCTCCGCAAAGAAGTTATCAGGCAGTATTAGTCCCTAGGCCATTATCAAACCCTTGTTCTTGCTGGCAGTCTAGGACCTAGAATGTTATATGAGTAAAGGTCATCAGTGTTGCAAATAGGAGTTCTCCCTCTGTGCTTGTAGGATGGTATATCTTGGTTACTTTGGGCATTCTGCCAGCAGACCACCCCAGCTGGTGGTGATTCACTAGCCTTGATTGCTTACATCAATCATTCTTGTCTGCCCACATAATTTCTTCTTTACTGACCTTGTTACATCAGAGTACACACACAATATATAAACTGTTCATAGAACTATTTCAGCATTAGAAACAATAATCTTACAAGTCAAAAATTGTACATCTCTTCGCCACAAAAATCATCAGCTTTACCCCTACTACCTTGTTCATCTTGATTCTGTGTTGTTACAACACACATTGCTTATTGCCATTTTTCCATCTATCTTCTCATTAAATACTCACTTACCTAACACCCAACTCACCCCTACCAAACACAAAACCAAGTACTACACCCCCACTGCTAATATGCTCAAACTCATCTACCTACACAAAACATTCTTTTAGCTAGAGACATTCATCCCAACCCTGGTCCAGCACACTCCACTGCTAGCCCTCCTAACCCCAAAGTTAATAATCTCCCAAACAAACATATTTCCTTCTATTCAATAAACACTAGGAGTATTCTGAACAAAGTAAGTGAACTACATGCGTGGATCTCCCACCATACTCCTGATATCCTTGTTCTGACTGAAACCTGGTTGAAATCCCAACACCAAGACATAGAGATCTTGCCCTCTGGCTATAGCATACACCGTCTAGATCGACCAAAAAGGAAAGATGGAGGCATTGCTATCCTACACTCTAACCACCTTACCATTTCTAACTCTACTTTTACATCCCAAGTCTTCTCCCGAGCCGAAATTGTATTTGTAAACCTAAATATTAATAGCCATTCCACTATCACCATTGTAGCAATTTACATTCCACCAGGTGATAATATCCCCCTACTGAAAAATATGCTTGCTCCTATCTCCCAACACATCACAAACTAAACTATCATTCTTGGGGATGTCACCATTAACTGGCTATCTCTCTCTCCTCTCAAAACTCCTCAACACCTTAATCTCTGCGGCTTTACTCAACTCATCTCTGATCCCACTTATTTCAGTAACTCCCATACAGCCTCATCTCTCCTTAACTGGATTTTTGTCTCTCAACCTTCCAAATACCACAACCCTAAGTTCCCTAAGTGATCATTGTCCAGTAAAAATACTAAATACTAAGATACACATCCCATCAAGCTAAACCTCAAAGGATAATCAAACACCGACAACTAACAAACTTTAATCCTGAAACTTTCAAATATTTACTATCAAAAGTGAAGTGGAATCCCTTAAAACTGCTCCCTTTGGATGAAGCTGTCCACTTTTTTAACTCCACTTTCCTTAGTATTTTAAATTCTGTGGCACCCCTTAGAACAGTCTGTGTAAAGTCTAACATAGCCCCATGGCTGACCATAAACACACGTGCACTACTAAAAAATAAAGACAGAACATGGAAAATTTGGACTAAAATTAAACATCAACCAGACCTCCAGAAATATAAAGAACTTAGAAATCTTGCCAAAAGTCACATAAATAAAGATAAGAAAAACTTCTATAATAATCCATCTTCTACCTTTAAATCCAACCCTAAAATGTTCTGGCATTCTATAAATCAAATGCTACACCCAGGTATGCAAGCCTCCCCTAACCCTCATCCTGACAAAACACATGAGGAAACTGCCTCCATATTTAACAACTACTTTATAGACTCAATATCCAAATTACTAAATCAAGACGCAAACCATCCCACCAACAATAATAGACCTAAAAGCTCAAACTCTTCCATCGGTAGTAACCCTACCACTACCTTCTCCCTCAAACCTGTCTCCACTAACTATAGTAAAACTCTTCTATCTAAATTAAAACCTTGCTCCACATCTGTAGACAACATTCCCTCTGCATTCCTTCAGGTTGCTGCTGATGTTATTGCTTTCCCAGTTTCTATTCTAATAAACCACTCTATTACGGAATCCACAGTCCCTTCCATCTGGAAGCAATTTTACACCCTTCCAATACACAAAGGAGGAAACTCCACAAATATAACTAATTTTAGACCCATAGCCATACTCTCACCACTCTCCAAAATTGTGGAAAAATGTATGCACAATTAAGTCTTACACTACCTTCTGCAAGAAAAGCTGCTCACACCTACCCAACATGGCTTTCGTCCCATGCACAGTACTACAACAGCTCTCCTGTCTTTCCTAAACTCTGTATCACTAGCTGGAGATAGTAACAAACTTATTTCCTGTCTCTTCATTGACCTCTCTAAAGCCTTTGATACAGTCTCTCATAAACTTCTTCTCCTTAAACTAGCAAACTTACACTTCTCTCCGTCCACCATATCTTGGTTTAACAGCTATCTCTCTGACAGACTCCAATCAGTCAAATGGCTCTCAGCTTTCTCACCTCTTCTTGCTGTTAAAACGGTTGTTCCACAAGGCTCCATCCTTGGGCCCCTTCTTTTTAACATCTTTACCAACCTTCTCTACTCTTCCTGTCGTGGATCCTCACTGATACAATACGTAGATGGTTCTACATTTATCGCTATTGCTGAATCACCAACTCAACTAAAATCAGACACACAGTCCTTTTTTAACTCTGTAGAAAACTGGCTATCTGAAAACAAACTTATCCTTAATCCAAAAAAACAAAAACAAATTATTACTCTTTCTCCCTAAAAACCTTAACTACATAGTCTTCCTTCTCCATACTGTCACAAAATAATACTCAAATACAGGTGGACACCAGTACAAAACTCTTAGGTGTTACTATTGATAGACTAACCTTTGATTTACATGTCAGTAACTGTATCCGAAAAGCACATCTCAAGCTAGGTCTCCTCTATAGAAACAAAAAATATCTTACCAAAACAGCATAACTAACCCTTTCAAATGTCTACATCTTACCCACTTTACTTTATAGCTCCCAAATTCTCACCAGCCTCAACACTGGACTACTAAACAAGTTAGAAACAACTTATAACAGGATTGCCAGATTTGCTGCCCAAAATTCTTACAAATCCCATCACTGTCTCTCACTAAAAGAACTAAATTGGCTAAAATTACCTAACCTGCATCGGTATAATCAGTTTCAGATTATTCATTCCCTTCTCTACAAACCCTCTTTCTGTCCAACTATCTCATCTCTAATCTCTCATTACCTACCCACTAGATTACTCCGCAGTTCTGAACAAGGCCTACTAAAAATGTACAAACCAATGACCAAAATGGGTCACCTAGTCTATAGCTTTAACCCTTACACGGCCTGGAATAGCCTACCACTAGATACAAGATCCCTTGAACATCCCAATCAATTCAAAACCGCTACAAAAAATACCTTCATGAAAAATGGACTTGCCAGTGTAATTATCACCCGTAAACACTCCCCTGTAACCTTCTACTTCTCTTCTCTCTTCCTTCCCTTCAATAAACAAACTTACTACTTTATCTTCTCCTCTTGGTACATCACTGTACAAACATAACTAGTAAAATATTTCAGATATGTAATGTAACTATTGCATTATTATGTATATAATATGTAATTATGAATGTATCCCTCTGATGAATGTATTTCTATGTATTTCACTTGCCACAGTTTAATGTATGACACTGTAATGCAATAATGTGTGGTACTGATGAATGTAATGTGTGGCACTGTAATGCAGTAATCTGTGGTACTGATGAACGTATTTCTATATGTATTTAATATGTAAAATTTCTATTTTCTGTTGGAGCTTTGCTCCTCGGGCTACGGCTGAAAATGGGCATTTGTAGCCCAGTCGGACAAACCCGTCAATAAATATAAAATAAAGTAAGTATCTATTAGACTTCTTTACTCATTTGTTTCTAGCAATTACTTCATCCCATTACTGCTGGAATAAATTGATGCATCTTATTAGAAGTAATTATATGAAATTTCCTGTCTTTTCTCCTCATGTGTTCCATGTCTTTAATCCTGATACACTTTGTACGTATTTTCTAAAGAACAGTATTTTACTCTTTTCCTTAAAGCAAATGCCCATATTCTGATACTTTTACAGGTGTTTCCATTCAACATCCTCTGTGCCCCTTACTTTAAGCAGTCATGCTGACATGTTGCCTTAAGCAGTATAATACTGTAAACCCGTCCTTATCTCCTTCTCCTTTAATTGTGTCACTTTCTCAATGTTTGATGAATCTTCTTCCACCCACAGCATTTACAATCTATCTTGTTACCTCTGTGTACTGTGTGTATGTGTGTGCATGCATATTTTTTTTCTGAGCAAGGGAACATATCAGATGCACCTCTTTCGCATTACATAATTCATATAAACTGTATGCATTTGATTGTCTTGATATTCCATAAGATTTACATTACTAGCATATGTTCCTGCCATTATGACTGTTTTACCTAGTTTTCAGGCTTTCTTTACAATGAGAATTTGAAACAGAGCACATTAGCACAGCTGGTCTGTATATTCCATACGTCCATTTCCACGGATTGCCTCTTAATCTTCTATCTTGAATCTCACTGAAGTAACCATTTCCTTATTCCCTGTCTCAGTCACAATTCCTAAATGTATACATTCTTATAACTTCTTCAGTAATAATGTATTCAGTCCTAATCAGGTAATTAATTTCTGCTTGTAATAATGTATTCAGTCCTAATCCGGTAATTAATTTCTGCGTTCTTGTTCCCTTGTTTAATCTTAATCATGCTAATGTCATAAAATATATCAGTTTCATTTCTTTAACAGCATTCAGTAATTATGAGTAAATATTGGTATTATAATGGAATTCCATGATTAGGGTGCCATTTCTGGAAGACTATGTCAAAGCACAACATTACTAATCCCAAACCACAGTAGATCTTTATCTGCTCACATATTAAGACAACATGTAACTCGCACCAGATTCCTTTATCTATAGCTCAACACATAAGCAGATTGTAAAACAAAATGAAAAAAGTAATGGCTAAAATTAAGAAGGCAATGTCCAGCAAAACTCTCTCATCAGGCCAAACAAACAACTAAGGGGGTAAATTGGTTAGCCTCCCAGGCCAAGGACAACCACAAGGCTTTCTGTGGCTATGTCTGAAACCTCAAAGGTAGTACACAACAGTGTGCAGAACTGATTATTAATGGAGCCACTTACGCAGAGTCAGAAGACAATAGCAATCCTGCTGGCTGTCAAATTCTGCTCTAATTTTACCACGCACCCATCGGCCCCCCAAGTAACACAGTCAACCATACCTCCCCACTATCATGAGAGAGCAGGTCCTAAATGCACTCACTAAGGCTAAGAACACTGCATCAGTGAGCCCAGTAATATCCCAGGATGCTTCCTAAATTTGGAACATTACTTATCCACAGCTTCCAGACAGGCTTTGTGCCACATGAATGTAGGACTTTAAGGATCATCCTTCTGCACAGGGGTAGTCCATCAGCAGCTCCTGGGAACTGTAGACCCATAAGTCTGACTAATATATGTAAAACCATGGAAATAATTATCATGGGTATGATTATTAATGACATAGTAAACCTTTGGACACTTGATGCAACCCAGTTTGACTTCATCAAAAGCAGATCATGCCTACTCAGTCTGGTAGACTTCATTGAAAAAGTCACCAAGGTAATTGAAGGCAAAAAGGTACATACCGCTTGCCTTAACCTAGCTAAGGCATTTGATACACTATCCCAGTCAGGCATTGTAAACAAACTCACAGAATTAGCATTAACCTCTATGTTTCATGCAGGATAGCCAGCTGGCCCTCCGATAAGACCCAGAAAGTTAGCATAAGGGAGTTCTGGGACCGCTCCTTTTTGGCATTTACTTCTCAGAAGTCAAAGCCAGTGTCAAAGGCTTCTGGCTGACCAAGTTTGCAGATGACTGCAAACTAGGAGCAGTCATAGATTCCCCCCAAGATGCTTACATCCTACATGAAGAAATAACACAAACAAATGACTGGTAGTAAAACCACATCTTAAACCACAGTGCCAAGAACTGCATAATATCGTTTGGGAAGTCTGCCATCCTCCTAAGAAACTGTCTAATTGAAAACATGCCCTTAAGAGTGGGCGCAGTAGTCAGGAATTTGGCATCATATGTGGATAGTAACCTGGCTTTAACCAACATGTGTCTAAAGTAGTAAGGACATCATTCTATGTTGCTCAGCTTATAAGCCAAGGGCATGGCATCTATGTCAAAGAAGGTCATTGTTCCTTTGATTTCGGCCCTCATCAGGCCATCATTGAGTACGTCACCCCCTTCAGTATGTTCTTGACCAGGCACATACAACAACTGGAACATCCACAGAGGTTCCTCACAAAATGAATACAGAGTCTAAACAACATGTCCTGTGCAGATTACCTCAAAGTCCCATCTCTATGCTTGGTTTCCTACAGACTGTTATGAGGCGATCTGTGCCTGGCATACAAGGTGTCCTTGGATCCAGCACTGCTGGACCTTTTGCACAGCCACAAAACCAATAACATCAGAACTACTCGATCTAGGCAAATGCAGGAATAGCAACTTCATAACATGGAACTATATGCTGTCAGACACACACAGTCATGATAAAAGTTTTGGCAGACATTTATACATGCAGTGCCTTATTTTTAATGTCCATAGTAATCTTATAAAAATTGCAAGATTCTTTGAATTAACATCTTCAGCATAATTCATATCCTATTATTACACATGCATTTATTACAATTGCAAGTCATATCAATATTTTGAGAGTTTAAACTTTTCTTCATCATGAGAGTTGAACCTCCCATTAAAAAATATTAAAATTAGTACTATGTATTCTTGTAACATTACTCTTCATGCTTACATTGGTCCAAACTTGATACATTTCTAAAGTGACCTTTTTGCAGTCCCCTCATATGGTGATCATCATTTATGCTTGTTATACCATATGCCACATCCCCTCCCAGTTACGTGCCTCATACCCTCTTCCAAAGGATAACTGCAAAACAAGGCCTGTTCCATCCCTCCCTCTGTAGGATAGGCACACATATCTTCCCTGCCATCTCCATCAGCCACCAGAGCCAGTAATCAGACTCAGGTCATCAGGGCCATAGTCAAGGCTGTACCCCTGTTTGCCACCAAGCTAACAGCTAGATTTCTACTCCTCATGAGATAAAAGCAGAATGAAAATAGCATGATGAAGAATTAGCAAACGAAAATGTGATGGCATTATAAAAAAACGGGTGCATCCTAACTGAATAAAAGCATTATGGTCTACATTTTTGAATTTAATTTAAGATGAATGCTCAGGAAAAGTAGCAACAACAATATAGTAAGGTCCGAAGTATTCTGTGTAAACCTGAGGCACTACAGACTTTGCTACATGTATATTCGTGGAATATCTGTTGTGTAAATTCTTCCAGGACTTGTAGTTCAGTTTTTTTGTTTCTGTTTTTACTACTGGTGATACAGTACTTCAGTGGTCTAATGACTCTAAAGAAATAACTGTAGAATGGGCTAAGTACTTAGAGTGCAGATGTGATTATTGGAAGAGAAATTAGGGGTAAGCTTATTGCAAGTACAGCCTCAGCTCCCACTGGATACTAGGAACAATGTAACTGCATGATTTGAAACTCTTAAGTGCAAAAACAAACCTATGCTGATAAATACTCAATAGAGTAAAAAAACTGTAGGACTCCTTGCCATACCTCTTAGCTATTCCTGATTTTGACTGCAATTTTGGCCATGCCCTTCTTAATCCCCTATATGTTAATTATACTTAAGTAAATAATGACATTAATTTCAGTTGTACACTTATTTTACTTCAGAAAATGCATATTAATTCACACTCAAGCTGTCAACATCTCAAGTTAATAGAACTAACATTTAAAATGTGTCCCTGATTGTCCCCAGTTCTTTCTGGATTTGTCCCCGATTCAGTTGAGAGCAATTCTATTTACCTCTGCAGGATTTGGGATGTAAGCCTTACTATAGAGTTGCATACAACTGTTTTAGGCCCCAACTAGAATGCATGCCATATAGCCAGAGCCCATGTCCTGTGCTTTGGGGTGTAAGTGTCGAAATCCTTTTCATGCCAAAGTTGCTGAAAGTGGTACACATAATTCTCACCCTCTTAGCACAGCAAATCTGGACAAAAGCCCCAAAACAGGGGCAGAGTTTAAATACTGCTCTTATAAACTTAGAAAGTTGCCAGAATAACAGGATTTGTGTTAGTATGCATTTTCCTGAAAGATAAGAAGTCTAAAACTCGTATGTGTGTCATTGTTTAGTGACTTCAGTCCTTAGTGATTTGCCAGAAGACCACACATTGTATTAGACAGACCAAAAATATGAGACAAAAATCTGGACATATTTGGGTGCATTAGCAATGGGAAAGAAATTGTTTTGGAGCAAAGGGAGAGTATAGCCCTTATAAAGAAAAGACTTAATCTGTGAAAGCTACTAAAACAGTCAAATTTGGAGAAGTACACATTGTGTTTGTTATACATTTAGTTGGGTGTGAACTGTATTTAGTCTGTTGCAGTTTTATATTGTAGTACATTAAGACTGTTGTTTTTATTGCAGGTTATTAAGAAAATTGGATTGTCTCAGTGGGCCACCAGTTTAAGTTTATATCCTAGTGGAAGCCTCATTGCAGTCGGCTCAAATGGTATGTAGTTATTCACAGAACTTAGAAGAAAACACTATTTATGTTTGGATTTGTTATGAGTAAAGGAGCACTGTATGTAAAAGAATATAGCCTGCATTTGACAAATATTCATGTGTAGGCTCAGGATCTGGCAACAGTCAGTCAGCAGGCTCAAAATGGGCTAGCACTGAATAACGTCCAACTGCAAAACTTATCTGTAATGTGACCCTCTTGCAAGGGTATTCCATTTTATATTTTCACGCCAGTCTAAGAATATCTCTTGTAAACTGGACTGATATCTTTATTATTAAATATTTTTGACTAAATCAAATATATATTTGATTTTTTCAAAATTCCTGGTTAGGAGCCACCACTTAGCTTTTCCTGAGCCGGTTACGCGGTAGTGCTGCTTCGCTCACCTCCCGTACTCCACTCCTGAAGGTCCCTCCAGCCTCTGGAATATTAAGAACTTCCTCCTGCAAAAAACCTCTGTCATTTTTTCCTGGACATTCCTGCCTGCTCGCCTGGGCCATTCAAGGAAAAGAACTTCAGTGCCGACCCCCATAAATATTTCCATTTGAATTACTCCACTCCTGAAGGTCCCTACCAGCCTCTGGAATATTAAGAACTTCCTCCTGCAAAACCTCTGTCAGTTTTTCCTGGACATTCCTGCCTGCTCGCCTGGGCCATTCAAGGAAAAGAACTTCAGTGCCGACCCCCATAAATATTTCCATTTGAATTACTCCACTCCTGAAGGTCCCTACCAGCCTCTGGAATATTAAGAACTTCCTCCTGCAAAACCTCTGTCAGTTTTTCCTGGACATTCCTGCCTGCTAGTCTGGGCCATTCAAGGAAAAGAACTTCAGTGCGGACTCCCATAAATATTTCCATTTGAATGTATGTAGCCTTGCACTAGACTCATTTATCTTAGACTACCTATTTTGTTAGCTTGTCCTTCCGTGTGTGTGAATCAGCAGCCTACCACAGACCACTACTACCCCCCTCCCACCTGTATTCCCTGATTTCTAGTCCCTGAAATCTAGGTAGTATAATCTAAAAGAGACTTATCTAAAAGAGCCTTTTCTATTTTATTCTTTTTTTCCTGACTGCTATCCTTCCTTTCTCCACTAGGTGGCAGCACTCATTCATCCTATAGCTTGTATCATTTTTAAATCCCTATGTCCAACATTACCTCTATCTGCCTGTAACTTAACAAAGCCTCCCAAATCCCAAACCACGCTCTCTAAACCCTGATATTAACCCCCTCCCTAACCTTAAACTAAGGAACAAAGCTCCCCTATATTTGTTTTTCTTTGTTCTTACATAAAGGTAACACTTTTCTTAGTTTTCTACCAAATAACCTACTTACCTTTGCTGTGAACAGTAGTGGCTGATACTTTTTCAGCTGGTCTTTCTCATTCTGCTGCTCTATCCTGCTCCGTTCGCCCTGCGGGCTCACTTCGCTCCCCTACCCTACCCTGCCCCCAGTACTCCCCCATTTATTCTCCTCCTATAACCCCTCCCTCTCAACCAGCCAATCCTCAAACACCCCTTCCTCTTCACCAGCCAATCCTCAAACACTGTTCCTCCACCCCCCCAACCAACCTATCCATCACTACCACTCCCCCCCTCCCACCTAACTTCATATTACCCTCCCCTTTATTTCACTTCTAATAGGCTTCATCTACCATCCTCACTCCTCCTCCTCACATCCTCACCTCAACATCTATCCTCATCCTTCTTCTACTACCTCTTTACCATGTCACCTCCTACACCAATATCCATCCACACCCATCTCCACTACCTCCCCACCCCTCCCTCTCAGCCCATTTCCACAACATCTCAGCCTCCTTAATTCCCTCCCATCCTATCCTTCTCTTAAAAGTAAAACTTTTCTCAAACTCCACTAAATGCTGCAAACCTAAACCTATTCTCTACCATCCACTTTTATCTAATTGTAAACCATATAAACGTATTCCCCTTCTCATGCACCTTTACTTAGCCGGTGACATTCACCCCAATCCAGGACCTAACTTCTCTCCTACAAACCACCTTAACAACTACAACAAATCCACCAATAAATACCTCCAATTCCTCACCATCAATGCCCAAAGCGTGAATAATAAATTAACCCACTTTCACGCCTGGCTCATTCACAATTCACCTGACATTGTAGCCATCTCCGAAACCTGGCTAAAACCTCATATAAGCGACTCTGAATTCCTTCCCCCTGGATTTCTATCTCTCCGTTCTGACCGCCAAAATCGAAGAGGTGATGATGTAGCCCTAATCTACTCCAACCACTTGTCCATCACTCCATATCCCAACCCCATTCCTTCTTTCAATGATACTGAACTTGTAACTGGCCTACTAAAACTGAACAACCATAAGAGCATCTGTATAATTTCCCTTTATATTCCTCCTGGTAATAATACTAGCGTCCTGGAAGACATCCTCTCCTGGACCTCCTCCAACATTAAGCTAGAAACCTACATCATGGGATATGTAAATATAGACTGGAGCAAAATTATTCACCATAATCCCACCATATCAATCAATCTGTTTAACTTTACTCAACTTACGAACTCTATTTCTAGACCTAACAAAAACAACCCCCCAGGCTCCATACTAGACTGGATGCTAGTATCCCATCCTAACAAAGTCCTAAACTCTGGTGCCATTCCTGACCCATTAGGAGACCACGTCCCTGCCTTCATCCATCGGGCTGCACCCATTTCCCCACACTCCCACCACTACATTCAAACCCGCAACCTCTCTAACTTTAACCCTACTATTTTCTCTGACTCCCTTAAGCTAACTAACTGAAACCCCTTAAAAACTCTTACTTTAGATGCAGCCATTGACTACTTTAACTTTACTTTCATAACTGTCCTTAACTCTAGCACCAATAAGAAGAAAAAGAGTTAAAGCAAAAACCACGCCATGGCTCACCAAAGACACCAAAAAATTATGCTACAAAGAGATAAAACCTGGAAAGCTTACCTCCAACATGAACAGACAGAAATCTTACTTAAATATAAACAGCTGAGAAACCAAGCCAAAAAAAACAAGTTATTAAAGACAAAAAGTCCTACTACATCAAACTACAAGCAAATCACACAAAAAAACCCAAACAGTTCTGGAACTCTATTAATTCTCTCCTTAAGCCTGGTATAAAAAACAACCCTTGCCCTGACTCCAGCAAATCTGACCTTGAAATTGCAATAATGTTCAATTCCTTCTTTACCTCTTCTATTGCTGAGCTAACCAAGACTTTTACCAACAATAACCCTCCACCTCCTACTGCTCAATCCTCCCCACTTTTGAACTCAAACCCATCTCCACCAAACTAATAAAGAAACTTATCGCTAAACTCAAACCTTGCTCCAATGCCCCTGAAAACATTTCCTTCCTCCTTCCTAAAAATAGCCTCTGACAGTATTGCTCTTCCTATCAGCATCCTGATCAATATATCACTACTTGAATCCTATGTACCCAAACTATGGCGTTCTGCTTTTAATCTTCCACTTCACAAGGGTGGCAAAAATTGTAACACCTCCAATTTCCGTCCCATAGCCATCCTCTCCCCAATCTCCAAAATTCTTGAAAAATGTATCCACTTACAGCTCCTGCCATTCCATGACTTGTATCCAATTCAATAAGTCAAATGCTTTTGATGCATCCATTTTTTAAGAAAATTATTAATTTAACATAGTTGCAATATTTTATTTATTTCTTTAAGATTTGTTTACCGAGAAAGCCCTACTTGGAGCAAGCCAGTTTTCAGTGGAGATCCAGGGAGAAACACTCCAAATGCATGTCTTTGTAATGTTGGAGGACATGTACACAAACACAGGGAGGACATGCAGACTCCACACAAAAGGCACCCCAGCCGAGAATTGAACAGGAGAACCTCTTGCTGTGAGGTAACGCTACCACTAAACCATTGCGCAGTCCTATATATATATATATATATATATATATATATATATATATATATATATATATATATATATACATACATACATGCACAAAGAAAGGAAGAAAATCAACATTACATATTGTTATGCATTGCTAGGAATACATTTAATCATCAAGGTAATCTTATACAATTTAATTTTGGAATGCATGGCTAGGCTTAAAAAGGCCCTTGTGGTCATTAGCGGGTAAACACCTATGAACATTAAGAGGCTTGGTATTTCAGTAGCAACATTTCAAGACTGTCCCACACCTATGAACATTAAGAGCCTTGGTATTTCAGTAGCAACATTTCAAGACTGTCCCAACCACTAAAAGTCTTAATATGATTTATAGATCTTATTCTGATCACTTATTTTTCAGTTTTCATAGTGTTGCTGTTAAATTTAAAAATTATTTGAATGTAGGAACTGAATTTGATTTCCATTTTTTTTGTAATAACTTTTCTAGCTACTGCCAAGAGACCCCTGACCAATTTTTTTGTTTGTCTTTTGCAGATAAAGGAAGTGGAACATTCATTAGTATTATTGATCTAGTTAAAGAACAATTATCAGACCATAACCCCCTTAAAAACATAATTATCTATTCCCACTATACATGTAATTTTTCACAATCTATAAATGTGTGTGCAATCAGCTTTTACATCTCCCACAGATTGAAGAAGTCATTTTGCCAAACTTAGAAATTTTACAGAGAGTAAAAAACTTTATATGTATATATTTCCACATAAAAACTTTCCAGTATAAACTTGAAGTTTTTGACTGACTGATTTAAGTAATAAAGATTTATTCTTACCATGTATTGAGTCACTATCTAAAAAGTTCCAGAATTTTGCGTTAAAAAGTTTCTTATTTATAATTTACTTATATAACTTGACAAGCTTCCTTTTTAGGTCAGATTACCTTTGATAGTAGCATTCATGTATTCATATGATAGGGGAATAGTGTTTTGTTCCTCTTCTCTCATATTATCTACAAATTCATTTAATTTTATACTGATAGATAATATTAACTGGTTAACCAATTCATCCGGCTTATAGTCTTTCATTAAATATTCTGTCGACTTAGCTTTTCCATTTCCAAAGCAATCAGACCGTAATTCTAATCCATTCCTTTTTAGTACATTGATTTTAACATTATTATGAGGTTTCTTAAATCTAAAGGTTTGTGCAGTGGGAAAGGGAAAGCACAAGCACTTCCATTTTGAAATTAATGGAGTTTGTAAAAACAACATATTTCTTAACTGTTTTAAGAATTGGTTTCTTATATGCAGAGTCTAAAGATTGAAATTAATTTCCTATGGTAAATTGTATTAACCAGATGAAATTATTGTTACATATTTCTAATTTATCGTATTTGATAAACATATAAGAATTTAGTAAACTCTGTTCCTAGATGTTTTCCATTCCATTGACTAGTGTAAGTTGGTCTTTCCAAAGTATAATAGAGTTAACATTTGCAGCATTGGGTAAGATTCTACTTCTGGGAAGCTAATACTCCCATAATCTTAAATGATTTTTGCAAGCAGTTCTCTGCTTTTTAGGATACTATAAATGAAGTTAACATTTTTTCCATTTTCTTTAAAAGTTTTTTTCTCAGGTATTAAAGATAATGCAATATCTGTCTATCTATAAATATAATCTTGGATAATATGATCATTTTAATAAGCACTAACCTGCCTTCAAAAGTAAAAAAAAAAAAAAGTTAATTTCATTTTTTTATTGAGGTAACACTTCAGAATTATTAATCTTACTCACATCTTGATAGATTTTTATTCCTAAATATTTAAATTATTTTCCTTCCCAATTATGTCTATATTTATCTTTACGTTTACTATGTAGTAATTGATTTAACACTAAAATTTCAGTTTTATTATTAAATTTCAGCAGCAATGCTTCTTGAAATTTTTCAATTTCTTCATCTCTTTCTTAAACTGAATAATGTAAATCTCCTATAGTTAGTAAAATATCATCTGCAAAAATCTGCAAAAATCTGCATTTTAGATTGATAATCATTATTAACTGAGAATCCATCAGTTTTTCATTGCTTCTTATACTGTTAGCTAAGGGTTCAATAAATAATGCAATAGTAGAGGGGACAGGAGACATCCTTGCTTTGTGCCTTTGTTTAAAGTGAATCCTTAAGAACCGCAAGATCAATTTTAACATATGCTTTGAAGTCTCTAAACAGTTTTGTTTAATATTCCAGTAAATTGTTCTGGAAATGAAAATGTTTCTAAAGGTTTAAACATGTAGTTCCAATCTACAGAATCAAAAGCGCTCTTGATATCTAAGCTAATTAGAGCCAATTGCTTGTTAATTCCTATTTCTAAATCTAAGATAGTTACTACCCTTTTTATATTATCATATATTAAGCTATTGACTATAAATCCTTTTTGATCTTTATAAATCTACTATATCTCTTAATCTTGTTGTGAAGATGGAGCTAAATATCTTGGTCTACATTTAATAATGAAATAGGTCTATATGAGGAAACTAGCTTATCACCGTTTCCTTGTTTTAAGTACAGGTGTGATTACAGAAAATTTCCATGAGGGAGGAATTATTTTGTCACTCTGGATTATCCTAAAAATGTCACTTAGTAATTCTAAAATATTTAATGGAAACAGACTATATAATTCCATACTTAAACCATCTAACCCTGGAAATTTACCATTTTTCCCTTTTTTTAAAGCTTCTAACTTCTGTTAGGGGAATAAGCTTATTCAGCAGAGATATTTGTTGGTCATTAAGTTTATTAGTAACATTTTTTTAAATACTTGTCATCAGTTTTTAATCATCAGGATTACTATTTTTATCTTTATTAAGATCCTTATGAAATTTTTTTAGATATTAAGCATTTTTTATATGTCTGAAATAAGCTTATAAATGTGAGAATTGTCCGGTTCGATCCTCGGCTGGGGTGCCTTCTGTGCAGAGTCTGCATGTCCTCCCTGTGGTCGCATGGGTTTCCTCCGGGTGCTCCGGTTTCCTCCCACATCCCAAAGACATGCTGTTGGTGGATTGGACACACTAAATTGGTCCTAGACATGAGTGCATGAGTGTGCCTTCTGTGGAAGGTTGGGCGCCGGGCTGGGAACTCAACACCGTAAAACTCCACTGCCAATCATGAGCGGACGGTGATCCGCTGTGGCAGCCTGTAACTGGGAAAAGCTGAAAGAAGAAGAAGTGTGAAAATTTGGGATGTTATTGATTTGATCCTTTTTGCTTAACATCCAACTTCTATTACCTAATCTATGTAGTTTTTTTTGAAGTCATCACATAACTGTGCAGTTTTATTTTTTTCTAAAGCTATTACTGCTTTGAGTTAAAGCTGTTTGACATTTTGACATTAATTTTTTTTAATGACTTCAGTATTATCTCATTTCTTTGTTTGTTGTTTAGACATTACTTTGTGTATTTCATCTTGTATTTCTAACAACTCTTTATCCCCCTCTTTCATTTTATTACTAGCCCATCTTCCCATTCTATCTTTAATAGGCATTTTAAGGAGTGCTGTAGTATAACTTTTCTAACCTGACCATTTACATTCAAAGATAAAAAGTTCTTGATTTGTTCCTTAAGACAACTCTTAAATTATTTTAATTTCATCAGATATATTGGGATTTTATAAATAATCTAACATTTCCTTATATCCATTAATATAGTAATACTTAGTGCATTATGATCATGCAAAGGGCAAGGAATAATTTTAAAATAATTCACTTTATTAAGTAAATGTGTAGATAAATGTGTAGAGACATAAATTCTATCAGTTTTAGTTTGTGTCCCATGCCCATAAGAATAATGAGTGAAGAACAATGCCTGATATTCTGCATTTAATTTAAATCAGTTAAATTATTATTTTTAATCCGTCTGTTTAGTGCTTTAGCTGATGCCGAAGGTTTAGCTTTCGGCTGTTCGCTTGTATCTTCTATACTAGATATGCAGTTAAAATACCCTCCTAAAATTAAACTACCCTTCCAGTGACTTTGTAGTAAGCTTAAGTTGAGCATCCAGTTTTAATAGATCAATTTTATAATTAATCCTTCTTCCATTATTAAAAATAATTGTTTGCAAAAACATGTTAATCTCTTGCTTTGGTCTTCCTGGAAAAAAAAAGAAGAAAATTCAGATACAATTACAATATAATTACGGTGTACAATTAATTTCTTTAGCATGTGCCGTTAATTAATTCTGACTTCAAATAGAATGGATAAAGCACTTCTATTTTAAGTTTATAAAAAATTCACAAGCAGTGCGGTCCTGGAACCAGAGATACAACACAAAATGCACCACAAACTCTGGTAATAAAGCTTCCAAAATTCACTGCAATGTTAATAATCCACAAAAACGGTAAGCGCCTTCATCTACACCTGTAGATATCGTCAGAACTGTTGTTAAAAGAAAAAAATCATGTTAAAAACTTTTAGGAAGTGATACACTTCCAAAATGCTCCAATCGGCATTCCATGTAAAAAAGGCCATGAAGCCTTGTAACATAACTTTAAAGGGCCTTAAAAGGACATTCAGTATTGTCAAGTAAAACTGAAACCCAGCTGAAGCATAAAATGAAATAAAAATATAATGTCCTTATTTACAAAAAAATTATGATCTTCTGTTTATGTTCATTTTTTTTTTTTTATGTATAAATCAGCGGCTACCCGGCCTTTTTCACATGAAAAGCTGATTGGAGCTCTTTGCAGGTTTATCACTTCCTGAATGTTTTTAACATGATTTTTTTTCTTTTAACAATGGTTCTGATGATGTCTACAGGTGTAAACAACAGCTGTTCTATATTTGTGGATTATTAAAGTTTCAGTGAATTTTGAAAGTTGTATTACTAAAGTTTGTGGTTCATTCTGTTTTAAGTTTACACAATCATCCAAAACCTGACCCAGCAGCTATAACTTTAGACCTGATGTTGCCAATTTTCATTCTGTCTTCAGCTTATGGGTATGGATCCTGTCCCTCAGATCCGACTCAGCCATTGCAAAAGCTGGTGGCAACCAGAAACTCTCGAGCTACTCCCTTACCCACAGTGCACCAACCCCAATTACTTCAGATCTTGTTTGCCACTTGAAATTGAATGACGTGGTGCCAGCTTCTCTCAAGAAGATCAGTGTTTATTTTCTGAAAAACAATATATTTTCATTCATATCTTTGAATATCTACATTTCTTATTACTTACAAATCTACGTTTTGTTGCATCGTTAAGCTCCCTTCCCCTCTTTTACTACAGTTGTACTCTTTTGTATACTATTGTTAGTATACTTTCCTCTACAATTCTGTAGTCCTCTAATAGCATTGTTGGTATCCCTGCTTTCCCGCTTTCCTTTTAAAAAAGACATATATTTGTTATGTAAAAATTGTTTCCTTTTGGAAACTGTCTATCTAAAATTGTTTCTTCAATATGGCAGATAAAGACAAAAGCCTAGCTGGGTTTAAAAAAATGGACACAAAATTACTTTTCTGATGCCCACACCCTTTGTGTGTATTATTTTGGTCCACTCCACATACAGGAAAACTGTGCGATATGTCATGCTTTCAACCCTAGAGCTCTGGTTGAATGTAAAAACAAATTGATCCTTAAGGGGGTTGCTTCCCTCATCATTTAGTAAGGCTTTATCTGGAGCCTCCCCTCCTGTAGTACGTCTTCAGAAAAATCTAAGAAAAGACCTTGCTGAGATCTGTCAACTCCCTCAGATCCTAAACAAAAGAAGATTAAGCCCTTTGATCCAATCTCAACCTCTTATCCAAAATTAAAGAAGAGAAATACCTCAGACCTGACTACACTATCTGATCCAAAAACTAAATTGCACAAAGTTAAACTGGATGAGAGTGCCTCTGATCCAGCTCTGAAAACATCAGATTCATCACCTGATATTCCTAGTCTTCCAAGAACCAGATATTCTCCTTCTGTGAACCCAGACCTTTCTAGGGTCCCTTCCCCTTTTTTGGAGAGACAGAAGACCCAGTCAATAATTTCTACTCGCTCTTCCAGGAGCCTTACTGAGGAAGACATGGAGAGGTTAGTGGGAAGGATTTTCTCTACGCAGTGTGTGTCAAGTGCTCTCTTTGCTCCTACCCCTTTGATCTGACCTTCCACTGCACCCCTTATGCAAGTTCCTCCTCCAAACCCCCTCTCGGTCTTGGAGTTTTCGGCACCAAATCTTCCTGGCCTGTCAGCATTGGATCTGAGAATTGCCTTATCCCTGGATCCGAAGCTCGCCCTGAGTTCTTTGGTTTCTTTGGATCCAGAGGGCTCTCCGAGCCAGGGGTGCCTCAGTCTACTCCAAAGTTTTTGGAGCCATCTCTACACCTTGGGGTCTTGGCATGGGTTAGTTTATCTCCAACTTTGGCCTTGGTTGAGTTCTTCTCAGAGCGGGAAGGGACTATGGTTCAAAGGCTTGTCCTTACAGGTCTGGGGTTGTCTTCCTCTCTGGGGGGGGCTCTGCCTCCGAGGTCATGGAGAGAGCCTTGTCACTTTCCTCAGCAAAGACGGTTCCCTTCCCCTCGGATCCTCACTCTGCAGGCTTGTCATCTCTTCACATAGAATCTCATTTATCCTCTCCACAGGAACAGCTGGTACCAAAACCCCAGGCTTCTTAGCAGGGTGTCCACACGTCTTCTGATACCTCCTCAGAGCATCCCACTGAGGAGGTCCCCAAGAAGAGAATGTGCAAGAGGAAGCACTTCAACTCCCCAGAGGAACTAATCACAGAAGATATGGACTTTGAGGAAGGTGAAAGGTCCCCGCCTCACCTCTTGATGATGTCCAGTTTGGAGACATCCTTGAAATCCTGAAACAGATAGGTGGCTGAAAGTCTGGCAACCCTTCATCTGAGGAGTCTGTATTCCTAGAGGCATTTGGTTCATAGGTTCATAGATAGGTATGGTACTAGGCTATCTGCCCGAGGGCATTTATAAGCCTATCAGAGTGTGTCGGCTTTCGCCGCCCCATTGATTAATTAACTGATCCTCTGTCAAGCAGAGTCAATGAAGTGATCCCAGGGGTGTATTTTCTGTTACCCATCCACTGGCCCATCTACCTCCTGGGTGACTCTTATCAGCCAATGACCTTATAGATTTGATGTCTCGCTGGGCATGGAAGGCTTTGGACACCAATGAGCCAAGCCCTCTGACATCAGACAAAATTTTGACAGCTCCAGCAAATAGACAATTTTGGACGAAAGGTGTACCTGTAGATACCACGGTCATGGCAGCGACCACTAAGAAGGGACTATCCAAAGAGAGTTCTACTGTCCATCCACTGAACAAGGAGTGTCAAGTGATTGACAGGTTTGGGAAGTGTGTCTGTGCTTCAGCAACCTTTGCATTGAGGTCTCTAAATTATTTGGTGCATTTCACCAGGTTACAGAGAAACCTGATTAATTAACTCTCTGCTACTCTTTCAGGAGCTGTTTCTGATGAGGTACAGGCATCTGCCAGTTCTTAGTTGGCTACCCTGCAGTCAATTTCCAATTCCTCCACAAGGCTAGTTTTGTATGCAGCTGAAGGAACCTCAAGGGCAGCAGATTCCTGTGTTTTCTTAAGGAGGCATGCCTGGATGTGCTTATATGATATTGCGGAGCCCTTCAAGTCTTCGTTTGTCAGTGCTCCCTTTGAAGGAATGTCTTTGTTTGGCTTCAAGGTTAAGGACATTTTATCCAGGTGTGAAAAGGACAGAAAGACCCTGTCTGCCATGGGTTGTACATTTTTCCACACCTTAAAGATCCGTCTCCAGGAATCAACAAGGTGCTGGGAAAATGTGGTTCAAAAAGTCCCCGGGTCCTTTCCAGGACACACATGGAGGAGGTTCCCCCAGAGGCAGAAGGGGGAATTCAAATGGTAGATGCTGCCCTTGTGGCAGAGGTGGCCCACAAAACCAAGGGTCCAGAGATTCTTTTTTTGATAGACCCTTTCAGCATTCCTGAAAGGAGGCCGATTGTCTCCCTCTGGAGGCAATCGGAGGTTGTTTGCCCGTGCACCAGAGAGCCTGACTAGAAATAACAACAGATACATGAGTCCAGACGATCATTTTCACAGAAAATATAATTCCCTTTTCCCTTCCACCCCCTACCTCAAGGAAATTTCCAGATGTTTCACCCAATCTGAGGGAACAAGCAGCACTTCAAATACAAAAGCTGCTAGAAAAAAAGTCCTCCAGGTGGTCCTGCCAGACCAAATAGATTCCAGAACTTATTCAAGATTCTTTTTAGTGCCAAAGAAAACAGGACTGGGGACTGATCTTGCATCTCAACGTATTGAACAAATCAGTTTGATGCAACAAGTTTCAGATGATCACAGTTCAGTCCATACTCCCATTTCTGGGAGAGAATGATTGGATGCGCTCATAAGACCTTCAAGATGCATACTATAAAATAAAGACAAACAGGGGGTCCAGAAGATACTTACACCTCTGGCTGGGAGCCAGTCATTACTAGTTCAGAGTTCTGTGCTTTGCTCTCCCCACAGCCCCCAGGGTGTTTACCAGATGCATGGCAGTAGGGGAAACTCACTTGAGACTGCAAGGATTCTGGGGTTTTCCCTATTTAGATGACTGGCTCATTACAGCCCCCCGACCAGGCATCAAGTAATAGAGGTAAGAGATCAGGTTCTCCAGATTTCTCACCTGGGAATAACCATAAATTATGAAAATTCTCATTTGGCAACTACTCAAAAATTGTAGTTTATAGAGGCACTGTTCAACACAAAATCAATGATAGCATCACTGCCTCCTGTAAGAGTTCAGACCTTAAGAACACAGGTCAGGGACATAATCTGCAGTACCAACATTTCTGCTCATTTGGTTCTTCAGGCTGTAGGATCAATGGCAATATATTTAGTGCCACTAGCCAGGTTTTACATGAGGATTTTACAATGGATACTAGCCACACAATGGTCAGTACTTTTTTAGTTCATGTCAGCCCTAATGCATGTCACTCAAATTTGCAAGGGAGATCTCAGGTGGTGAATTCAATCAGATCAAGTTCTACTAGGCCAGCTGTTCATTCCCCCTCAACCCTAGGCCATAGTGACCATGGACGCTTCCCAGTTAGGATGGGGGTCATTATGTGGGGGAAGACCGTCCAAGGCAGTTGGTCCCCCATAGAGGCCAATTTGCATGTCAGTGTCTCAGAGATGAGAGAAGTGCTGTTGGTTTTGCAAGAATTTCAAGAAGCTGTCCCCTCTGGGATGACTGCAGTTTAAATGGACAACATGTCAGTAGTTTGATACATCAGCAAACAAGGAGGAACAAAATCTTATGCCTTATGTCGAGAGAAGCTCTCAGAGTGTAGCAATGGGTGACCTCATCCGACGGCTTTCTTATAGCAACGCACATTCTGGGTAAGTCCACTGTGATAGTGGACAAGCTGAGCAGGTGCATTCTTCTACCTCATGAATAGTCTCTCAACAGGAGTGTGTCAGAGTTGATTTTTCACCAGTGGGGCCAGCCTTGCTGCTATCTTTTTGCTTCTCCCCTAAACAACAAATGCAGCAGCTACTTTGACCTAATCCCCCACAGGGAGAAATCACAGAGGGATGCTCTGCTTCTCTTTTGGCCCCCTGGTTGCTTTATGCCTATCCACCGATCTCACTAATCTCCCAATTCCTGCAGAAATCTGCCATGTTGAAGACAGTTATCCTCATTGCACCTTTTTGGCCTCGACAGATTTGTTTCCCCTTTCTTTTGGCCTCACTTACTCCACCCACCCTGGATCCGACTCCAGACCTCCTGTCTCACCTGACAGGCATGATTCATCCAGACGTATCGAACCTCAGGCTGACTATCTGTCTTCTCCAGTTCCATTAATAGGCAGACAGCCTATACTGTCTTTTCCAGTTCGTCAAATACTCTCATCTTCACATAAGTCCTCTACATGTAAATTTTCTCCAGTAAATGGAAAAGATTTGCTTACTAGGCCTGCTAAAATAATGTTGATCCTTTTCCGGCCCCTATGCATAGTATCCTTGAATTTGTAGCTTTAATTTTTAAAGAAGGAGATAATTCCTTCACGGTTAAGGTTCAGCTAGCCGCAATACTGAATTTTCACATAGGACTTGACAAGTGTTTCTGTTGCCTCTCATAGACTATGCAAGACATTTTTGCAAGGTGCTCTCCTTCTCATACCTCCCCTTCAAGGCCCTACTCCCCATGGGACTTTAACCTGGTACTGCAGCAACTCATCCCCCTTTGAACCTGTAGATAAATGTGACCTGAAATATCTTGGAGAACAATTTTTCTAGTAGCCATTACTTCTGCCAGAAGAATTTCGGAGGTAGACGCATTGTCTTCAAAACCACCTTACTTGATATTTCACAAAGACAGAGTCACTCTACAAACTCATTCTTCCTTTATTCCTAAAGTGGTATCAGAGGTCAATATAAACCAGTCTATTAATTTGTCTGCATTCTTCCTCAGATTTTCTAACAAAGGCGAATACACGCTACATTTACTTGATGTTCACAGACAATTACATTTTTACCTACACAGAATGGAAAATTTCAGGAAGTCTGAACAGTTATTTGTCTCTCTTCACACATCAAACTAGGAAAACCTGTTACCAAAATTACTCTAGCCCAGCTGGCTTATCTATTGTATTTCTTATAATGGACTTCTTGGCTACAATGCATTTTATTGAAATGCACAGTAAGGGTTAACTACAAATAATTGATTAATTAATTCAGTACACCAGATGATTGTTGAGATGTTTATATATAAAAAGGGATCATTTAATATGTGTTTTTGTATCTGAAGAAGTCCAGTAATTTTACCGGACGAAAAGCGCTTTATACTAGAGAGTTTGTTTACAGTCTGTTTTTATTTTAATTCAATAAATTACCTGTGGAAGCGGTGGCTACTGTGACTTGTATTTCGTTTGTATTTGGAGTTTTCATTGTATTTTGAATCTCCGGTAAGCCATCCGACTACCGGCATTCCGAAAAAATGCAAAGATAGACAGAGACAGGCCGCCTAGGTCCAAAGCTGCCGACGACGCTTCTCCTAAGCTAGTCGCCATTTCGTCGGTACTCAGTGAGGCGCTTTCACAGCCCCTGATACCCGCTACTTCAGATTCGCAGGCATCTACTGAGACCCATTCGGAGTCCGGTATGCCGCGAGATGCTTCAACTGAGGAACCTGCGGATGTCTCTACCTTGGATGGGTCCAAAGCCGCTGTGCAGGCACTGGCTTCTGAGGGTGTATTCAGCCTACTGACTTGCATATTAAACCAACGCCATCTTCTTCTTCTAGGCCTAAAACTCGAACCATGCCTAGGAAACCGACACCCTGACCGCATGGTCAGGCCTCTATGCCTAAAAAAACAAATGATAAGAATGGCTGAAGACCTTATTACTTTAATCAGGGGAAGCCAACCTTCCCCCTCTAAGAGACCTAGGACTAAATTTGTTTATGATACTTCTGACCAGGATTCTGAAATTTCTGTCTCCTCTGATGACCAGGATTTACCTTTATCTACCTATGAGGATTCTGATGCAGAGGACTGTATTCCCTCTGCTTCCCCCCCAGAAGTTTTTTCTTTTGGTGAAACCTTGGGGTAAGAAGGTGTACACCTCTGCAACCTTGGCCATCAGGGCCTTAAACTGCCAGTTTCATATGTTAAAGTAGCAGCATATTACTGGATTGCTTAAAAAGAAAATTATGTTGATTCCTGATTGTGCTGAAAATAAGGATTTACAGGATTTAATGCATTCTGCTGAACAGGTTGGAAAACATAGTTTGCAATGTGGTTTTGATTCACTAGAGGCATCTTGCAGGGCTGCTGTCACCGGGTCTGTACTTAGAAGGCATGCTTGGCTTAAGGAGCAATCTTTGCCAGATCATGTTAAAACTAAATTGCTGGATGCTCCCTTAAATCAGGACCGCCTGTTTGGCGACAAAGCAGAAGACGTTCTTAAAAAGATGGAGGAAAAAGCTAAATCTATGCAAACTGTTAAAGATTTCTTACAAGTGCAGCCTTCTAGATTTAGTAGGCATTGGCCCTCAAAAATTGGTCCTTTCCTGCCTCTTCCAGGCCTTCTCATTTCAAACCTAGAACCAGCAGAGCACCCAGACTTCAGTCCCAGGGTATGCACAGGACTAAGCAGGGAGTAGTAAGACTCACCCCTGTGGTAAGCTGTCTCAATGACTTAACTTTAAATCTTCCAAGCACTTCTCAACTGACTGCTCCTTTAGGGAGAAAGATTGCTTTGCAAGCAAAAAACTGGGAACTCATTATCCAGGACAAATGGGTTTTAAACATAGTTTCCCAAGGATACAGATTTCACTTCCACACATTACCAACCCCAAACGGTTGGCCAGATCTACCCCCAAATCAGTGGGCAGAGGCTCAAAAGCAAGTACTCTCTCTCTCTTAAGATTAAAGGCTATTCAGACTGTACCAGAAGAGAAAAAGGGACAAGGTTAAGACAACTCATGGTGTCCTATCCTGGACCTGTCTATCCTAAACACCTTTTTGGTGATTCCAAAATTCAAGATGCTAACTCTTCACCAGATGTTTCCCATGATAGGCAAAGATGCCTGGTTGGCAACACTGGATTTAAAGGAAGCCTACCTGCACATCCCAATCAGGGACTCTTGCAGAAAATGCCTACACTTAAAAGCAGGCTGCATGCACACTTCAGTTTTCTGCACTACCCTTTGGCTTATCTACTGTGCCCAAGGTATTCAAAAAGTGCCTAGCTCCAGTCATTGCATTTTGCAGGCAAAGAAATATTCAAATATACCCATACCTGGACGATTGTCTAATTCAGGCAGAAAGCCAAGACATACTTCTGAATCATCTGGCATTTGTACAAAAGGTGTTAACTTGTCTGGGGTACACCAAAAACGAAAAGAAATTACATCTGGTACCCTGTCAACAAATTATATTCCTGGGAGCAAGCTTGAACACAACATCCCAGATGGCTTTCCTCACGCCAGAGAAACAAATTCATTTGACAACTTACTTCAAACTAGTAGCCACAAAAACCCCGCAATCTGCAAGGCAAATACTGCAAGCCTTGGGGTTCATGGCCTTGTGGATTCTACTAATTCCATATGCAAGACTGCATGTGAGGAAACTACAATGGTATCTAAAAAGCCTATGGTGTCAACATTCTCAGGATCTAGAAGCAATGATTCCTATCATACCTTGCCTACGGTTAGAATTCCTTTGGTGGGCAGAGGCCTGCCACCAAAACAAGGGACTACCATTCACACTACCTCCTGCCGCCCAAACCCTAACAGATGCATCAGACTATGCATGGGGGGCTCACCTGGCAGGGAAGTGCATTCAGGGCAAATGGAACCCAAGTCAAATGCACCTGCATATCAATCAGAAAGAAATGTTAGCTGTACAGAATGCTCTGACAGCCTTCAAGAACCACATTCTTCCAGGACAATTAATGGTAAAGATGGGCAACACCACTGTTATGTGGTACATAAGCAGGGGGGTACCCATTCTTACCCCCTCTGCAGACTAGCCATGGCTTTGAGGAACACAGCCGTGATCTACCAAGTGCATCTACAGGCTCATTTTCTGCTAGGAAAACTAAATACACTGGCAGACGACCTAAGCAGAAATCTCATGGACCCACACGTATGGAAACTGGAACCAAAGATTTTCAACATGTTGATCAACAAATGGGGGATCCCAGATATAGACCTGTTTGCCTCCTCCCTGAACTTCCAATTGGACAAATTCTGTACAAGGACTCCCCACAAACTAGCTTGGAAAGTGGATGTCTGCCCTTCAGCTCGAAAAAACTGTCAGTTTATGCCTTTCCTCCTCTGCCTCTCCTCTCCAAAGTACTACTAAAGATCAAACAGGACAAGCCAAGGATGATACTGATTGCACCAGTCTGGCCACGCCAACACTGGTACCTCCTCTTGCGCAGTGTGTCACAGCTGGCCCCATGGCACCTACCTCAGACCCCTACCCTGCTGTCTCAGCAGGAGAGTCAGATTCTGCACCCCCAGCAACCCTGAACCTGGCAGCCTGGCTAATTACCTAATCTCTCCGCTACCACCCCTCAGTAAACAAGTGTTGGATGTCATTTTGGAGGCAAGGAGGCCTAATATTAGAAAATATTATGCTGAAAAATGGAAAAGATTCTGTGCCTAGAACCAAACTCAAGGGGTGGCCATAGCAGCGCCCAATTTACCTCAGATTCTTCAATACTTACTGAGATGTTTCACAAGGGCCTTTCCTTTCCCCTCCATCAAAATTCACGCCTCAGCCATTTCAGCTCATTACAACACAGAACCACCCCACTTTTCTCACCCACTATTCAAGCAGTGCCTCAGAGGGGCCAAAAACTTAAGACCACCCAGGAGAGCCCCATCTCCAGCCTGGGACCTTAATTTTGTATTGGAAAAACACACTCTTCCACCTTTTGAGCCAGCTGCAACTGCAGTGTTAAAATTCCTTTCTTGGAAAACAGCTTTCCTTTTAGCAATCACTTCAGCAAGAAGGGTATCTGAATTACAGGCCCTTATGGCAGTGGAGCCTTTCATCATCTTTCATGCGGACAGAGTATCCCTCAAGACCAATCCCTCTTTCATGCTCAAGGTGGTATCCAGTATGGCTCTTAATCAGTCCATTCGTTTGCCAACCTTCTTTTCTAATCCACAGAACAAAGGGGAACGGATACTGCACTCCTTAGATGTGCACAGACCACTTAGATTTTACTTGGACAGGACTAAACCTCAAAGGAAATCTGAACAACTGCTGGTGGCATTTGCTGCAGGGGCAGAGGGGAAGGCTATTTCAAAGCAAACCATTTCTAAATGGATAGGCCATTGCATTCATTTCTGTTGTAAGCACCATGGAAAACCTATCCCACAGGGCTGCATCTACCTCTACAGCCTTTCTCAGAGGTGTCCCTACCAGAGACATCCTAGAAGCTGCTACCTGGAGTTCTGTACATACTTTCACCAAGCATTACCATTTGCCAGTTTTCTCTAAATCCAGAGCTGGCTTTGCCACTGCAGTCTTGCAGGGTCCTATAGCTGGTCCTAACGCTATCTAATTTCCTCCTCTCATCCTTAGCTTTGGGAATCTACCCAAATGTGTTGACTGCAACAGTGAAACACGAAGAACATAGTACAGTTGTGTACACTTACCATAAATGTAGATGTTTGAGTGTATTCAATGTGGCAGTCCTGGTTACCCTCCCTCTAGCCCCCTGACTTCTTTTGGCTATACCTCTATTTTCCTCTACTATACTTAAAAGCTTTTTGGTGTATTTGCTTTTTTTGTTGGAGGTATAACCTTGTATATTTATATTTAATTGCTTCCCATTAAGGGGGGCACCTGACATCTGGGGCAAGAAAAAATGATGTAATGGTATCGGCTGCATGCTTTATACCCCCTGACTACCTGACTTCACGGAAGATGAGACAGCAACTGACGCAGGACCCAAGACTTTGATAATCAGGCCGACTGAGGGCTACTGCGAGCAGATAACCCAAATGTGATTATTGCAACAGTGAATGCACTCATACATCTACATTTATGGTAAGTGTACACAACTGTACTTTTCTGCTTGCCACGAGCTTTTGGAATGGCTGAGTCAGATCTGAGGGATCGAATCTGAACCCATAAGTTGAGGAAGAATGAAAATGGACAACACAGATGGAACGTTATGGTAAGTACATAAGTTCTTTATCTGATGTCAATTTTCATTCTATCCTTAACTTATGGGACAGAGTCCCCAGCTACCTAATTCCTGGGTGAACTCAAGGAAGGTTCCTGAGCACCACTGAACCAAACGATGCCTAACCTCTGAAGACCATATCCAATTTGTAATGGGAAACAAAGGGAGTAGCCCAAGTTGCTGCTGCCCAGATGTCATCCATGGAGGCTCTAGATTGAAAGACTGATGATGTAGCCATGGCTCTAGTGGAGTGAGTTCTTAGAGTATTGACAAGGTAATGCCGAATTTGGTGTGTGTGTGTGTATATATATATATATATATATATATGTGTATATATATATATATATATATATATATATATATATATATATATATATATATAAGAAATGCAATATATAAGCAATACAATATATAAGCAAGCCGGCTAGAGTAATTTTGGTAACAGGTTTTCATAGTTTGATGTCTGAAAAGAGACAAATAACTTTTCAGACTTCCTGAAATTGTCCATTCTGTGTATCTTCTTTTTAATCCTGCTGCTAAACATTTAGTTAATTCTAATCTGCACCCCCTGACCAAGACAGTAATATAATTAATATACGAGAGAAAAAGTGTATACTTCTGCAACTTTGATTTGCATTGGGAAGAAATTCCTCATTTTCAGGGAGTTAATCCCTCATCCATCAGACTAAACCTGATGCCTTTATTTCCCTGTGTCCTTCATCATATGTTGTCTCAGGGATTAATAGAGCCAGTTCCTCCATTCCAGTTTGAGAAGGATATTCAGAGATATTTTGGTACCAAAGAAAGAAAATGCCTGGGCACCAGTTCTGGTGCTTTTTTTCCTAAACCAATTTGTGATGGTGCCCAAGTTCAGAATGCTGTCACTTTACAACCTGTTATTTCTTTTCCCTCATTTAAGTTTTCTGGTAACACTAGATTTAAATGATGCTTATCACTACATCCATTCTTTTTCTTCTTCTCTTTCGGCTGTTCCCGTTAGGGGTCGCCACAGCAGATCATCTGTTTCCATTTCTTCCTGTCCTCTGCATCTTGCTCTGCCACACCAACCGCCTACATGTCCTCTCTCACCACATTCATAAACCTTATCTTAGGCCTTCCTCTTTTCCTCTTGCCTGGCAGCTCCATCCTTAACATCCTTTTCCCAATATACCCAGCATCCCTCCTCAGCACATGTCCAAACCAACACAATCTCGCCTCTCTGGCTTTCTCTCCAAACCGTCCAACCTGAGCTGACCCTCTAATATACTGATTCCTAATCCTGTCCATCCTTGTCACACCCAGTCAAAATCGTAACATCTTTAATTCTGCCACGCCCAGCTGTAACTCCTGTCTTTTTGACAATGCCACCGTCTCCATCACATATAACATAGCTGGTCTCACTACCCTCTTGTAGATATTCTCTTTCGCTCTTACTGGTACCCGTCTGTCACAAATCACTCCTGACACTCTTCTCCACCCATTTCACTCTGCCTGTACTCTCTTCTTCACCTCTCTTCCACACTCACCATTACTCTGAACTGTTGATCTCAAGTACTTAAACTCATCCACCTTTGCCAAGTCTACTTCCTGCATCCTCACCATTCCTCTGTCCTCCCTCTCATTCACACACACATATTCAGTTTTGGTCCTGCTGACCTTCATTCCTCTCCTCTCTAGATCATATCTCCACCTCTCCAGGGTCTCCTCAACCTGGTCCTTACTCTCACTACAGATCACAATGTCATCTGCAAACATCATAGTCCACGGGGCCTCCTGTCTGTCAACCTGTCCATCACCACTGCAAATAAGAAAGGGCTCGGAGATGAGCCTTGATGTAATCCCACCTCCACCTTAAATGCATCCGTCACTCCCACAGCAGACCTCACCACTGTCACACTACCATCGTACATATCCAATACCACTCTTACATATTTCTCTGCTTCTCCCGACTTCCTCATGCAATACCACAACTCCTCTCTAGGCACCCTGCCATATGCTTTCTCTAGGCCCACAAAGACACAATGCAACTCCTTCTGACCTTCTCTATACTTCTCCATCAGCCCCTTCAGAACAAATATCGCATCTGTAGTGCTCTCTCCTGGCATGAAACCATACTGGCGCTTACTAATCATCACCTCCCTTCTTAACCTAGCTTCCAATACTCTTTCCCATACCTTCATGCTGTGGCTGATCGGTTTTATCCCTCTGTAGTTAATACAGCTCTGCATATCACCCTTATTCTTAAAAATCGGTACCACTACACTTCTTATCCACTCCTCAGGCATCCTCTTACTTTCCAAGATTTCATTAAGCAATCTGGTTAAAAACCTCACTGCCATCTCTCCTAAACACCTCCATGTTTTCACAGGTATGTCATCTGAACCAATAGCTTTTCCACTCTTCATCTTCTTCATAGCTGTCCTTACTTCCTCCTTGCTCATCCGTTGCACTTCCTGATTCACCATCCCCACATCATCCAACCTTCTCTCTCACATTCTCTTCATTCATCAGCCCCTCAATGTACTCTTTCCATTCGCTCAACACACTTTCCTCTCGTCAGTATGTTATCCTTTATCACCCTAACCTGCTGCACATCTTTCCCAGCTCTGTAGCTCTGTCTAGCCAGTCGGTACAGGTCCTTTTCTCCCTCCTTAGTGTCCATGTCCAACCTTTCATACAACTCACCATATGCCTTATCCTTCGACTTCGACACCTCCTTATACTCCGGACTACTTTCTTCATTTCTCTGACAATCCCTCTTCTTTGCCAACCTCTTTCTCTGTATACTCTTCTGTACTTCTTCATTCCACCACCAGGTCTTCTTGTCCTCCTTCCTCTGTCCAGATGTCACACCAAGCACCATTCTAGCTGTCTCTCATACCATCTCTGCTGTGGCTGCCCAGGTATCTGGTAACTCTTCACTACCACCCAGTGCCTGTCTTAACTCTTTCCTGAACTCCACCTTACAGTTATTCATTTTCAGCTTCCACCATTTGATCTTTAGCACTGCCCTCATTCCCCTCCTCTTCTTCTTGATCTCCACTGTCATCCTACAGACCACCATCCTATGCTGTCTATGTTTTCTGTCCAGCAATGGAGAAACCCTATTTGACTGTTGACCCTCAAAAGCCCACAAGAAGAGAGCTCTTCAGTGGCAGGAAGCTTTGAAGGGCTTGGTGCCCAAACCACTCATTTTCTCCAGCTCTGCTTGAGTTGCCGACAATTTGGGTGTGTGGAACGTGTCCCTAAAGCTCACAGAGCTGGCCAGCTGTTATATCCTAGGCAGGATATAACCTATTTAGCTTAGGCTACTGCAGCAGTGAGCAAGTGATGAACATCTCAAGTTTCTTCTGTTGTAATGTGCAGCATTTAGAGTGCACTTTTCTACAGGATATTCTTTTAACAGCTTTAATTTATTTTCCTTTCTAATCTAGGTTTTCAAAAACTGTTTCAGCAGGCGTACCAAAGAGGAACCTCTTATCTAGTGGGGCATCAAGGAGTTTTGTCTTCCACTAATTTGAGAGGAGCTGTGACCTCAGGGTGCCTACATGTGACAGACTCTGTAGCAGCTGCCCTACATGCTGGATCTAATGCATCATAACCACATTTAAGTGAGTGTCTGGACACCTGAAGGGCTGATCTACCTGTCTCATGTATGTCCCCTCTGCAGGTTCTTGTCTGAGATGCCATTGCCTTAGCAATGATCTTTTCTTGTGTAAACTACTTGTACTTTTGTAGTGAAAACATCAGTTAAGAGCCCTCACAGCCATGGCAGCTGATTAATAAGTCTTTTTACCAAATCAGTCAAGCATGCTGCTCTCTCATTCATTTGGTAAATGATGTTTGGCTGTACCCTTAAAAGCTTCCTTGGCAGATTCAGTAGACACCACCAAGAGATCTGCCTGTGGGTTCATATAAAGGTGCTTATGGATGTCAAGCACTCTACAGAAGCAATCTAGCCTCCAAAGGGCAGGAAGAAGGGAGTCAGGGTGCAGAAACATGTCTTTGTCCAGAACCACGTGCATGTGGGGAATGAGTAAAGGTCTGAGAGACAGAAGGCTCAAAGTCCTGAGAAAACACTTGCTCTCCCAATTTAGTGCCACCTTCATCCTGTGCAGAGTTTCCCCAAAGGATAACTCCATGGGGGAGAGGGACACAGGAAACTGTGTTATCTGAATCAGAGTTGGAGAAAGATTGAGGAGGGAGGTGTTCTGTACAAGTCAGTTCTTCCTGATTTTCAGATTATGAGTAGTCCATGTCCACCTGGGGTGGGACATTTCTCCTTCTTTTACCAGGATAAGATCCTGTAACCGTTAGTTATGGCTGGCTGGACCCCCTGGACTTCATGAAGTCCATGAACACCTGGGCTAACTTAACCAGGTTTTTTGCACCAACCTGGAAAGATGAGGCTAAGGATTGACAAAGCATGGGCTGGTGCAAGCTAATCAACCTCTTAGGTTTTGGACTCCAGACTTTTGAAACCAAGGTCTCAGGACTCTGGAAGGTGGCCGTAACCTCTCTCTCTGGTTCCCTGGGATTTCCTCATGTATTACTACCAAGGCAGTACTACTACTCTCTCTCACTGTTGTAGCATAGCGGTAGTTACCATTGGTGGTTATAGACGCAAATGTTTTGCTTATTAAATTTTCCCTTAGCAAGTTGCTTGTGTTCCTCCAGAGCTTTTTCGTGGCCCTGCTCTACTGTCACTTGTAACACTAAGCCTAGCCTCAGAGGTATCAACACACCTTTCACCCACTAGCCAAGTGCGACCTCTTTTCCTGACCATATAAATTTACCTAACACTATGGACAGACAGTTTCCCACAGTTTCTCCAGGCAGCTTGTTCGGCATGTGTATCCCCAGGCAGTGTAGCAACTGTCTCATGTTCACCAACAACCCTCTACTCTTAGTCCACACCAACTCAACATGTGAGAGATGCAACTATGTTAAGAACCTTGTAACCATGCTTTCTCACATACCAATCAGTACATATGACAATGAGTGGGCTGTCAGCATGCACACCTCACCTCCTACTCCACCCAAACCCACATCACACATACTTAAATATGCCGAGGTCCTCACCAGAAACACACCCAAACACCAGAGACCTCCTAAACAAAAAAACATGCATGTTACAAATAATACTTCCTCTGCAGAGCACAATACACATAATGGTTCACGCACCAGTGTCTCATCTGTCAAGCCCTTATGGCAAAACACAAAACCAAAGATATTAGTCATAGGTGATTCCATTGTGAGACACACAGATGTCCCTCTCAGCAGGCTGTACAAGGAAAAGGTCATGGCCAGCTGTCTGTCAGGTGCCAGGATACCCCATATCACACATGCACTGAAGTCTCTCAACAACAGGTACTGTTATGACTCTGTTATAGTCGAAGTTGGTGTGAACGACTTGAGACGTGCCTGTTTGGACTATATGAAGAGAGACATGACTGAGCTCTTGGACTGTGTGTCTCAGGCAGGTATGTTCCTAGCCTTAAGCAGCATTTTACTTTCACCTAGGATGATGCCTCAATACAAACAGAAAATAATTGACTTCAGTAATTGGCTTAGTTTCTGGTGTCATTCTAAGGGGATCCTATATCTGTCAGCCTGGGATGACATGGTAGACAAACCTCAATGCTTTGCCAGAGATGGTCTTCATCTGTCACCCCTGGGATTTCAGCTACTGGCTAAGGCTCTTGTCACCCCCATAGTGCCTTTTTAGGCAGTGTCTCAAGGACAAAATTCCCAATGTAAATACTCCATCTAAAAAACAACTTCAAGGTTATACTGCTAAATGCTAGGAGTCTTAACAAGAACCTGCACTCACTGGGAGCAGTCCTCATCTTGGAAAATGCAGACATTTGTGCATTCATGGAGACCTAGTTCAAGGCTGTGGAGAGCACCCCAGCCATACCAGGTTACAACCTCCTTCCACACGTTCAGACCACAAACTGAAGGCATGAAAACTAAAGGAGGGGATGTATCAATATTCAGTAAAGATAAATAAACCTCCAGATTGGTTAAACTGTATGATTACCTGGAGATACTTCAGGTGCAATTAACTGTTGGTTGGATACCTATTCAAGTCACTGCCAGCTACAGGACCCCCTCCATGAATCAGGACACTCAATCTGCCTATTTGGATCTACTTCAGTCTATCAAGATATATCCGAACACCATGGCTTTAAGTGACTTTAACAAACCATCCATTGACTGGGTAAATTACTCGTGGTCAAACTCACTTGCCCAAAAGTTCCTCGACTTTATTAACTCCAGTGCCCTGGACCAGCTGGTTGACACCCCCACAAGGGGTGCCAACATCCTGGATCTGGTGCTTACCAATATGGGGGACCACTGCAGCACCCCAACTGTGAGGTCTTCCGTGGTGTGATCTGACCACAAATTAATCTCATTCGAAGTAACTATCATACTTGACCCCCCCACCCAAAGCAGGAACAAAACTAAAAAACTTTCCAAAGCATATTATAACCTCTTATAGGATGGTATACATTGCACCCCCTAGACGGAACTGGCAACTATGCCGAGTTCTACACCAAAGCTTTACACAAACACCTATATAACTGCATTGACTCTGCCGTACCTGATACGACCAAAAGAAGCTTCTCAAAGAAGAACAAACCTGCCTGGTGGACAACTGCCATTAACAGGCTTTACAATAAGAGGAAGAAATTGCTGTCTAAGAGTAAGAGGGAGCAAGACATAAACTGGAAATACTCCCTCCCTAGCTTGAACAAGCGAATAACACTTCTTGTGAAGTCCTCCAAAGCAAACTACAAATCCAAATTAGCTTCCTCAACTAAGGACAACCATAAGGCATTTTTTAGTTACATCCGTAATCTAAAAGGAAAGGCCCAAATTTGGGCTGAACTGGTAGTTAATGATACCACATATACTGAGCCTGTGGACATAGCTAACTTGTTGGCTGACAGGTTCTGTGAAAATGTCACTCCCCTGTCTCCGCCACATGTACCCCATGACATCTCTACCACTTGTCCCCAACCTTGTATCTCTAAAAAGCAGGTCATGAATGGCCTCTCTAAGGCCAAAAACACAGCATCTATGGGACCTGATAACATCCCAGGCTGCATCCTACATGGACTCCAACAAGAATTAGCAACACCATTGGGTACTCTCTTCAATCATAGCCTAATCACAGACTTTGGCCCAGCTGAACAGAAAACGGCCACCATTATTCCCTTGCACAAAGGTGGTGCTTCACTGACCCTGGGAACTACAGCCCTATTAGCCTGACTCACCTTATCTGCAAGGCCATAGAGTGAATCATGAACCTTATCAACAAAGATATCACCAAACACTTCACCCTACTCAGTGTGGGTTTGTCAAAGGGAGATCATGCCTGTTAAAATTGGTGGACATCTTCAAGATGGTTACCAAGGCCCTGGACGAGGGGAAATCTGTGAATACTGCCTGCCCAGACTTAGCCAAGGCATTTGACACTATCCCCCACTCAGGCATCATTGACAAACTCACCCAGCTAGGTATCAACCCTTACATCTTTAGCTGGGAGCTAACTGACTCACTGATGGAACCTGTATAGTCAAAGCAGGGGAATCCACCTCCAACAGCAGACTTCTAAAAATGGTGTTCCTCAGGGATCGGTCCTGGGACCTCTTCTGTTTGGAATCTATTTCTCCGAAGTACAAACAAAAACGAAGAGTCTGTGGCTGACAAAGTTTGCTGATTACTGCATACTGGGAGCAGTCACAGAGTCTCTAAATGATATCAGCATCCTACAACACGGTCTTACACAAACAAATGACTGGTGCCAAAGTCATGGTCTTAACCTCAATGCAAAATAAATGTATTATCATCCCTTTCGGTAAAAGCGATGTTCCTGCTAACTACTACATCAATAGCAACACCTTAAGTATGCACTCAGTGATGATGGACCTGGGAACACAGGTTGAAAGCAACCTTACCTTTGACTGTCATGTCTCCACAGTGGTAAGGACAATATTCTATATTGCTCATCTCATAAGTAAGGGCACTGCCTCCAGAAAAAAAGAAGTTATAACCTCCTTGTACTCTTCCCTCATCACACCAATAATTGAGTACAATGACCTTTGGGTATGTTGTTGTTGTGTCTTTTGGCTTTTCCCGGTTAGGGGTCGCCACAGCAGAACTCTGGTCCGCTAATGATTGGTAGTTGATTTTTACTTGCCGAGTTACCAGCCCTGACGCACAACCTTCAACGAAGGTACACCCATTCACGCATGTCTCCACGCAGAAGACGCTGTAGCTGAAAATCGAACCGGACAGCGTCTTACTGTGAGGTGACAACGCTACCGCAGCACCACCACCATGGAGACCTTTCCAAAAACCTGCAGCAATTGGAGAGACCACAAAGGTTTCTCACAAGTAAAATTCAAGGTCTTCAGCATCTGTCCTATGTGGATTGTCTGAAATCACTCACTACTGTTTCATACAGACTACTCAGAGGCAATCTCTGCCTTGTATATGAGGCAATCTCTGACCATGCTTTATTGGAAATGCTACATATTCATAAATCAAATGATATTTGGGTTACTCGCTCTAAACACCTTCACCTGGTATGTGACATTAACAGAACCTGCTGGAGGGACAGGTTTGTCTCCTAGAGGGTACCACACCTTTGAAACAGACTCCCACTTCATGTCAAACTGAGCACCTCATTGGCCCTCTTCAAGTGCAATCTGGACGACTGGACAAGTAACCATAAATTCACCGTCGAGGTTCCATCTGTGTCCCTTTTGGACAGGGGCTTTAGGTGCTGATGATGGAAATATGGGTAGAACTTGACTAGGCTTGTAAGGGCCATTAGCCTAGTAACTTCCTATGATCCTATGTTACCAACACTTGGGTGTTGGAAGCAGAGGCCTGCAAAGTGACTTCAGACCTGACCAACATTGCTGTGGTGTTTGTTGCTGTGGTATGGCCTCCCACCATGGCAGTTTCCTGAGGGGTCAGCAGGACTAAAACAGAATATATGTGTGTGAATGAGAAGGAGGACAGAGGAATGGTGAGGACGCAGGCAGTACAGCTGGGGAAGGTGGATGAGTTAAAATAGTTGGGATCAACAGTTCAGAGTAATGGTGAGTGTGAAAGAGAAGTGAAGAAGAGAGTGCAGGCAGGATGGTGTGGGGGGAGAAAAGTGTCAGGAGTGATTTGTGACAGACTGGTACCAGTAAGAGGGAAAGGGAAGGTCTACAAGATGGTAGTGAAACCAGCTATGGTATATGGGTTGGAGACAGTGGCACTGACGAAAAGACAGGAGTCAAAGGGGAAGTCAAAGCTGGAGGTGGCAAAGTTAAAGATGTTAAGTCTTGCATTGGGTATGACAAGGATGGACAGGATTAGAAATTAGTATATTAGAGAGTCAGCTTAGCTTGGATGGTTTGGAGACAAACCCGAGAAGTGAAATTGCATTGGTTTGGACATGTGCTGAAGAGGGATGCTGGGTATATTGGGAGGAGGATGCTAATAATGGAGGTGTCAAGTAAGAGGAAGAGAAGAAGGTCTAAGATAAGATTTATGGATGTGGTGAGAGAGGACATGCAGGTGTTTGTTGTGACAGATCAAGATGCAGAGGACAGGAAGAAATGGCAATAGATGATCCACTGTGGTGACCCCTAATGGGAACAGCCATAAGAAAAAGAAAAAAAAATCTTTGGTTCTGCAGTATTTGTGTGAGTTATTATCCTCTTGGCTTTCTTCTATATCAAGATTAATTTGTTGGCCATTTCAGCATGTCTGCCTGTGGATCCTTCCCTTTCAGTGCATTCCCATGTTAAAATGTTTCTGAGAGGTATTTGCCTACCAGGCCACCTAGAAAACGGGTGGCTTCTCCTTGGCATCACAACATTGTTTTGGAAAAGCTAACTCTTGCTCCATTTGAACCAACCCATCAGGCTAATTTGAGTTTCATAACATGGAAAACGGTTTTGCTGTGAAAGCTCTGACTTCTGCAAGAAGAGTATCATGAGTTGCAAGCTCTCATGGTGGGTCACTCTTATCTCATTTTCCACAAAGATAGCAGGTTTCTTGAGAATTAATCCTCATTTTCTGCCTGAAGTTGTATCCAAGTTTAATTTGCGCCATGCTGTCTATATCCTTGTCTTCTTTCCAGAACCTAAAAACAAAGTAGAAAGGATTCTTCATGCTCGATTTCCGTATACAACTCAATATTATCTTGACCGAACTCAAACCTGCAGAAATTCTGATAGGTTATTCACTTATGAAGGTAAGAGAAAAGGACAACCTATGTGTGCAAATGGTTTCAAGTTTTATTTCTTTTTGTTATACCCATCTCAACAAGTCACTTCCAGGCAGGGTTGAGGCACACTCTGCCAGGGTTTAGCTTCTTTAGTGGCTTTTTGGAAACTGGTGGATTGTAGAAGTATTTTAGAAGCAGCAACTTGGTCCTCTGTACTTACGTTTACAAAGCACTACAAGCTAGGTTTCTTTTCTAGGTCTAAGCAGGCTTTACTAGGTCCATTCTCCAGGGGCTCTTGGACCATCATCCTTCCTCCTTCCAGTCAGTATAAGCTGTGGTAGTCTACCGATATGGATAAGGCTACTGCAACAGTGATCACATGATGAACATACTACATTTGTGCAATTAAACTTAACATAGCACTAGATATTCTAATGATCACTGCTGCTGCTGTGGCCACTCCCTTCCTTTATCCCCCTTATTTTTGTTGCCAGGGTGAAGACTTTGATTTTTTTTTTTTTTGGTCCCCTCAGACCTCATGGTACCACACTGGCCCCCAGTGCACCACACCCACGTTGGGTGTACCAGCCATCCTCCTAGCCATCTGGATTATTCCAGTATTTTTGGGGGACAGTTATGGATTTTAAGTGTGTCCTGGGGGCTTGGCCATCTGTGATTCTCTCTGGGGCAGGTTCTTTTAATATGCCTGACCCACTTTTCCTTTCCCAGCCCCCCCCATGCTCTTGACTGTGCCCGAGGGCAACTCCTGTCTGTGGAGCAGGCCTCCCCCTTTAGGGAACACCCTCCCCCCAGGACAGACACGCCCATCCCTCCCTGATTGTCAGTCACCCAAGCCACTAATTGAATGTGGGTCATCTGGTTTTACTTACATAATACTGTCCTCTTTCAGGGCTCTAGCCTCCCTGTTTAAGTTGGCAAGAAAACTGTGATGGGCTTGGCACCCAACCCTTTGATTTTCTTCAGGTGTGCTCAAGCTACCAATTGTTTGGGTCTGTAAGGCACCCATAAGCTCTGGAAGCTTGTCCAGTTGTTATATCTTATACAAGCTATAACCCATATTGCGAAGGCTACTTCAACAGTGATCATTTGAACAGCTACTGTTATGGTTAGCTTTAAAAAGAACAATCCATGGTATCCATCAAAGTCTCAGAAAATCCAGTATGCAACCTATACTGGGTCAAAACCAAACCAAGTAGAAACTTTACAGTGTGGAGGATGTGAAGTTCGCTCCTTGACTTATGTGACGCACCTACTTCACTAATAAAAATCGAACTGTAAAATATGGATGCACTACAAAATAATAAAATAGAAAATAGTAGGTAGTCCACAGTTGAGTTAAAAATGGAATATCCTTTATTGAAACACACAACGGAGCAATCCTAGTTTAGCATAAGGAAATGCATCCAAAGCATTCATTATTTATATATAATCAGGTTATTTGGAGCAAGGGAGTAGTTACAAAGGATGGTTCTGTTAAGAGCAAAAAAGCATTAAACTCATTCCTTTAGCCTTTGGATGGCACAGGGGTGCAGCAGTAGTGTTCCTGCCTCAAAGTTAAAGGTTCTCCAGTTTGATTCTCGGCTGGGTGCCTTATGTGCAGACTCTGAATGTCCTCCCTGTGTTCTTGTGGATTTTCTCCCACATTAAAAAGATGTGTCTGGAACATTTCTCCCCGGGCCTCCTCTGAAAATTGCCTCATTCCAAGTGGGACTTTCCCAGTTAACAAATGTTAAATAAATAAATAAATAACCAACTCCCCCTTCCCCTTTAATACCATAGTGTAAACTGAGACTGTGCTACCTTAGAACTGAAACTAAAAAGCTAGAGACAAATTAAAATGCATAATATAAGAACAGCTTATTAAGGCTAACCTACTAATCCAAAATTTATTAATTAAGAAAGTAACAAAACAACTAATTAACTAACAAAAGATCTACCACTAGACATCTGTCAGAATAAAGAATAGTTGTGTAAAATCTTACCCTAACTATAGATGTCCTTCTGTTCTGTATGCTGCAGTATCCATAACATAAGAGAGTCCACCTCCAGTTGACTTGTACTTCCGGCCATTTTACCAAAGTTAAAATGCTACCTCAAAGGTACATGCGACAGCCCGCACCTCTCAGCACCAGTCAGCCATAAACAGATGTCAAGTATAAAGCAGAAATCAGCATGCACCTACCTCAGAACTGAATGCTGCCAAGCACCATCCTGAAGGGAGTGAGTATCCAGAAGTCAAGCAAGTTTCGGGGGGGAAGGTGGGGTGGGGGGACCAGGATACCATACTGCAGCATATAGAAGAGAAGGACATCTATGGGTATTGTAAAATTGTACACATCTGTTCTAGTCCGGGTTTGGGAGGGTGGCTTAATGGCTAAGGTGTTTGCCTTACAAACACAAGGTGCAGGGTTTGAGTCTCACAAGGGATAATTGGCTAGGCATAAAATGGCTGACAAGGGCAGTTAGCTTAGTACTAAATTATGAACCTCTGTCCTTCTATTCATATGTTGCAGCATCCATGACATGAGGGAGAATGCCAAAGCTCATGCAACAGAAGGGTTGGGAGGAGGAACAGAGATATTTTCCACAAATCTATGAAGAATAGCCCTGGCAAATCCTGCTCTGAACCTGTAGATGGTATCCAATTTGTAGTATTTGGGTCCAAACATCTCCCACCCTCCAGTTCCCTAAGGTTGCACTCCAGCCCATGTCTGATGCATCCGTGTACAGATTCTGGTTGTGGGGAAGAGGTTGGAGAGGGAGGCCCAGATTTTTTGAAATATGTAAAATCCACCACTTTAGTTCTTTTGTTAAACAGGTTAAGAGGGGGAATACAAATTCTAGAGGCTGAAGGTGTTTCCAGACTATCCTCAGGAACCACTGAAATGTCTATATATGCAGCCTTGCCAAGGGTACCATGGGGGTGGTGGAAGCCATGAATCCCAGGAGTCGCAGAAACTCTCTGGCAGACCGAGATTGTAGTGGAATTAGTCCCTGAAAATAAGTGGTGAGGGACACAGGCCATCATTTGGACCGTGAGTATTCTGCAGCCCAGGAAGACATGGTCTTGGAAGGGGGGTCAGAGAAGATTTCTGAAGGTTTAGGGTGAACCCCAGACACTTCAGCAGGGGCATGGTGTAGTCCAGATGCTTCCATACCAATCTTCGGGATGAAGCCTGGATGAGGTGATTGTTCAAGTAAGAGAATATCTAAATACCCCCCATTCTGCAGAAGGCTATGACTAGGGTCAGACATTTTATGAATACTCTGGGGGCCATAGAGAGACCAAATGGCAAAGCACAGAACTGAAAGTGTGAAGAATCCACAGAGAACTGAAGGAATGTCCTGAAGTGTGGATGGATTGGAATGTGCAAGTAGGCATCCTTTATGTACAATGAAACCATATAAGCCTGAGGGAGGATCAGGGGAAGGAGTGTAGAAAGAGTTAGCATGCAAAAAGAAGGAACCTTGAGAAAGGTGTTTAGGTGGAATAAGTCTAAGATAGGCCTCCAGAGACCTCCTTTCCTGGGGACTAGAAATATTCTGGAGTAGAATCTCTTTCTCTTTTGATTTGGAGGCACCTCTTTGATGCTACCCTGGGATAGCAGGGAATGCAGGACTGGGGGAAAGGAGGCCATTTGGTCTTTGGGGGGGGGGGGGTTGAGGGATTCCTCTAAAGGATGGCCTGGATTTCCAAACCATGAAATAGCCTTGTTTGATGATGGTAAGGACCCAAGAGTCCTGGATGTTCTGTTTCCAAGCTGGGAGGGACAGGGAGAGGTTAAGAGAAAGAGAGGGATAGATGGGTTTAGGGCCTGGTAGTCGCAGACTACCAGGTTTGTCCTGAAAGGACTGATTTTGTGCAGGTGTGGAAGGGGAAGATCTAGAGGAAGCCTCTTTCTGGTATCCTTTTTCCCTTTGAGAGAGAGGTGCTTAGAAGGTTTTCTCACAAAGGTTGTCCTAGCTAGGTAATTCCTCTGGAAACAGGGAACAGGAGACATGAAAATGTGCCTAAGGTCTTATAGTTCTCTCCCCTTTTTCTGAAGGGCCTTAAAGAGCTCAGCAGCTGCACAGCCAAATAAAGCCTTGTTGTCTAAGGGTGCATCCATTAGTTTGGCTTTAATATCATCTGGCAAAGGCTGCAGCCTGAGCCATGAATACTTCCTTAACACCAACCCAGATGCTGTGCTGCTGCCCTGGCAGAGACCTCCACGGCATCGTAGCTGCATTTTATGGAGTGTCTAGTTACCTGGCTGCAGGTCTTAAAAATGCTAGTTATTTTGGCCTTGCTAGGAGAATCTGGTAATTCTGCAAATTGTTTAATAGTTTCTGCCAGAAGAGCCATTAAATACTTGGCCATATGCGTTTGATAGTTTATGGCTATGACAGCCAAAGTGGCAGATGTATAAACATTTTTGCCCAACCTCTCCATTATTCTACTTTCCTTATCAGAGGGGAGCAAGGAAGTGGAGGGTAGCAATTTAGAAGTTTTATCTGCAGCTACAGAAATGGTAGATGGATCAGCTGATGCATCCTTAAAAAGGAACTTAGCATCCACAGGCATTTTGTAGAATCTAGCAGGGCATTTAGGGGCAGGAGGTTGGGATTCTGGGGACTCTGAAGCAGCCAGAAATGCATCCAAAAAGGCAGGCAGGATGGGGGGAGAATAGCAGAGGGGTTAGGGGACTCCATTTGTAGGAAGTCATAATACCTCTTGTGTGTCTCAGAGTCCTGACTGCATTCCCATTTGAAAAAAATCTTTCATTTGCACAATGGTCTCCCGAAATGTGATGTCTTCCCCAGGAGAATCTCTTCCACTAGACTCCACTCTGGGGAAGCATACACCAGAGAAGCAATCTGTGAGAAGTAGTTAGAGACTCATCCCCAGAGGAAGCTTTATTCTCAGAGGAAAGATCTTCCAGAGGCTTTTCCCAGGAGCGGAGGAGGAAGGGCCTGGACAGGAGCTGATGTCTGATGTAAGGCCATAAAAGCACTGAAGAGGCCTTGAGTAAAGTCCTGTCAGTCAGGGACTTGGTTGGAGGCTAGAACTTGTTGGCCTGAAGAAATATGCTTAGTTTTCAGTTTTATTCTTCTTTGGGGCCTCTGACATACGGTGGAGAGTCGCAGGTCCAGATGTCAGGCTACATTCAACTACGTCTGAGAAAACATCTTCCCGAACCACTATTTGAGTAACCCCTCGTGGGTCTTTGGAAGTGATAAGCTGTGGTTCACCCCAGCAACCAGGTTCGATGCCTGCGAGTTCCTCTGAGACGTGCTAACAGTCTCCTTATCGGCTTTCCCCAAGGTCCCCATCAAAGGAGGTTCTGTGGTTTCTGATGCAGCCTCCGGGTCGTCTTCAACTTTGGAAGTAACTCCCGGAATAGAGGGAGCAACCGTAGGATCAGGCCGAGGTTTCCTCGCCTTCTTGGTTTACAGCACTTCCGAAAGTCCTGATGTTGGATTTATATCCCACGCAAGGCGTTTCAGATGTTGATTTTCCAAGTACAATCTAAGAGAAGCGAGATGGCTCTTAAGAGTTTAGGGACAAAGGCCTTACAAATCTCGCATGACATACAGTCGTGTTCTAGGCCTCGGCAGAATAAACAGAGCTCATGTGTCTTTATGTGGAATCTGCCTTCCACACTTTCACTTACACTTCCTACCTGACATTAACTCACAAGAAAAACACAGTAGCAAAATTGGTAACAAAAAAGCCCTATGGGGTACTTTTCTGAACACAGGCGAAGACAAGGCAACTTTCCAAGTGAGTGATGACCGGAGCTGGCAGTCAAATAGGTGGCAGAAAAGGACTGATCTAGGTGCGTGCTGACTGTTTATGGTGAACGTACGCTGAGAGATGCAGGCTGCTGCATGTACCTTCACAGTAGCATTTTAATGTTGGTAAAATGGCTCGACATAGGAGTCCACCGGAGGTGGACTCTCTCATGTTATGGATACTGCAGCATATTACTAGAAGGACATATGTTAATATTTATGAACTGAAACACTTTTAACAAAGATTGCTTTTGTACCAGATAAATACTTCATCAGGTTTTTGTGTAAAAAAACATATATTAATCAACATGTGTATAAATCTACAAGTGAACACCTACATAGGCTGAAAGCCATAGCTCTAATTGCTAAGGTGGAAATAAAGTGAAAAGGTTAAAATGAAAGCATTAAGGCCATGGGGATCTGTTCAAGCGTAGCAAGAAAGCACTTAGTTTGAATGACTAAAAGTGCACTCGAGCATCAGAAAACAGCAGCAATGTCATATTTTCATTGTAAAATATTTGCAATGTTTGATATTTGTTTATGACAATATTAGCATGTGTAATATTTGCATGTAAAGGTCCACACTATCAATAATTTGAAATTAAAAAAAAATTTGAAACCTGCAGTGTAGTTTGACTGACCTCTGTAGCTGTTTGACTTTTACTGAGTGCTTATGTAAACTACACTTCCATGGTGAACTTCTTGGTTAGGAATTTTAATGACAAGGTGAGCTTAACCTTCACATTTTCAGTCTTTAGGCCAGTTTGACAGTAAAACAGGTGCCAAGAGGTCTAATACTCACAGGCATTATGTACGTAATGGGCCTGACTGTGTTAGTCTTGTTCAAGTTGCAGCACACAAGTGAATTTAGTATCAGCAGCCAAAAACTGGTTTATTAACAGAAAAAGAAGTTATGTCTTACCATAACGTTCCATCTGTGTTGTCGATCTTCATCCATTCATCACTGATGGGTTCAGTTTCGAGCCCTCCGAACTAAGTCGGCTTTATACCAAAGCTCACGCCAGCCAAAAACTCTTGAGCTAAGATTTTACCCATAATCCCCTTCTCCCTGTTATCTCAAATCTGGTTTGCCCTAGCAAGTAAAGCAGAGGCTGTCTCCTAGCAAAAACCTTAGTCCAGGAAATGGATCCAGAGATCCCCCAGTAGCCTCTAAGAGGGGGGAAGGAGGGTGGGACGTGATGAATAGACGAAGATCAACAACACAGATGGAACATTATGGTAAGACATAACTTCTTTATCTAATGATGTTAATCTTCATTCCATTCATCACTGGTGGGACAGAGTCCCCAGCTACTTTATATCCATGGGTGGCCCTAAAGAAGAACATTCCTGAGCATCATTGAACCAAAGGATGCTCTTCCCCTTGAGACCAGATCCAGCTTGTAATGAGTGATAAAGGAATGAGGGGAAGCCCACATAACTGCTGAGTAGATGTCCATTGAAGCTGTGGAATGAAAGCCACAGAAGTTGCCATAGATCTAGTGGAATGAGCCCTGATGTTTAGCAGGACAGATTCTTTTCTAGATTGTAGATGAAAGTTATACAGTCTCTGAGCCATTTGGATAGAGTCATTTTAGAGACTGACTTTTCCATTTTTGGAACAGAAAAGGAAATAAACAATTGGTCTCATTTGCTGATGGTTTTTGTTCTGTCTAGGTAAAACCTCAATTGTCTGTGAACATCCAGTAAATGTAAACAATATTCTCCCTTGTTGGAAAAACATAGGCAAATCAATTGTCTGATTAATGGAAAGGTCAGAAATTACTTTTGGTAGGAAGGAAGGATTGGTCCATAGTGATACTCTGTCCTTAGGAAAAATCAAATAAGGACGCTTGGTACAAAGAGCTTGGAGCTCAGAAAAGCATCTGGCCAAAGTAATAGCCACCAGAAAAAGGGATTTCCAGGATAGAAACTTGATGTCACACATGGCTGCTGGTTCGAAGGGGGACTGTGTCAAAGATTGCAAGACAAGAGTGAGACTCCAGGGTTCTGTGGGCTGCTTAATTGAAGGTCTTGAATGATAGATTCCTTTCAAAAAGGTCTTGCTCAGGCAATGAGAGATTAAGAAGGCATCACCAAAACCATTATGAACATTTGAAATGGCAGCTAAATGGACACGAATGGTTGAATTTGTGGCACCCTCCTCGAAAAAATTAGATAGGTACTGGACTACAGCAGAGATGGGTGCAGAAAAAGGGTCTAAATCTCTCTGTCTAGACCAAACTGAAAATCTTTTCCATTTGTCAGCATAAAGCTTTCTGATGGATGGTTTATGAGAAGCCATAATAATGTCACGTACTGGAGAGGAAACATTACAATGCCTGGCAATCATTGGAAGTGGAGAAGCCAAGCTGTGATCTTGAGGCTGGTAAGGCTCAGGTGACTCAGCCCTTGAGGCTGAGATATCAGATCAGGAGTTGGATCCAGTCTGAAAAGATGATGAGGCCAGAGAAAGGGGAACCATACCTGTCAAGGCCAAAAGGAAGCTATGAGAATCATCTTGCTTTTCGACCGAAAGGGCTTTCTTTCTTCAGAACTAAAGGAATCGGAGGAATGGGAGGATAAGCATAAAGAAGTCCTGTAGGCCAATTGTGAGTAAGTGCATCCCTTGGAGGCTCCCCCTGCGGGGGAATTAGGGTGAAATAGCTGCTGCACTTGTGGTTGGACTGGGAGGCGAATAGGTCACAGCAAGGCTGGCCTCAATGGCTGAAAATCTTCACCACTAACTTGGGGTGGAGGGACCACTCGTGAGGTAGGAAAATGTACCTGCTCAATTTGTCTGCAATTACGTTGGAAATCCCCGGGATATGCATTGCTATCAGAAAGCATTTGGAAGCTATTGCCCATTGCCAAACTCTCATGGTCTCTCGACATAGGGGATAGGACTTAGTTCCTCCTTGTTTGTTGATGTACTAAACTACTGACATGTTGTCTGATTGGATAGCAACAGTTCCAGAAGGAAGGGCAATCTGAAATGCCTACAACGCTAAGAGCACTGCCCTCAGTTCTAGAACATTTATATGCAGATTGGCCTCTACATCGTACCATGTACCTTGGGCAGTCATTCCCTGATAATGGCCCCCCCACCACCCTAATCAGAGAAGCGTCCGTGGTCACAATGGCATTGAGCTGAGGGGGATGGAAAGGTCGGCTCCAAAGTGCTAAGTCTAGGTTCATCCAGCAAGAAAGATCCAGTTTGCACCGTTTCGTAATATGGATCTTGGAAGACAACCGTTGATGATTTGGATACCATTGGGTTAACAGTAGCCACTGTAAGAGTCTCATGTGAAATCTTGCTAGGGGTACTATAGCTATAGATGCTGCCATTGATCCTAGTAACTGCAGGACCTGTCGGGCCGGGACCAAGTCGTGACAGAGTATCACCAAGAGCTGTATCCTTATTCTTTGAAGCCTGTGATCCGGGAGAGAGATCCAGCAAGGACTGGTATTGAACGTTACCTCTATAAACTCCAGGGTCTGGGTTGGAGTTAGATTGGACTTTTCCCAGTTTATGGATACTCACAGGCGATGCGCCAGAGAGAGGGTGTAATGCAAGGCTGTTACCAGTAAATGCTTAGCAGTAGCGGTGAGGAGCCAATCATCCAGATATGGAAGCACCTGGAATCCTTGCGGTTTCAAGTTAGCTGTCACTGCTGCCATGCATTTGGTGAACACTCTGGGGGCTGTAGAGAGTCCAAAGGGCAGGGCACGGAATTGGTAGTGATTGGCTCCCAGCCAGAAGCGTAGAAAACTTCTGGAGCATTTGTTCATCTTGATGTGGTAATACACATCCCAAATGTCTATCTAGCAATCTAATCGCCTTCCTCCAGAAAAAAAAGAATGGACTGAACTGCGACCATCCAGAATTTTGTCTTGATGACGAACTTGTTTAAACAGCTGAGGTCCAAAATTGGCCTCCAGTCCCCTGTTTTTTTTGGCACCAAAAAGAACCTTGTGTAAAATACGGATCCTATCTGGTCTGGTGGGACTTTTTGGATGATTCTTTTTAAGCACATCTGTTCTATTTGTAGAGCTGCTTCATCCCTTAGACTGGGTGGAATGTCTGGAATTCGCTTTGGAGGTTTTGGGTAGGAGTCAAAAGGGATTTTGTAACTTCTGGATATTATCTTCTACACCCAAGAGTCTGTGGTAATAGATAGCCAGGCATTATGGTGCAGAGAAAGACATCCCCCGACTGCTTCCATTGGAAAGCAACCGGGCCGCTCTTCAGGAGCGCTGATAGGGCTGCCCAGAGAAGGAATCTCTGGAACTCTGATTACGCTGACCCCCTTTGCCCCTGTAGGGATGCCTTCTGGAAGAGTTGCCCCCTCTGCCTCTGGTGGTAAACTTGCCACATGAGTCATGAAAAGAACCCTGAGATTTTTTGTGCCACAATTTCCCACTTCTCTGGTTCTTGGAAAAGGGACGCTGAGGAGTGGAGAAACTTACACCAACCGCAGACAGAGTCTTACCATCCTGCTCACACCTGGCTAATATGTCCTTCACTTTAAGGCCAAACAGGGAGGACGCTTCCACTGCAGCGTTAAGGAAGGAAGGCTTGAAGGCATCTGTGAAGTCACATAGATGTATCCAGGTGTGTCATCTCATAACTACGCCTGAACCTGCAGCTTTGGCCATCCCTTCGGTTGCATGTGAAATCAACCTCATGGAAGAATTAGAAATCGATTCCATGGTTGCTAGCTGCGAGGCTATCTTGTCATTAACCTCGTCAGACACCTTTCCTGACTGAGTACGAGAGAGTTTGGAGATGAGGTCTCTCTGGAGTCTGGTGAAATGTGCCAGGCAGTCCAAAGACCGAATAGCAAAGGTCGATGAAGCAAACACTCACATCCCCAGTCTGTCCACCACTCTGGACTCTGTTAGGCGAGTGAACAGTGCGGCTCTCGTCAGCGAGCTCTCTTTTGGTGGCTGCCGCCACCATCATAGCATCTACCGGGTAGACCTTTTGACCAATGAGGGTGTTTTCAGGGGGAGAGAGGAACTTGTGTGGTCTCTTGGGGATTGCTTCAACTGCATCAAGGTTCTTCCAGGTGCGCTGCACTACAAGCTGAACCAACTCATTTGCAGGCGGGATCACCCAGGAGGTAGATAGTCAAGCACGAAAGGCCTGCAAGAAAACAGATTCCTCCGAGGAAGGGTTTTTGGGCTTCCAGTCACCCCTCTGTTTCAAGATCTCCAGGATGTCTCCGAAAGAGACATCTTCAGGGGGTGATCGAGGGGACCCTTCCCCTTCATCGTAATCCATATCCTCGGTAAGGGACTCCTTAGGGGTGTCCACGTGAGTCCTCTTGCATGACTTCTTCCTAGGAACCTCCATAGTGGGAGCTTCTGAGGAGGACCTGGAATAAAGGGCACCCTGCAATAGGGTCTCCTGTGGCTCCCGTGCTCGATCTGGGACAGTGGCCTGTGACAGCTGCAGCACAGGGGAGGACATGGGGGTTCTGACGCTGAAGGCTTGTTCATGGAGGCAAGAGCCCTCTCCATCGCATGCCAAAGAGAGATGGGAACCTGGAACTGAGAAAGACAACCTCGGAACTGGGGTCACACCCCACTCCATTGAGCCCGTTCCCAGGCGTGGAACCTCAAGCTGGATAGGTACCAACAGGGCTCCTGGAACTGTGGATGGCACAGTAGAAAAGGCCGGTGCCAAACTCAGAACTGAGGAGCCCGCAGTTCAGTCCTGGGCCTGAGGAAGACCCAGTTCCAACAGAACCAAAGGCCAAAGGGTCGACTCCGGGGCTGAAGTGAGGTCCACTATTGGCACCAAAGCTGAGGGTGCCAAGAGAGGCATCAGTGCCAAGGGCTACTGAACCTGCAAGGACGGCGGAGTAGTAGAATAAGATGGAGTCCGTGAAGCAGAAACCCCAAGTCCTATAAGGGATTTGGATTTTAAATCGGAAGGAACCCCCTGGCTGTAATCAGCTGGTCCACAAGGCACACCACATCAAATTTGGAGAGGCTCCTGGTGGACCTAATGAATATCCCTGAAGAGGGGACTCTGGACAATCTAAGAAGGGACTATAATCCTGTCCCAAGAAAGGGTCCACAGATGGGGAATATCAGGTCCGTGCTTGTATGTCTAGCGGCACCACAGTCTCCATTTTGGAGACTATAGGAACAGCAGGGTCTGTCTGAGTTATTGGAGCCGAGAAACGGCTCAGAGTCGTAATCGGAGTCGAGGTCAAAATTTTAGGATCAGTCACATCCTGTGCCATAGACATTGTTGGTGTCAAGGTAGTCGGCGCTGCCGATATAGACAAATACAGTACTGGTAGCTTTTGTTCCGGTGCAGAAAGCTTTGGAATTTTTAGTTTTGGCTGTCTTTCCTTCTCACCAGAGGGTGAGGAGGGAATGGATTGTGGTCTCTCTTTGTCTTTCCTAGGAGGGGGTGAACCCTCCGATGCGGAGAGAGCCTCTGAGAAAGGTCATTTGAGTAGGCTTTTCAAAATTTTATTTTTACTCTCATTTAGGGTATGAGAGCTAAACCTCAGACAGATGAGCAAGGGGGTTGTACTGAGAGTTGAGGCATTCCCAAACAGTAAACACAGTCATCATGAAGGTCACTTTTAGGCATTTTTCTCCCATACTTCAGGCATTGTTTGAAGCCTGAGGTGCCCTTTTTATCTGACATGTTAATATCAACAAAATCAGCAATGCACGACGAGCAAAAATGAAAAATCCAACAGATTACCACAACTAATCAAACAACAATAGTTAACTGGAAGGCAAAGAGAAAATACCAACTATGGTATATAAAAGAATTACCACAGCGGGTTGAGAGAAGGGAGTATACCAGCGATGGTACAAAGATTACCAATAGGTAATGACAGGAAAGGTATAAAAAGACTTCGTGAAACACAACTACAAGAAATAACACACTAGCTAAGAACACACTAAACAATTTTGAGTTATCAGAAATATCAAAATAACAGAATATTCCAACATTATCAAAGACTTAGCTGAGAGTTGACTTGAACACGGCTTTACAGCAATGCAGCAAATGAGATCTGAGGTAATAGTGAGAAGGGGATTGTGGGTAAAATCTTAGCTCGAGGGTTTTTGGCTAGCGTGAGCTTTGGTATAAGGCCGAGTCGGTTCCGAGGGCTTGGAACCAAACCCATCAGTGATGAATGGAATGAAGATTTAACAGCATCAGATAAAAACATTCAGCATATAGATTACTGTGTGGGCAACTAAAAGTATGAAAACAAGTTGTATTTATTTCAGAAGTCGAGAAACAAAGGTTTTACGCAGGAAAATAAATTTGAGCAGATTACTTTCGTTGGGTTTAAGAACAAGCTGACAGAGTGTGCTCTAGGGAAACATTTAGTTCTATATGGGGCTGTCTACAGCTGTGCTAATGATTGTGAAGTATGTACAGGAGATGATGTGTTTGCTTCACATGACAATGTAGTGAACAATTCTCTACCTCAGTGACCCATGCCTGCTAGAAAGCCACACTTTGCCACATCATTAGCTGTTGACCTTTTCAGCAAAGTAGTGTTTTGTAGGTTGAAACTGTTTTTATTCTAATAAATAAATGGCATTACAGAAGCAAACATATATAAGCTGTTAGCCCTTTACAGCTAATTCAGCAATTTAGTTAAAAGCTTTATATTCAACACACTAGTAAAAAAACTGAAGTAAATTCAGTTTTATCCAAGATTATATAATTAAGCAATAACCGGTGATTATGGTGAGGGTTATGCAGTATTTCCTCATGAATACTACATTTAGGCCACAAGGATGAAGACTGGATCTACTACACTATAAATGTCACTTTTTGGAATGGCATTCCCCGAGATAAAATTACCCTGTACATATAATTAAATATCTCTAAGTCAGTGAGAGTAACAGTTTCTCTTCACCATATGTAACATAAAATGAGAAGGGTGCCATACTTGTCCCCTGGCAGAAATCACTAGAATACAAAGTTGACATGATTTGATTGAACCAACTTAAATTTTACAACACAGCAACTCAAGCTCTTAAACTAACATGAGCTGCTCATTTTAGTCCAAAAGGTCAAGTCACTGTGTTATAAAAGTTATGTTGATCAAATAAAAAAAGTACTATATCATTGTGTGTTCCATTGTTTTCCTCCACCAGAAAGTAGGAGTCTGGTAATTGATGTTTAATTACTGTAAGTAAAGGCAAATCGGGTAGGATTCTGAAAAAGCTTCCATGCCGTTAATTTCATTTTGGATGTAATAAACCTCTTTTTGACACATCTGTGTTTGTGGTCTGCAACAGGCAATCCCTTCAGCTCACTCTGGATGGCTACTACTGTCACTACAAAGTGCCACAGTGTTGTCTATTCTCTGCCTCTAGAGTGTTTTCTAAAATCCTAGTAATGGTGGAAAATGCTTTGTAGAATGAAGTTCATGTGTTCCCATACTTGCACAGCTAACTCATGGTGACCCATTTGAGGGACTTCTCCAGGGGTGATCATAATTTGAGAAGTTCTGCCTTCATTATGTGGCACTGGATAGTTCCCACTGTTAGGTTATCAGTAGTTCATGCCTGAAGAAGGACATAGGAGGTCAAGGCATTTGCAGTATAGCTACAGTAGAGGGTCCATACTCAAATCCTCCTACATCTTCTGGTCCTGAAAACTGTCTCTTATGTCTGCAGTTCTACATGAAGATAGCAGAGCTGCAGTGAACTTGTAAGTGTCATTGTCTGAATAGTCATCATGTGCCCATGCATTTTCTCTAGTAGCCAGCTTTTCCATAAATCTTTACAATCAGGCAACTAACTAGACACAGACAAATGCTGTATTTAGTGCTTACTCTCCCAGGGTAGTGTTTGTTTATAATGAGCACTTTAAGAGTCTATTGCAGACTTATTTGTCACAAACTGTTGGTCTTTGATACACATCATCACCAAGCATTTTGGTCTCATCTCTGGAGTCGGAATGTATTTTGGAAGTTGGTACTCCAAAAGAGCTTTATGCCTTTTTTCATGTTTATGGCAGTTAATAAGATACAAGGTCTCCTGATTAGAAACGTCCTTTTTATTTGGACTTACTTCTGTATTGGTAAAGGTGTTTGGCATCAACTGTAAAGGGAAATAGCAATATTGCTAGAGTTATAGCTAGGTAGGTAGTACTACTAGACAAAGTAGTTTTGGGCATTAACCAGATCTGTATCTTTCTTTATAATACTGCTCCCATATTACTTTCTGATTTGAATATAATTGCAGCTTTATGTAATCTTGTTCTGATAAATGATTGTAGTGTTAAATTAGCATGACTTAATTTCATTCCCAGCAACAAGCCTTTCATCAGTATTTTATACTGAAAATGTGTTCCTATTTCATTATATATAAACACACACACACACGCACTAAAATGTGGGTCCCCTTCAGAAGGTCGAGTTTTCAGAAACTCAGAATTCATATTGTTAAGACAATATGATTGAGTTTCCGAAAGCTTTTGAATGGAGATTGCTGAACAGTGTGGATCGGGGAATTTACCCTTTTCCCCAATCCAGTGTGATCTCAGAGTTGCTATACACACACACACACACACACACATAATATGCAGGGGATGTGAGGAGCACTGTCCTGCAAAAACATAAAAAAGTACATTTTGTTGTTTTTTGAAGTTCAGGTTTTCAGAAACTTGATTATATCATCTCAATAATATGAATTTTGAGTTTCCGAAAGCTCGAGCTTCTGACATAGACCCATACACAGACACACATGTATGTGTGTGTGTATATATAGATATATATATATATAGATATATATATATATATATATATATATATGTGTGTGTGTGTGTGTCTTTGTATTTTATATGTGTGGTATATATATATATATATATATATATATATATATATATATATATATATATGGGTACATTTCAATCGACCGACAAGTCGGAAGACCGACATTCACTCCACCGACACATTAAAACATCGACAGCGCAAACACGGACATTTCACAGGTAAGACTTTTAAATTCGCTAATCATGCCTACCACACATGCATAACACTGCCACACTTCCTAAACCATGGTAGGCTTGATTAGTGAATTTAAAAGTCTTACCTGTGAAATGTCCGTGTTTGCGCTGTCGATGTTTTAATGTGTCGGTGGAGTGAATGTCGGTCTTCCGACTTGCCGGTCGATTGAAATGTACCCATATATATATATATATATATATATATATATATATATATGTATATGTATGAACACTATGCCTTAAGTATGTAAATTATTTTATTTGTAAACAGAAAGAAATAATACAGGGAAGATCTGTAGAGTGTCTGTTCCACATTCCATTTATTGAAATCTGGCTTACTCGTGTAAGTGACAAGCATGATCTCAATAGAAAAGGGGCTAGAAGAGCATACTGGAGCTGTCTACATTTAAGTACTAGTAATAAGTAACACAAAACTAAAGACTGGAGCTGAGATGAGATGGATCACTGCTTATGTTCAAGGGTGTACATAAAGTAAAAGTAACTACATTGTTAGTGTAGCCTCGGCAGTATCATCATTAACTTGTATACTAGTTTTGTATGTTCTTTCACATTATCTTCTTATATGGGAATGAGTGACAGTGTGTGTGTTTGTGGTCTGTGTGGCACATACACACACACACACACATGCGCACACACACATGCAGTGTCATTCGTGAGTCATTTCTGGGTTCCTGTGTCTAAGCATTCATGCTTGTATGTGTGTGTGAGAGAGATGCAAGGCAAAACATTGAAAATATGGGCAACTTAATTAATCATTTAAGGATGTTTTAAAGTTATGATCATATAGCTTCTATGTAAATTGTATAAGCAGACACTGAGACATATGTCTCAGTCTGAAGTCACTGCACTGTACTGCTTAATACAGCTATTTATTCGATAAATGTACATATAAAACTTGAATTGCCTATTATTCTCTCTCCTTCCTTTTCTGTAACTCTTAATATCTCATTCTAAAGGTGCATATGTTTTGGGAAAACTATGCAGGTGTTTTACTGACTGTAAGGTACAGTTTGAACAAACTCTGTGTTACGTAAAGATGACAGTTTTGTGACCGTGCAGGGTCTTTTGGAGCCTTGAGGTTTGGCGGTATAGGTTAAGGATTTCACTGTTACACTTCATGGTGGTCAGGAACCTGTACTGGTACTGGAATTTTAGAGCAAGGTTGTGTGTGAATACATGCCTAAAGTACACCATCTGTGTAAGCATATATTTGACAAAAAAATTGTTGACAGTATATACATTCCCCCAAGCCCCGAAAAATCACTACATAGACAAGAGTTAGTGTCTTGGGGTTCCCTCATAGGCTGTATTAAGATGTCAGACATACAGTAAAGTGTGGCATGTTGCAGATATTACCCAGAAGATACACATAAATGTATTCTACTCCAAATGTGTGTGACCTCTGAACTTCACAGTATGTAGTAGTAGCATTTCAGTGGCAATAAAGATGATTATTACTCTTGCTCAGTGATGTAAGATAGCATTTTTCCTGCCCCTGCAAGTTAAGATGGAATATGCATTACACGCCTGCATAATATATGTACACTATGGGTGTAACAGTTAACAGTATACAAAATATTAATCAAGAATCAGAAAGGAGCTTTATTTATTTTAATCAGTTGTTAATTGTGTAAGCCTGTTAGGTACAAATACTACCTTGAGAATAGCTTGGGAGTATATCTAGTTTCAGGACTTGTTCAGTTTCACATTTTGCAGATGAAAATTGAAGAAATCAAACTGAGGACTAGAGGATGAAGCTCATTGCTACTGACTTATTTCTGTAAAGCATAATAGTCACATATTTACTAGTCCTCCATGGAGATAAAATTGAACTTGTGTATTGAGGCTCACATTTTATGAAAGGAGGTGACAGTTTAATGAAACTTACAGAGGTGAATGGGCCTATGCTGAAAATGTTTTTTGCCTAGTTGGACTTTCCCGGTAAATATTAATAAATAAATGAATAAATTAAATCTTTTCTGTAAAGGGTGCCTTTTCTTTTTCTATCTACTGACAGTTGTGTCTGATTGAATCCTTTACCTTGTTCCACTCACTGTTTGCATGCATTTGTGCTGAAAGCAGGAATGGGTGGGTAAAACTGATGAGTCAGGAATCTAACTTTAACGCTACATTTCCAAACAGCTGTTACCTTAATGTGAACCCACGATTGTGCTTGTTTTTTTTTTATTTTAACCTCAAGTGAGCAAGAAAGAGGAAGTTTTACCAAGGCAGGAAACAGTAATAGTAAAATGTTATAAAAGCAATAAAGGAAAACAATGGTGATACACGTTTCCTAGCCTATGTCCCTTCCCCAGTGTTTTATATATATATATATATATATATATATATATATATATATATATGTAAAACACACGCGCACAGGATATAAAAAGTGTACACACCCCTGTTAAAATGCCAGGTTTTTGTGATATAAAAAAATGAGACCACACTAAATCATTTCAAAACGTCTTTTCCCACCTTTAATGTGACCTATAACCTGTACAATTCAGTTGAAAAACAAACAAATCTGTTAGGGGAAAAATATAAAAAATAAAAACTTACAATAAACTGATTGCATAAGTGTGCACACCCTTAAACTAATACTTTGTTGAAGCACCTTTTGATTTAATTACAACATTCAGTCTTCTTGGGTAGGAGTCTATCAGCATGGCACATCCTGACTTGGCAATATTTGCCCACTCTTCCTTGCAGAAGCGCTCCAGATCTGTCAGATTGTGAGGCATCTCTTGTGCACAACCCTCTTCAGGTCACAGCACAGATTTTCTATTGGATTTAGGTCTGGGCTCTGGCTGGGCCACTAATTTTCTTCTGGTGAAGCCATTCTTTTGTTGATTTGATGTATGCTTGGGGTCATTGTCGTGTTGCTTTCTAGCAGACGGCTGAAGGTTTTGGGCCAAAAGTGACTGGTATTTGGAACTGTTCATAATTCCCTCCACCTTGACTAAAGCCCCAATTCCAGCTGAAGAAAAGCAACCCCAAAGCATGATACTGCCACCACCATGCTTCACCGTGGGGATGGTGTTCTTTTGGCCATGCAAAGTGTTGTTTTTGCACCAAATGTACCTTTTGGAATTGTGGCCAAGAAGTTCAACCTTGGTCTCATCAGACCCTAACACATTTTTCCACATGCTTTTGGGAGACTTGATGTATTGTTCTGCAAATTGTAGCTGAGGCTGGATTTTTTTCTGTATAAGAAAAGGCTACTGTCTTACAACCCTACCCCATAGGCCAGACATATGCAGAATATGAGAGATTGTTGTCACATGTAGTACACAGCCAGTACTTGCCAGAAATTCCTGCAGCTCCTTCAGTGTTGCTGTAGGTCTCTTGGCTGCCTCCCTGATCAGTTTTTGTCTTGTCTTTTCATCAATATTGGAGGGATATCCAGTTCTTTGCAACGTCACTGTTGTCCCATATTTTCTCCACTTTTTGATGACTGTCTTCACTGTGTTCCATGGTATATCCAGGGCTGTGGAAATTTTTTATACCCTTCTCCTGACTGATACCTTTCAACAGTTTGATGCATTGTAAGCTCTCTGCGAACCATGGCTTTTGCTGTAGCAAGCAACTGAGTAAATGTCAGGAAAATCCTACTAGGACAGCTGAACTTTATTTGGGATTAATCAGAGTCTCTCTAGTTGATGGCAGGTGTGTACCCAAGAAGACTGAATGTTGTAATTAAAGCAAAAGGTGCTTCAATAAAGTATTAGTTTAAGGGTGTGCACACTAATGCAACCAGCTTATTGTATGTTTTTTTTATTTTTTATATTTTTCCCCTAACAGATTTCTTTGTTTTTCAATTGAATTGTACAGGTTATAGGTCACATTAAAGGTAGGAAAAGTTTTGAAATGATTTATTGTGGTCTCATTTAACAGGGGTGTGTACACTTTTTATATCCACTGTATGTATATGTATATATATATATATATATATATATATATATATATGTATGTATATAGATAGAAGGGGCATGAGGATGGGCAGAGATGTTGGGGGACAAAGTCCCCACCCTGCAAAAATGCTTCAGTAGTTAAGCAGTGAGGTTCAAAACTCATTGTTTGTTCTAAGTTTATTTTTCAGATGTTGGAGCTTGTAATTTTTAGCCTTACATTTGTAATTTGGAGTTCAGAGTCCCATTTATTGCTGATGTGTACTGTCTGTCCACAGAGGAACGTTTTTGTTTTTTAGTTTTTTTGTGTAGGAGTGTATACTTTTAACACAACACTCATACTGTTAGTTTTTTAATAAGTATATTTGGTTTATTAGCAGTTTTATTGTGCATGTATATTCATGGGTGCCTACATGTTTTATTTCTGCTAGAAAATTATACCTGCCTTAAACTAAGAAGAGCTTCAACATGATAAGAAATAGTGAATACAAACAATGAAAGCTTCCTGTATTTTTTGTAAGCAGGCACACTACATTGGTTGTGTTTGGATATATATTTTTTTCATACTGCATTGCAAAAAAGGTTAGGACAGTAATCTGCAAACTGACAGTAAGCTGCAGTGCTGTGGCATTGGTAAGCAGCTTCTGAGTGCACTAAATCAACTCCATAAAGTTTGTTTCTGTTTTTGTTTGTTTGCATGCTTTGTGGTCAGTGCAGGAGGTTGTCTTTTTGAAATTTGACTAATTTGCTGCATTGATGTCATCACTGTCAGTTAGTGGTTGGGCTGATATTGGAGTTATAGAGCATCGGCCAGCACTGAACATTTCAGGTTTTAGCAGAGCCCTACTAGTGAGTTTCACCTAGCTTGTGTATTTTGCACATGTTCATTTCAGTATAACAGATTCTGAAATATAGCTGTTTTTGCAGCACAGTTGTTGACTTGCTTTAGTCCAGTATATGGAGCAGCTACTGCCATTCAGTAGCTGGGCTGATAATATTGTGGTGGTGGCACCCTGTTGTGCCCGCATCTGAAGCTAAACAGATTCATGGATGAAGACAGAAGTGGATAGGCTGGTTTAATTTAGGCTAATAAATGTTTTAACCTTGTTAACTTGTCAGTTATAAAATCTCTGGTCCAGACTCGGAAACAATATTCAAAGATGCTTGGAAAGAGTTAGTGTCAGTTTCATTTATTTCTTACATGTTTGCCACCTGTCTCCTCTTTGTCTCGTTTCCTTTAACTACATCCTTTTTTCACCTAGCAATTATCTTGTGACATATTGTTTTGACTTGTTAAATATTGTCTGCTGGTCCAGAGTGGTGTTTCAATGGCTTTTGTGCTGCATTCTTCTTAATTTTTTTTGTCATATTGATTTAATTTCTTTTTGTCATATTGATTTAATTTCTAACAGACAGTTTCATTAAATATTTGATATTTGACCTTTAATTGTATTGCTTTGGTAATGTGATGCATTCATAGTGTATTTTGTTGCTAGCACTGACTGGTATAACTTGTATTATTCTGTTCTATAATTGGAAAGTCATTGTTCCTGTTGTATCTAACCTGCTTACCACAACAAAAGTACATTTAAAAATTGGTATTTGTGTTTGTGCAGACACAGTTGTTAAAGTATGGAGCTGTATTTAACAATTTGCCTATAGCAGTACTTGCATATCAGACTGCCATGCTGGAAGTTAATAATCTTGTAATACAAACGTTTAACTGATGGGGGATTAGAGGAGATGCTTTACAGTCCTGTTTAGAAGGTAATAGCGAGTAAAAAGTAAACTTTAACACAGGACAATCATTAATGTTGCTTGTGCATATTTCACAGAAACACCAAGTATGCATTTTTACATTGATGTATATATTTCTGTTTAATTGCAGAACGATTGCTAACCCTGATAAAATATAAAAATGGGAAATGTCAAGACTTCCATGGACATGATGACTTGGTACACCTCAGCAGATTTACCCCATGTGGAAGATTACTCTTTACTGCTGCATGTAATGAAATTCTTGTCTGGGAGGTCAAGACGAGAGACCGTTCTTTTACATCACTCGTTCCACAGACTGATGTGGTTATGTGAATTGCTGCTGTGTGAGCTTTATCATGTGTTTCCACAGGGTTTCATTGGAGCCTTTAACACTTTTCCAAGGGTTTTCCATTTCAGAATTCGTGACCAAACCAAGCATACAAATTGATGCATTCAAGGCACTTTATATATATAAATTTGTCAACCACTTTCTTGATGCAGACTCGATTAGAGAGAGATTTATTCTGCATAATCAGTAGATTACTTAGGCACTGGAAGGTCAACATTGTTTTTCTTGCATTTTTGGACCCTAAATCATATTGCTGAAAAGACCGTCCTATTTACAGAAGACAGCTTGATTTGTTTTACGTTTACAGCCTAGGAGACAGCACTAAAAATATGTTTATGTGAGCAATGGAGTCTGTAGATGAAAACAAAACAGTATTTTGACATAGCAGCTTGCAAAAAGAAAGAATTCCAGAAAGAGGCAAATAGTAGGAGTTAGCATCTGTAATCGACCTATTACGTTCATTATTTTGATGCCTATGTTTTTTTGCTTCACATTTCTTTCCTGATCTCCTCTTGAACAAAGTCAGATCTTTGCCTACTTTGAGAAGGAAGTCATGTAAGAGATGTATAGAAACCCTGTAGTCAGAGGTATTTAAACAACCGATGCTAAGAGCAAACAGCATGGTTAGAGGAACAGAACAGCGGCAGAAGTTTAAACTACTCTGTTATCTGTAATTCATCTGCAGTTCTAAAGACATTAATCTGACTACTACAGTTACTGTTTTCTTCTACTATGTGAGAACTAGGTAGACAGGCCAGTGTGCAGAATTAACTTTCTTGAGTAATGTATGACACAGAATGAAGGCTACTGTAGGTGAATATTGCTTCACTTTCTCCAAGGCAGCAACCTCATATTTGTATATATCCTTTCAGAAGAGTAAATGCTCAGAATATGGAAACTCGCATGATGGAGCCGAAATTCTCTAAGCATGTAAGATCGACTTGTGGAAACAATGGAATCACTTGTGTAATGCAGGAATCTCAACAGGGATCAGTGTATTGTCAGTTTTTCCATTGTGGTACAAACTCTGAGTTAGTGTGTGTGTGTGTGTGTGTGTGTGTGTGTGTGTGTGTGTGTGTGTGTGTGTGTGTGTATATATATATATATATATATATATATATATATATATATATATATATACACACACATTTATTATCAGGGGGTACGGGGGCGGGGGTTTGTTTGTTTGTGTCTTTCGGCTTTTCCTGGTTAGGGGTCGCCACAGCGGAAATCTGGTCCGCTAATGATTGGTAGTGGATTTTTACGTACCAGGTTACCAGCCCTGACGCACAACCTTCAACGAAGGCACGCCCCATTCACATATGCCTCCACACAGAAGACGCTCTAGCTGAGAATCGAATGGGACAATGTCTTGCTATGAGGCGACAACGTTACTATTTCCACAAGCTGATCTTATGTAGCTTGAGCTTTTCAGCTTGACCATTTGAGTTTTGATATTTTGAGTATTTGCTCTTCTGATAGGGTCTTCTACATAATTAAAATGTTTACATAATGTATATTACATTTTTCACATGTACACATACTCACATCTTAATGTATAATAGTATATTGATTATTATATTGCACACCTTGAGTGTAAACCATATTATGTCATATAATACATTATACATGCTTGTAAGTACTGTTGAGTTTCACTTTGTATACGTACAAGTGGCATAGTATTAATTTCCTGGCCACAGCAGTTTTCAGAGTGTAACACAATTTTTTGGAGATGAGTACAAATGGAAGAAATGTTCATGCCATTTGGGATGACTCACACATAGCCTTAATACTTGAAATATGTCATTTGGATTGACTCACAAATAGCCCTAAAACCTCAAATGCATTAAGGGCCTTATAGAGTGCAGTCCATTCACTTTTTAAAAATGCTGTCCTCGGTTATAAATTTGTTAACCTTGATAAAGGCAGATTATCTTCAAGACAGGCTATTTGAATGACCACTGCATAATATTCCTTTAGCAAAGGTTCATTGCCAGTTTTATTTAAGATGTGCCCCTGGTTTGCTGGGCTTGCTTCCGGTGTCATAGACAGGGGAATAACCAAGGGAGTTTTCGGATCCCTTTTTCTTTGTTCTTTCCCATCAGTATACCAACTTGCTTTTATTGCTAGAAATACATATTATGGATTTAATTTATTGTTGAGAAAATTCAGTTTAGATTTTTTTTCCGCATTTATTATCTTTCAGAAATGAAAAATTCCTATACCACTCTTCAAAAGCTGTAGCTTCTTTGGTAAAACTGTTGGTTACTATGCAAGATAAGCATGGGTTTTGTAATTTTTGTCAAGCCAGATCATCAATCAGGAATGTGGTTATTTTGTAAGGATTTCATCTAATCCAGGATGCTTTCGGAAAGAAAGCCAAGAATAAAGACTAGGAAACTCTTCCTCCTCCTCCACCACCACCACTGATGTACATGTTTTTTAGTTTACAAAGGATACCACATTTTCAGTTTCAGGCTTACACTGAAATATATGTGTGTGTGTGTGTGTGTGTGTATATATATATATATATATATATATATATATATATATATATATATATATATATATATGGGTCTACTTCATAAGATCGACAGCTCATTTGGTCGACCAGTATTCAAGGCAATAACCTGGGATTTTCCCCCCTTCCTAATGTTGTGCGACCCTGGAGTTGATATATATAGTTAGGGGGGGGGGGCACAGACGCCCACATTGGTGGGTGTGGGGGGTGAAGCTCCCCACCTATTTTCGTTTAAAATGTGTAGTTTTGTTGTATTTTCATGTTTTAAATGGAAATAGGTGGGGGGCTTTGCCACCCACACCCCCCCAATGTAGGGGGCATGCCCCCCCACACACCCCAACTATATATGTCAATTCCAGGGTCGCACAACATTGGGAAGGGGGGCAAATCCCTGTTAAGTGCCTTGAATACTGGTTGTCGACCAAATGAGCTGTCGACCAAATGAATGTCGATTAAATGGTCTGTCGATGTCGATCTTATGAAATAGACCCATATATATATATATATATATATATATATATATATATATATATATAATGTGTGTGTGTGTGTATATGTATATACACACACACACACACACACACACACACACACACACACACACACACACACACACACACACACACACACTCATCCATTCTATTCAGGTGCCCTTCTCTTCCATCCATGGAAGAATTCCAACTGTTTTCCATTGCCTTGCTGTCTGTAAGTGGGCATCTATCATACATTGTATTGCCTCCCTCATAGAGTCTTTCCTCATGGGCAGTAAAGATAATTGATAGCAGTCAGTCAGCATCAGTGTTGGCTTTTAACCTGACTTGTAAAGAAGTTCTCAGAGATCTATCATCAGGAACCCTCCCATATGAGACTATGATAGGGTTTATGCCGTCTTCTGTCCTAGTGTTCATTTCACTGAAGTTGTTAGCCAAGGGCATGTGCCACAATTTTCTTCACAAACTACACTAAGATAACTCACGTAGCCCTTTAAACTTTCACTTTGTTTCTTATGCTCACTTATTTTTGAACATGTTCCTGACAACGCTTCCATATTTGAAGCCTGAAGTTTGAAAACCTTCTGTGCTCATGTTGCCACCAAATAGATCCAAATAAGTATTTCTTCTGCTACCTATAAGGAGGAGAAAAATGAAAAGCATTGCCATAAAGTGCCACTTTTTCAGCCAGCTCACCCACAGATGCCAGACTGAAAAACTCATGTCTTGCATCATTGATAGGATAGTGGTTACAGTTAAGGTGTACAGTGTAAGAATCAGTAGTCTCACCCATACAGCCCCAGGCTTTACAATAGCACCATTAAATGACCAGAGGAACAGAGTTACATGCCTTGATCAAACCTTCCTGGAGGCAATCTTGTTTCAGAAATGTCTCAGTAATCCGTTCACATTGTAAACACATGCAAACCCAGCTGACACATGCTTGATCTTATACCCATTTTTATAACTGTGCAGACTATGAGGAGTTTCAAAGAAGCCAACATCTGACGCCCCTCCCCCTTGGGGAGCGTGCATCCACGAGTATAAGCACTGCTTTTCTATCAGCCAGCTAGCTGGAGTATGTCCATGGTAAGGCTGATCTTTGGGAGTAGCCTTTGCCTTGCCTGTCTGTGGCTCAGTACTCAAGCCCAAGTGCTCCTGTTTTCAGATCTCTGCCTGGGCCAATCAAGATTTAATGACTGAAGCAGAAGATAATCCTATAAACCTATGGGATGGCTTGTACCAAGGCAAATGTTTCAGCCCTTCAGGTTTAGTAAATGTTGGAATTTGATATGATATGTCTATGCAGGTACAGAATTACATTTTTAGAAAGCTATAAATTTGTGCCAGCACTGGGCCCAGTACATAGGTTCATAGGTGTGTACTAAGCCAATGGCCTTGGAGCCTTTACAAGCCTAGCCCATATAAGTGCCCTGGCATCATGCTGCCGATAGTTCCCAGTGCTTCTATCAAGTAGAGCCACTGGAGTGATCCCTGGGGTGAACCTTCTATTATCCCATCCACTCATCAAGATTTCTGTTGAAAATGTCCAGTAAGGTGCTCTTCTTGACATGTATGGGAAGTCTATTCCAGAGCATGGGCAGTCTCTGGGTTATGAGCCTATCCCTCCAGCATGTTCTGTTGATTGTGGTAATGAAGTTGAGGTCCCTGGAGCGTGTGGTGCAGAGGGATTGGGATTTCTTTATGTGTAACATTTCTAACAGGGCTGGGTCAGATGTGGCTTTGTAAATCAAGCAGAGCTTGCCTATTAATAGACTATATGAGACAGAGAAAAGCTGGAGTTTTTTGAGTCTGCTACTTTTGGTAGGCATTTTCTCAGGCCAGCTTCCTGTTGCCCAATATTCAGAGCATTTTGAAACTTCTCTTGTAGGGCATGTATACGCCTGTCCTTGTAGGAGCTGTTGGATGATTGGGGGCTGCTTCACCCCAGGCTTTCTGTGTGGAATCGGAGGATCCACAAGTCATATCTGTGAGACAGAAAATGACAGTGATTCCTTTCCACATTACTTATACCAACTTGATGTCATGTCCCAGCTTGATGTCCGTTGCTAAAGATAAGCTTATGAACTTTTCTGTGAACTGACTCATTCTTCCTTCTCCCAAGAGGTACCTCAGTGAGTATCTGAAGAAAGAGGAGCCTTGAGCCATCGCCACTATAGAGACAGTCATTAAGGATGTTATGTTTGTAGTATGGAAGCATACAAACTGTTCTGCTTCTGTCAGTAAAATGGATGCTTAATGTAAGCCTTAGCTGAAGATAAAGTGAAGTCCTGACCAAATATCCTTGTACTGACTTTTTTGTGACCTCATCTGTCCTGCTTGAGATCCAGCAACCACAGCATTTTACAACCATGTCACTAGAATGGCTTAAACATGGTGGGCAAGAGAGTGCTCTTTCCTCCCACGTTGGAACTTAGGGATTAATCTGTTTGTCTCACCTGTTCAAATTCCATTTCTCCTTAGCGGACAAGACACTGAAAGTGCTTTCTTCCCTCTCTAAAACCTACACTCGAGGTGAAGGTATTAAGCCTTTCAGTTTCCAGAGTGGGTTTCTGTAAGGCTTGCTGTGGTCCCAGCTGTCATGATGTTATGCGTAGGACTCTAGGGTCGGTTATGTGCTTGTGTATTTGGCTGATACTCTCTCCTAAATGGATGCTCCATTCGAGTAGAGGACATTTTATTCTGGCGGCCTTCTCAAGACCTGGTGGATGACTTCTTGAAAAGTAAACAAACCCTCAGGGGATTTCTTTGAATGTTATCCAGTCCTATACACCTCTTCCTCTAGTTCTAATGAATTCCCAAACAATAATTTTCTTGAAAGCTGAAAAAGGCACTCAAGCAACATGTTATTGTCTTTTGCAGCATTAGCCAAGTTACCAGAGAAGACATCTCCACTCGTACAGCAGTCACAGTCGATACTGCAAGATAAGGCTGCCTGTGGAGAGAGCGGTTTTATGAGTTTACCCTGGTTGCCGTACTAGAGAGCCATCACCAAGGAGCACTGGGTTCATGTCATGGTCACAAATGATAGGATCTTGGGTCTCTTAGATCATTGCACCGAATGGGCTCCAGTAAGAGACCCAGTTCTGTTTTCATAGCTCTTGAGGCAATCACTGAGCATAGTACTCAAAGGGGTCTTAGAGCTCTGTAATGACAAAAGGATTCTACTCCTGCTTGTTAATAGGTCTAAAGGAGACATAAGGCTCTGTCTCATCTTGGACATTATTGCCTTAAGCATGCCACTCAGTATGTCAGGTTCTGGGTGATGAATGTCCAGTAAGTCATACTCTTCCTCCTCCTCCTTGGGGCATATGGGTGGTGATGGGAAGTTTATGGCACATCAGAATTTGAAGTCTGCACAAGATGATGATCTTTTTCTGTAAGTGGGAAGCACATTCAGTACAAAATGCTGGTATTTGTACTTTCCTGTAAATCCTTTGTGTGTTTACTTAGGTGCAATAAAAAAAATGAACAGCTAAATAAGAATCTGTGTGCAATACCATAATCTAGTATGTGTTTAGATAAAGCATTAGTTATCACTTTCCATTTGATTTCAGATTTGTGCTCAATAATACACACTTTCAATTTTCTAGAGCATAATGCCTACATGATAACTAATGCTTTATCTAAACACATACTAGATTATGGTATTGCAAATAGATTCAAATTCAGAATTATAATGGGTATACAAAAAAACTTAAGAGGTGGAGACATTATTAGTAAATTGGAAATTGCTGAACTAAAATGGATACTTGAGTTAAATGCAGAGACATTTCCTGGACTGAATGGGGCTGTAAGCTTAAAACCTGTTTTGCTTGAGAAACAAATGAGTTTATATTAATTTACTAATTTTTAAATTGTGTAATTGATGTTATGTATTTAAATGATTTTAATTCATTACTTGTTATGCACTGATGAAGGGGAAACCCGAAAGCTTTATTTATCTGGTTTTATGATTAAATATTGAACGTGAACGTTTCGGCCGTTCGTTTTTTTGTTTTTATTGCACGTATGTCAAGTACAGTTTGCTGCTGTTTTCTCTTTTTTCTTGTGTTTACTTAGGTGTCAGCCATAGTGGGAGAAGCCTTGCTGAAATAGAAATTTCTTGTGATCCTTTGCTTAGATTGGCTGCTGGGGACAGTGTTAAGGATTTTCAGTTGGTATCCCTAGCTTGAATATTGTGACTGCCATCCCCAAGGGAAAGTTACATAAAATGAGGAAAGTCCTCTCTGACCTCATCTCAGAGAATTTCATTCATTAGCTGGAGCTGGATACTCTGCTGTATCTGTCATTCCTGCCCTTGAAGAGGGCTCTTGTCTTGAATGTAGTAACCTGGATAATGAAGCAGCAGAGAGTCCAAGCTATCTCTTCTGAACCTTCTGGGCTGGATGGTTTCATTTGCATCACTGAACTTTGAGATGGCAGTGGATGCAGAGTGACCATATGTTCTTGAATGTTATGGAATCAGGCCCTAGTCTAGGGGCCCAGGAATGGTGGACATTCCCTACCAACCATCTTGTAATCTTCCCATTCCTGCAGTGGAACCTCTGGTAGCTTTTGATAACAGATGCTTCACTGGCAGGCTTGGGAGCTCACACTTTCTCCTTTACAGTTTGGGGGAAGTGGTCCCTCTGAGAGAAATGGGCTCCACATCATTCTTGGGGTACAACATGAAGTTCTCCTGACCTTTAAGTCTGTAGCATAAAAGCTGCTTCTGAAACTGGCCAAAATTTAATATATTAACCAGGCCATCATCTAATATTCAAGTATGTAAGGGGCACACATTCATTCACACTTTGCAGAGAGGCACTGAGTGTCCGCCAACAGGATAAAGACTTGGCATTAGTTTTTCATTAGCTCTCTTTCTGAATGAAGTTAACTTGCTGGTGGACTCCCTAAGGTGTTCAACCGTTCCTTTTCTGGAGCTCTGGATTCAGGAACCATTTTTTTTCTGGATCTTCCGGAAGTGAAACAGCCTGAAGATTGGCCTGTTTGTCACAAAAGAGAATGCACTTTCCACCAGATTTATGATTGGTGATGCAGGGCAGGAGAGCTCTCATGGTGGATGTGTTTCCATCCCTTGGCAGCAGAGGTTCATCTTCACATTTTTTCCATTGTTTTCTGATTCATTCCGTACCTAATTACAAAATTTCAAGAAAAAAGACGAAATCTAATACTTGTACTCCTTTCCCAATATCTTTCAATCTCTTAGCACAACCCCCAAAATAATGGGATGGGGATAAAGCCCCAAAAATAGGAACATATTTTAAATACACTGCTCTTATAAACTTATAAAGTTGTTAGAATAACAGGATTGGTGTTGGCATGCATTTTCTGAAGGACATAGTCTAAAACTTAGATGTATGTAATTATGTAGTGAATTCAATCCTCAGTGATTTGTCAGAAAAAACACAATTTCTATGAGGAGCACACCAAACATATGAGACAACAATCTGGATATTCTGTGAAAATCTGGACAGTTGAGAGGTATGCCTGTCCCAAATGGTCAATAAGGGTCTGGTTTCAGGCTGTCAGATGCCTGACAATCGAAGAAGCTGGCCTAGTTCTAACCAGGAATCTCTCCCAAGGTTGAGATTACAGCAGACTGAACCTCAGGGCCTTGCTTTTGATGAAGGCACTTCAGTCATGCTAGAATTCTCTGATGGGGTATCAGAAGTGACTGAATGCTTTCCACCCAAAATGCATGCACTGCCAAGTGGAAGAGGGTTGCAATTTGGACAGAGTAGTAACCAATACTACTTCAGTACTGCCTCACTGCCTCAGTCAGTCATTCATTTTTTTATCAATACTCTTTGTTAAAGCAATCAGTACAAGCTTTCTGGTAGTCTTCATGCATGGCACTAAAACCAATTAACATAAAAAAATCAAAACCAATTCAAAGTACAGCTGTTTTACAGGCAAATTTGTCATGTCCTAGATAACTATGAGCTGGGCCTTTTCACCATTATGACAACCAGTAGGGCAGGAGTTTGGTTAGGCAACCCCTTAAGGGAGTACTGCATCTCCTCCTATTCTTGAAGTACTCTCTTCTCTGTGCAGTCTGAACTTCGCGACTGACATTTTTGCCTGTAGTTTCTTTTAGCCCACTGGTTTGGTGGCACTGAAGTTTGTATCATGGCTTGTGCTTTTCATGATGATATTGACTTCTTCACTTGATTTTGGAGTGGCAGTTGGTTTGTGTAAGGAACTTTATTTTGTCTTTTACAAGAGAATAAGTGGGTGTCTCCTAAGAAAAACCTTTGTTTCTTTGTAAAAGTTATGCCACACTAGTTCTTGAACTTGTGCATTTATTTCTTTGTTTTCTTGGCTAGGGCAAAAACCAAGGGGGTGGGGGAATGGGAAGAGAGGGAGAGAGAGTGAGGTAAAGACATGGCAGTCATCAAGCAAAGCCTTTCCAGGTGGCCAGCACTCTATGGAACATATTGCAGTTCAGGATACCTCTCGACTCTATTCCTCATAAAATTTACGGATTTCTGGAAATCACTAGTATGATCTGAGGACTGAACTCCCTAAATAATGGCATACATTGGAGTTTCAGAATTCAAATCCTTTAGATAATATTTATTAATACAAACCTTGTTACTGTAGCAACTTTCTAAGTTCGTAAGAGCAATATTTAAAATCTGTCCCTATTTTCGGGCCTTTGTCCCCCATTTTGTCAGGCTTTGTCCAGATCTCTTGCAGTAAGAAGTGGAGGGGTATGTGCAGTTGTGAGCTGTCTATGCACAGCCACTTGATCACTTTTGCTAAGTATTATTGTTTAGACATCCACTCCGGGAGTTGGGCTTCGGTACTTCAGGACTCAACCTTCTGAACATGTTTTTTTTTAAATTTCAGCTGTCACTGGCTCCTTCCATCTCAGTGTTACATATAATAGCTTCTTTCTTAACATATCAGTTGATCTGTGATAGTCACAGATACCCTACTACCATCCCTCTGTTTTTTCCCTTTGTAAGCCTCCCTATCAAACAGTTGCTGTTGGAATTCATTGTACGGTAACTGAATATTTATATATTAGATGTAAATGAGTTTAGTGTCAAATCTCCATTGTTTTTTTTTCTCTTGATTTACAGGAAATGTGATTGGCCACTGCATGAGGCTGAAGTGAAGTTTCAGAAGCTTTCTTAATAGAGGGCATGACATCACAGCATTTGCCAGTGTAGGGTACATGTGAACAAGAACACATGATCTTGAGAGAGAAATGGTGAAATGTAGCATAACAGAGGCGAACTTTATTGTAATTCTATTGGGGAGCTCTCCCCTGATATTGTAAAAGTGTTAGCTGTTATGTGTCAAGGTAGCTGCAGCTTCATCAGTTAAACCAGACAGTATAATTGAAAGTGGTAATGAAAAAGCATTATGTCAGCTGAGAAGATGATGACTCCTCTTTTCACAGAAAAGTTAAATAATCGTCTATATGTATTCTTAGATATTTTGAGCTTTTGACAGGCAGTCTAAGACTTGCCAGCAGAGATGTTATTTCCCCAGACATATTTTCTGAAACAGAGATTTATGATGCTATGCCTGCCTTTTTTTATCATATGTTTCTGTATGGGAATATACTTTTTAGTATCAGTTATTTTGTTTCATAATCTTCTGCTTATGGAAGTTCTTTTTGTCTAGTATTTGTGAGCTCATTAGGTTTGCATATATTCTCTTCAAGACAGAGACAATAGATGTTTTTGGAGTACTTTCAACCAACAAACTACAGCCAAGGCTATCACCATGCCTCTAACCATCAGAGAAATTCTGAGGCATTGCTGGTAAATATGAAATATCTGGTGCAAACCACACATAGTCAACATAACTAGAGTGGTGATGCATTTTTCCATCTTGAAGAAACATGTATTTTTTCCTGTAAAGTCACTTTGACTATCTCTGCAAATAAAAATTTGTATGGTCCAGTTATCTGAAGATCTGCAGACTCATGGGATGTATGATTTGCAAAAGAAATGTCTGCACTTAAACATCTCGGAGCTCAGAGGTGGTGCTATACTTAGCATAACTTTTAATTCCCTTATTTATCAGGGAACATTCATCATCAGCAACAACACCCTTTTTCTTATTTTATATGGGTCAAGGTGTCACATCAGCTGTTACAAAATTTTTGTATTCACAGCTTCTGTCTTACTTTCTACAACAGTCATGTCTCTGTCTGTCTGTCTCAGGTCTTCCCGTACAAAGTCAGTACATTTCTTGGCTGGACATCCCCATCTCCTCTTGCCTTCTTTCTGTCTCTTTCAAATCTGCTTTAAGAAATTGCCTTCTGCTTTCCTTTACATGACCAAACCACTGTAATGTATTTTCCTTGACAGTCTCTGTAAATGGGGCTACTTTGGTTTTCTTGTCTGATGTCCTTATTGCTTCATCTGCCCCACACAGTACAACTTATTACCTAGAAGTGTTCTATATCACCAGAGTGGGATACACATGATTTTTTTCCTTGCTAAATAGATGTCATGAGGCCAAGAAAGTGATCCATACTCATTTTAGAATCTTCAAGAGTTATGCAGCACATTAATAGACTCCATGAATAGTTCTGTACTTTAAAACATACTTGTTTCAGTGCTTCATTATATTTTTTGAAGTACACCAGGAAATTCAGGCTTCTAAAGTTTTGTTCTCTCAAGCCAAAGCTTGGCACCTTATCCCTCTCATAGAAAAGTGCCATCACTTTTCCCATTCACAATTTTGCCTCAGGCAGATCTGAGATTCTCCTGGTCCGGCAGCTGTCATAGACTGCCTCCAGTCACTTCTCCCTGACCAGGACATGTTATTGTAAGACTGCAGTAGCTTTGTGCATGACAGTTGTATCTCTGCTGTTGCATGCTAAGCTGCTGAACAAGTAGCAGTGGCTAGGTTTTATATGTCATGAGGTCTTGCAAGCTTTGCTTTCATGAAAGAAGCAAATTACCAAAAAGTGGAAGTTATTTGGCCAGTGAGATGGTAAGACCTTTGCTAGTAATGTTAGACCTTCTGCTACCAAAGCAGAATCTAGCTTTTTGTTGCATGCTTTAAAAGCATCTCAGTGCAGGATATCTTAGTTGAAGCTGAGACATTGCACATTTACAAACCATTAGTATGAATTAATTTAGGGGCCAAACCAGATTTTAGTATGGTTTTCTTGCATTACTGCTCATAACTTATTCAGAGCAAATACGGATCTGTTAGCTGAGATTACCTCAGAGAAGATAATTTACTACTTAAGCACTTACTCTAACATCAAGCCTTCAGCAGTATATCATTCAACTTATTTTTTGAACACATTTTCACCTATGAGGATGAAGAAGGGGACAGGTGTGTCCGTGCAGAGAACCATTTCTATTTTGCCTCATCATGCAAGAGGGAACCAAGGAGGAAGGAGATGTTTAATTTCCTATGCTGTTTCCTTTTTAGTCATGTCTGTAAAACAAGGCTGAGAGGACAGAGTCCACAAAAAAGATTGCTAGTGAGACTGAGCTGAACAAGTGCAATGTGATTGTGTGGATGTTTAGACACCAGACAGAGCTGCTGTCAGAAATTTGTACATACTGTTGTAACAACCTTCACGAGATTTGAGAAGTCTCTGTACCAGAGGTTTTAACGATTCACCTCTCTGAGTGTTTGTTGTCTTCATTTGGAATGTCATTGTGCAGATAGGCCATATCGATGTTCAGTTATGCCAATATCTCCACTGATATCAGAAGTGCCTGTGTACATATAATACTGATTGAAAAATCAGCACAGAATTATTTAATGTTTCAAAAGTATTGCTGTGAAATATGTATATAGCAAACATAGTTGTAAATAGTATAACTGCAATGGCATGTGATTCATACTTAGTCTGCAAATGTCTCATGTTTTTATGAAGACTTGTAATTTTCTGTTGATTTTTTTTTCAAGTTCTGTAATGTTTTTATAATAAACTGTTTTAGATGGACTCAGTATCGTGTTTTGCATTTCTTCCTATTTTATTTTCTAAAAAAGAAAAAAGTGTGTGTGTGTGTGTGTGTGTGTGTGTGTGTGTGTGTGTGTGTGTGTGTGTGTGTGTGTGTGTGTGTGTGTGTGTATGTGTGTGTGTCTCTAGGAGATTGTCACTGTTGAAGTGACACCCTGACCCATACCTCTTAACTCTACATATTTTTGCTGAATGTCTACATTTTGGTTCTATATTAGAAGCACGAACAGTCGGAATGTCGACAACCTCTTGATTGACATGTATATGTCGAACGACCATTTCAGCAAACGGCCACATCATCGATTTCTTTCCAAGGGAAAGAAATCAGTTGGCCGTTGTTTGCTGTAATGCTCTTTCGACACATATGTGTTGATCAATAGGTTGTCGATATTCTGACCATTCGTGCTTCTAATATAGACCCTACATTTTTGCCTTATCTTTTTGGCCCGTTTTTCATAAATTTGTGGTTTTCTGGTAAATTATTGGAAATCATTAAATTGAAGATAGAAAATAATGACAGACATTTGAGTTTCAGACTTCATACCCTTCAGATAATTAATGCAAATGCAAAGCCTGTTGTTCTATTAACTTTATAACTTTGTAAGAGCAATATTTAAAAATTGTCCCTATTTTTGGGCCTTTGTCCCTCCATTTATTATGGCTTTGTCCAGATTTCTTGCTCTTAAGAGTTTGAGAGGTATGTCCTGACCCCATGTGCAAAAATGGGAAAAAGGGGTTGTGGGTAGATGGATATATGCATATATGTTTGTGTGTACATGCATGCCTACATACACACACACGCATGCATATACACAGACACACACACACACACAAAATATGAGTGTGTATATGGTTGCCATTTGAAGCAGGCTGAGCAATGTCATGACTGATAGAATGCACGGCAGATCTCAGACTGCAATAAGTTTTGATCTACTGGAAGCCCCACCTTTGGCCAACTGCTCTCACAGCACTATCCAGTCCATGCTTCACACCCTGTTGCCCTAAGAACATACCTCCTAAGCAGCTCATGCTATTTATAGTGTACTGCAAGCTGATTTTACTAATAGATTTTATCTGGATCTGAAGAAATAATTTTTTGACAAAAGCACTTATCCTTGTTTCTTGTAACCATTGATTCAGATAAAGCCTCTGGAGGTCAAGAATATACCCTCTAAGCAGCTCTTGCTATTTATACTTTACTGAACACTTATTTTACTAGTAGATTTTATCTAGATCTGAAGAAATATTTTTTGGACAAAAGAACTTATCCTTCGTTGTAACCATTAATTCAGTTAAAGGCTGCTGAGGTCAAGGGAAATACATCAGTTCCTTATCTGGAGGGTTAAACTTCCTTTGTTAAAAATGCACATTGTTTTGTGTGTTTGTTCTAAGTTAATAGGGGATGGGAGTATTCTGAAAATATATTTAGTTTTTTGTTTGATGATTTTAATTACAACAAAAAGTCTAGAGAAAGGTGACATAGATTTAAATGGAGATGAGAAAAAACTGTATAACAAATCAGCCTGCCGAACATTACTGTGCATATGTAAGGTAAAAGTTGGAAATACACAGTCAAAAAACTGTCATGTATAGTAAGTAGGAACAATAGCTTTTTGTCATAATGGCTTCTCTATCCAGAATATATTGGAATGTAAATGGTCTTACATTGTAGAAAAAAGGAAAGAGAATATATTAATATATTAAGAAATGCAGGAGACACTTGGAAAGAAATGAGCATGTGAATTTGACATAGGACTTCAAGATGGATATTCAGCAGAATATCAGAGATGAAGGAAAAGAGGAATAATATTACTGATAGTTACAGGGGCTTGAATACTGTGATGAAACAGGGAAAAGGAGAATAATGGTATATTTGTGGCAGTAAGAGACCATCGACAAAGGAGCAGTATTATGGTGGCATGTATTTATTTTCCACCAAAACTGTTATTATGGAACTAAAATTTGGGGAGAAATAATAATCTTTCAGCATGGAAATATAACTTATAGGTGGAAACTGGAACTTGATTTGCAACAGTGAAGCTGTATTAGGGGACCTAGAAGAGAAAATATAACAAAAGAGGATAGATTTCTGAAGACATTTATGAAAATATTTAGTATGGAAGACATGAATTCAGTTATTTATTATTCCCCTAGGTACCATAATTTGGCTTGACTGGATAGAAATTATATTTCACGGGAACATTTTCACTTACACATCTAATAACTATTTCAGGTCATGTAACGATAAAAACTAAGACAAAATGCATGGTGATGAAGTAAAAATGAAAACTTGATGCTTTCCTGCTTCCATTATGAGTGGATAAAAGTGAATGCACTAAATATCTAAATCCCTGAACAGCATTCACTAAAAAAAGGGCTACAAAACTGTTGTGTTTTTTTGCAGGGGACAAGCCACCCACATCCCTGAACTTATATATACCAACTCCACAGTTGCACCAACTCGAAGAAGGGGGAAATTCCCCCAAAAAGGCCATCACTGCCAGGACAAATTGCCAACAGTCATTTTATATGGAGGAACTCGCTCATCAATAGGTTGAACCTCGGGCAACTGATGCTTGAAAGTTCAATCTTTCTCCACTAGTAGGGTAATGTGCCTTCTCATCTACCTGTTAAAAACAGAGGAATTTAAGGAATGGGTAGTGGAAATTATTCAAGAGTTATAAAGGAAGATAGAAATTTCTTCAGAAGGAATAGCTAGTGAGTGGGATAAAATGAAAATAGTTTAAAAATATGCCAGAAATAAACAAGAAGGTATGGTTAAATAGTAATATGAGTTATTCAGAAAGACTGACAAAGGTTAAAGTATTGCAGAATAAGGGGAGTCTCCCAGAACAAGAAGAGGAGCAAATGCAGAAAGCTAAAGAGAAAATAAGAGAGCATTTGGATAATATGCATAAATTTAGAAAGATTGCTGTTAACTATTTTTGTTAATGTCAGAGCTCGAAAACGTTTACCACAGTGATTTAGACAACAGAAAGTAGAAAGGGCTGTTGCCAAACTTAGGGAGCCTTTTATTTATATATTTATTTGTCTTTTGTTAACCGGGTTAGTCCACTGGGCTGGTGGCCCATTTTCAGTGGAGACCCAAGGAGCAAAGCTCCACAAAAAAATAAATAAATAAATAACAATAACAAAGTTTACATTACAAGTAAAGTGAATTTGTAAACGTGAGCGTTTAGGGGTGAAAGATTGAAAGAAAGCTGAGTATGAGAAGATTGAAAGGAGAGAGGGAAGTGTAGTAGGTAAGGAAGAGAAAGGTGAGATATAAGTATAGTATTGCTCAGCAGCAGAGCTGAGGGAGTACAGTACTATTATTTATGGAAGTTATATTTAAAATCTTACTCCAAAATATCTTCTAGTCCACTAATACATTGCTATTCCTCAAACCGGCAATCGTTTCACAGACACAGCACATTCTATGTGCAACTCTGCTCACAACACAGTATAACACTAAGTGCAAACTGCTACCAATACAACAGTCAGATAGTACCACCACTAGGGACATCCACCCAACCCTGGACCTACTCTATCTGTCCCCCCCAAACCTCACAATTCCCTAAAACTCACCACCATTGACATACAAAGTATTAGAAACAAAATCCCAGAATTCCATGCCTGGATATCCCATTCTAGACCTGATATAATTACCATAACTGAGACATGGCTAAAGCCATATATAAAAGACACCGAGTTCCTCCCTCCAGGTTTCTCCCGTTTAAGATCAGACGGAACCCACAAGAAAAGGGGAGGAGTTGCTCTTCTCTGCACTAACTCTTTTACCATCTTCCCCTACTCAAACTCTCCACAGCTGAACTCATCATAGCACATCTAAAAATTAATTAATTCAAAAGTCTCTGCTTGGTAGTCATATGTATCCCACCAGGTAATAATAATCCTATATTAGAAGAAGTCTTAGCCTGGACCTCAAACAATATCCACAATGAAACAATAATTCTAGGTGATAACATAAACTTGCTAGAACATATAACTCCCTCTCCAAATGTATCCATCAATCACTATAACTTCACTCAGCTCATTACTAGTGTAACCTGGCCTATAAATAATAACAATGGTTCCATACTCTACTGGATTTTAGTATCTGACCCCAACAAAATTTCCTCAGCAGGAATTCTTCCTGCAATATTAGTGACCATCAGCCTGCTTACATAACATGCAATGCCTCTACAACCTTCACCATTACCAATAGAAACCCATGAGAAAACTAGCTAACATCGACTCAACAGACTTCAGTGAAACACTGGGTAAAATTAATTGGAGCATTCTTTAAAATCTTTATCCCTTAATGAAGCTGTTGAATTTTTCAATTCAACATTCCTAAGTATACTCAATAGAATGCCCCCCCCCGAAACAAGAGAATAAAAACAAATCATGCAATTTGGCGTGCTAGAGAAACTAAAATACTTATGACTATCAGAGACAGAACATGGAAACAATGGCAGAAAAATAGAAACCCCATTGAACTCCAGCTATTCAAACAGCTCCACAATCAGATAAAAAAACAATACTACCTCCATCTCCAAAATGACTGTAACCACAACCCAAAAAGATTTTGGAATTTAGTCAGTAGTCTACCACCCCCCCCCCCCCCCGGCACCAAAAGCAAACCCCTGCCCAAATCCTGACATAACCCCAGTTAAAATAGCTTCTCTTTTCAATTCCTACTTTATAGAGGCTATATTCAAACTTGCTGCCACCTTTCCTCAAACTAGTCATAATAACTCAATACCAACTCATTACTCCTTCAAAAACTCTACTCCCCTGCCTTTCTTTCTCTCCTATTCCTACATCCACTATAACTAAGCTTTTGCTAAAACTCAAACCTGGTAGTACTGCTCCAGACAATTTACCCCTGGATACCTACAGATTTCAGCCAGATCTATCAGCTACCCCATCAGTGTTCTCATAAACAGATCTGTCCAAGAATCCTATGTACCTTCCATCTGGAAAAAAGCCAACATCATTCCCTTACACAAAGGGGGCAACAATACTGACATCTCTAATTTCCTCTCTATAGCCGTACTATCCCCCATTTCTAAAATAATGGAAAAATGTATTCAACCTCAACTTATCTGTTCCAAAATCAACTCCTTTCCACCACCCAGCATGGCTTCGACCTGGACACAGCACTATTACTGCTCTCCTATCCTTCTTGAGCACTGTTGACCACAATCGCAATGCTGGTAAAATTGTTTCTGCACTTTCCCTTGATCTCTCTAAGGCCTTTGAGACCATCTCCCATTCTCTCCTCCTTTCTAAGCTCTCACACCTAGGCATGTCCACTCATGTGCTTGACTAGTTTACTAACTTTCTTAGAAACAAATCTAATAAATGGTTACACTCCCTCTCACCTTTTCTCACTACTTCCACCAGTGTTCCCCAAGGGTCTATTTTAGGACCTCCTCTTTTCAGTATTTTCATTAACGACTTTCACTGTGCTCTCACTCATGGATCTGTAGTACAATATGCAGATGATTCTACTATTATTTGCTCTGGCACCTCAGAAACAGAACTTCTGACCATGACCCAAAATGCTTTCTCTGCAACCGAAATCTGGATGACTAATAAGCACCTCACCCTTATCCCCAATAAACCAAACTCCTGCTCTTTACACCCCAAAAAAACCCCATTCTTAATAAATCAGAATTTATCGTTTACTCTTCTAAAAAAAACTACCGTAGAGGTAGTCCCCCATACCAAGCTACTCAGTGTTACTATAGATGATAACTTAAAATTTGATCTACACATCCACAGCAACATTAAAAAAATATCACCAAAACCTCAGCACACTTTATAGACATAAACACTTTTCAAACTACTCTACAAGAAAAACACTTGTCCTAACATTTCTCCTACCCTCTCTCCTCTGTGATGCCCCAATTCTAACAAATATCTAGTACTACATATAAATGAAGATGGATACCTGCTAGAACAAAATTGTTAGTTTATGACTAATGCAAAATATTCTTCCCATCACTGTTCGTTACAATCCCTGAACTGGCTAGAACTCCCACAAGACCTCACATACATACAACTATCTACAGCACGCAAAATTATCTATAAACCTCTTGAATGCCCAGCCCCTGCCTCCCTTCTGAGTCTTTGTCAACCAAACAGGCATCTCAGATCTGAAAATCAATCTCTTATCCAAGTAAATAGGCCAAAGCTCCCTGCAGGTCAGTATCTCTACTCTTTCACTGTAGCCAAAGTCTGGGATGCGCTTCCACCTCTTCTATGGACCATTAAAAGTGACCTTTATTCAAAAAGTCTTTACTTCAACATCTCTGTTCTCAATTGCTCTGCCCATGCACCATCTCCAAATCCTCTATAACCTGATTTCCTGATTGACTCCTCCTATCCCTAAACTCATCAGTATTCTCCCATCTTGTGTCACCCTTGAAAAGCTCCTTCTACCTCAGTCTGCCTCACATGGTATAAGTAAAATGGTGTAGTTATCCCCACTTTGGTTTATGAATATTGTGTAAGTTAACCACATAGTCTGTCTAATATGTAGGATATAATTGTATGTGTGTATAGATTATTTGTCTTTTCTGTTAAACTCTGTACATACTGGATACCTTGCCATGAATCAAAGTTTCCTTCATAACTTCTAACCATATAATTGTACAATGTTCCAAGTGATTCTCCTGTTTGTTACTCTTTGTAAATTTGCTACACTTGTTTAACAAATTTCTATTATCTTGTATCTTGTTTATAGAGCTTTTCTCCCCAGGCCTTCACTGAAAATGGACTAATTTCATCCCAGTGGACTTTCCTGGGCAGGAAAAGTGTTATGGTCTAACATTTGGGTGAGTATGTGTTAGGTCAGTTGGTGACAGGTGCAGGAGGGAGAGTTAGCAAGGTTGTTCTTCGGTTCTCTTTTAAAATGAAATGAAGATTGAATAGAACGTATACTGGTTTGGAGTTTGTTCCAGGCTTGAGATCTAGAGCATTTATAAAGTAATCTGCCAATTGTTTTGTTAGGCATGTAGGTGTCAAGTAGCAGTTGGTGAGCACTATGGAAGGATCATGAGGGTTTGTATAGGGAGCAGAGGGTGGACAGGGAGGGATAGTCAGCAGGTTTGTACAGTAGAGAATGTGTCATCAATAGCTGAGAAAGTTGGAGCAGATGAGGGAATTCAAGCCATTGTAGTTGGTTAAGGGCAAGGCAGTGATGGAGTTTGTAAGGGAAATTACAGGCGAATCTGGCTGTGTGGCTGTAGGTTTGTTGAAGTTTGATTAAAAGATTTGTTTGGAGGTGGGTAAATATAGGGGAAGCATAGAGTAGGAATGGGATGAGGTAGGTTTGAGCTAGTGAAGTCCTTGAAATGATGGATAAGAATTTTTTTGTTTCTATACAGTAAACCAAGGTTTTGATTGGTCTTTTTGATGGACTGTTGGCTATGATGGTCAAATTTATGTTGATTGTCAATTATGACTCCTAGAAGTTTGGTATAGGAGTCAGCATGAATAATTGTGTTGTTTAGGGAAGAGAGACTGAAGGAAGTTTTAAGGTTGGGCATAGATTTTGGAAGAAAAAGAAGAAGCTTAGATTTCTTTAGGGTTAAGGATGAGTTGGTTATTGATTAACCAGTGTTCAATGGTGTTAAAAAAAGTCTGCATGAGGGAGAGCAGAAAGGTCAATAAGGTTGTCAGAGAGGGTAATAAGAGTAAAATCATCGGTGTACTGGATTAGAGAAGAGGTGCAACAGGCATTGCATAGATTGTTAGTAAAAAATGTTAAAGATAAGAAGCCTAGAATTGATCCTTGGGTGAGGTAAGAAAGGCGAGCAGGAGGTCTGCCATCTAACAGATTGTTGTCGGTTGTTAAGACAACTACAGAACCAGAGATTAGTTTAAAAATAATTTAAAACTTTGAAAAATAAAATAATCAGAGATCTTGCAGAGGTTTTAGAGATATTTCAGAAGTTTTATGAAAATGTGTATAGATCAAAGAAATGTGGAAATCAAGAAATAACATAAATGAAAATATTTACTTAATTTTGCAATGGTTAGACTTAGATGAGGCTCAGCAATTAACAGTTAAGATAGGAAGGAGTCAGATAAAAATGATGTATAATCTATCCTTAGGATAGTCTCCAGGAACATATGGCATTCCTGTGGAAGTTTGGAAGCTAGATGGGAAGAAAGTGATAAAGATCTGGAATATTTTGTCTAATAGTGTTTTAAAAGAAGGGGAACACTAACATCTTTGAAGAAAGTTTTAGTGGCTGCACTACCTAAGGATAGCAAAGACCCTTCAAACCCAGCTTCATACAGCCATTTAAAATTTAAACCATGAATGTAAATAGTTTATGTCTGCACTAGTTAAGGCAAATGTGTTTCCAACATTGATAGATATGCATCACTGTGGTTTTGTGGAGGGGAGGCAAGCATTTGACAACAAATGATGATCCAGAGGGAAGCCAAATGTAAGAAAATATCACAATTGGTGGGTCTTGATACAGAGAAAGCATTTGACAGAGTAAGGTAGAATTTTATAAATAGGACAATGGAAGCATTTGCATTTCCTGATATAGTAATAAGATTAAATAGGAGGATATATGAAGGATCAGAGGCAAGAATTAAAGTGGGAGGGTTCCTGTTTGATAAGTTGCCTGAACAGAGGAACCAGGCAGGGGTGTCCTCCTTCCTCTTTTATTTGCTTTATACTTAGAGCCATTGGCAAAGAAAATATGGGATTCAGAAATGCAAGGATATGATTGGTATGGATATCAGGAAATTTTGTTTTTATTTGCAGATCATATTATTTTGTACCTGTTAACTCCAGAAAAGGACATCTATGTGTTCTAGAACATTTTGAGACAGTTTCAAGTCTTTTCAGGATATAACATTAATGAAGATAAAACAAAGGCTATAACTATAACTCATGTAACCACTCACAAATTGGTTCAGCAATACTCATATTTATGGGCACAAGATAGGATGAAGAATGTGGGAGTTTGAATTACTCATATTTATGGGAACACAATAAGATGAAGTATTTAGGAGTTTGGATTAAAAAGGCTTCAGTTATGGCAACTAAGGATATGTGGGAAGAGACTAAGCAAAAGATAATACAAAAACTGAGAAACTGGAAGCTGTTCTTTATGGATATGGATAATAAGATATAAGTATTGAAAATGTTTTTAATCCCTTTAGCTTTATATACAGGTCAGGCATAGGAGAAGTTGTGGACAATAATTAACAAAGAGTGTAAATAATTTTTCTGGGAGGGGAAGAGGGCAAGATTTAAGTAGAATATATTGATTTTTACCAATAGAACAAGGAGGTTTAGGATTACTTGATTTGAAAAGATATTTTAGAGCTACACAGTTAAGGCTCATATACGTAACAAAAGCAGAAGATTATAATTCAAAATGGAAAGTAATGATGAAGCTGAGAGGAGGGGGAGTTTAAGAAATAGTGGGATTTTGGATGCAGATCTTTAAGGAGAATAATAGCAACCATACAGGATATTATATTCATAAAGTAGCAGAACGTATCCTAAGAACTAAGCCAATGTGAGAAAGGAGTTTTTGCCAATAGGGGTTACTGCAAGAAGGGGTACAGAAAATAGTAAGGAGGTCTGGAATTTACTGGAAAAAAAATGGCAAAGGAGCCAAGGTATTGAGAGCAAATAACTACAGAAGGAAAGGAAACAGCCTTAAGTGACCTGCTCTGGTGGGGAGTTTGTCAAATCTAGAACAGAAGTTGTTAAAAAGGGACTTGCTTTTGTGACTACTGTTATGCTTTGTTAAAATCTGTTGCATTCAACTAGAGCGCATACCCTAGGGGCAATAACTGAAAACCTTCTTCTCTTAGCCCCCCTCCCACCCTTTTCATCCATTTCACTGGTGATACATTTTGCTTAACTTATCTGTTTTGTTATGTTAAAGTATTGAGCTCCTCTCAATAGCATCATAGCCTTCAGTCCATACCCCTCAATACTTATTCTTCACCAATTAAATGCCAAACAAAAGTGCACAGTCTCAAGCTGCTTTTATCTTCAGCTATATTATGTGCAGCAAACAGAGTAAAGGGCAATACAAATGTAAAAAAAAGAATAAAAGCCACCATTGCAGACTAGTAAGCAGCATAGAACATCGACCTGTAGTGTACTCTTACTGATTGTTTATCTTGAGAAACCTTTCAATCCTCAAACAGGGTGCAAGCCTGCTCCATTTGCCCTTGCTGCACTTGGGTTCATTCCACTACCCTACCCTACCTCACTTCCCACCCACCCCCACTTTCCTTTAATTTATACTCTGTAGCCAAATACAAAACCCAACCCACCTCATCCAATTACCCTATCCCTGACCTCACACAGCCTCACCCTTTCCCTTTGCACTATGTCTAATCAGATTACTGATATTTCTTACAACTCTTATACCATGGCTATAATCTACCTCCTATTCCCTTTACTTTACTTCCTCATTTTGCTCACCTCCTACCAATCACAGCTCCACACCTCCAACTACTGTTACACTCTCCATTCAACAAAAAGAATCATCCTGCACATGCTCTATCTCACCATCTCCATTCAACATCTCCCCTACCCAACTTCACAAACAAAATATTAGCACACACTCTCTTACCACCTAAGCTAAAGGTAAAATACTTATGTCACAACCACTACCAGTACCTCCCCCACTCCCAAACACACTTCTAACTGATGAGGATATCCACCCCCAATCCAGGCCCTGCTTCTCCTACAACTTCCTCCACCATCTCAAAAGTCACCAGTCTAATCAGTCTCCACCCCCCAATCCAAAACATCTCGGTATATACTCAATTAACATACAGAGCCTCCCGAATAAAACCACATAACTACACTCCTGGATTACCCTCCATTCATTACACATCCTAACCCTTTCTGAAACAGGGTTAAAGCCCCACATCTTAAACTCTGAAATCCTTCCCCCATTACAATATCTACTAGCAAGACAATGGTTAGGAAAGGTGGTGGAGTTCACATTATGTACTCCAAACACCTCAGTATATCCCCCTACCCATAACTCATCCAAATTTCCACCCTGCCTTTGCTACTTATTCTAAACTGTCACCTTAACCCACAAAAGAAATTTACCTTAGCTGCTATCTACATCACATCAGGTAATAACATTCCCATCCTCAAATCCATACACTCATGGCTGTCACTCAATATCAGCTATGAAACCATTTTGTTAGGAGACGTTAACATCAACTGTATAAAACTATCTACAACCAAACCATCTCTCACCATCAACCTTCATGGGTTTCATCAGCTACTTACTACACCTACTAGAGTCAATAAGAACAATAATAGTAGCTCCACTCTTGACTGGATCCTAACTGACCCTAACCTGTATCAAAATCCTACTACCCTACCTGACTCCTTAGTGACCACCTTCCAATCTGAGTTCTTAGACATGCTGTTCAGATACCTAAATACAATTTCTATAAAGATTATCGCAATCTATCCAGTTTTAACAGTGAGACTGTTAATCACATGCTAAACTCTGTAGACTGGTCAATTCTGAAACACATCCCTCTAAATGATGCTGTCCTTTATTTCACTTGCACTTTTTTCCATTATTGGCTTCCTGGCACCTCTCAGAAAATTAAGAAATAAACCACCCACACCCCCTAGCTCTCAAAAGATATACTCACTCTTATGAAAAAAAGACATAGCACCTGGAAACAATGGAATAAAACTAAATCCTAGAAAAATGCATACATACTCAAGTCATGGAACATCTCTCTAAGGAAAAAACACTCACTCCTACACAACATGGTTTTCGACCAAAACACAGCACCTATACTGCTCTTCTATTCTTTCTTAATACTATCTCCCTGGCCAGAGATGACCATAAACGTATCTCCTGTCTCTTCCTAGATCTCTCAAAGGCCTTTGATACTGTTTTCCACTCTCTGCTATTAAACAAACTGTCTGACCTCAACTTCTCCCCAAACACAGTGGCTTGGTTTTCAAGCTATCTAAAAGATAGATTCCAATCAGTAAGATGGGACACTGCCTTATCTACTCCCCTTCCAATAAAAATGGGTGTCCCTCAAGGGTCCATCTTAGGACCACTACTCTTCAATATCTTCACCAACTTGCTCTATACCTCCTATCCACTTTCCTCTGTTATTCAGTATGCTGATGACTCTACAGTTATAACTATAGCAAACTCTCCCTCCAAACTCTTATCAGATACCCTGTCTTCCTTTAACTCAGTGGAAACATGACTGTCCAACAACCAACTCATCCTCAACCCTAAAAAAAAACTCCTACTCTTCCTTCCTAAAACAGCCAACCACATAAATACTTCTCTTACTATCCATTCACTTAACAATACCCCCTATCGTAGCAGATTCTAGCTCAAAACTCCTCTGTATCACTATTGATGATCAACTAAAATTTGATCTCCATATAAATAACTGTATCAGGAAAACTCACCGCAGATTAGGTCTATTATATAGAAATAAAAACATTTCTCACTCAGGAAGCAAGCATTGCTCTCACACATGCTTACCTTCTCCCCTGCTTAACATATTGCTCACAAATCCTTACAAACCTTAACTCCTCTCTCCTTAATAGACTTGAGACTACATACCACAAAGTAGCTAGATTTGCAACTCAACAATCCTACAGATACCACCACTGTCTCTCTCAAATATCTAAACTGGCTTTAACTGCCTAACCTCCTCCTTTTCACTCAGCTTCAAACCATTCACTCTATTCTATACCAGCCATCTTTCTGTCCAGCCTTACACTCTGTAATCTCCCACTATGCCCCTTCAAGAAACATCCGCAGCTCTTCCCAAGACCTATTAAACATCTATAAGCCTAAGTCTAAAGCAGGGGGCAACTTATATAGCTACCATCCCTCTCTTGAATGGAACAGACTTCCTCTTGAAATTCGAACATTCAAACATTCTAAACAATTCAAATGAACTTTAAAAGAACATCTCAAAGGGCAATGGATCTGCCACAGCTCAAACCCACCTTGATTACACTATGCAGATGAATGTTTTCCTTTCTTCACTCCAATAACTTTACTGTCTTTCTCTATCAACAAATTGTAAAAGTTGCACCTTACTCAAATGTTACAGCTTCTACCGAGATTCTTAACTTTACTACTACTTAAAAAAAATGCTGATGTTGTCATCATGCTGCTTTGCCACTTTTTGCTTGTACAATATTTGTGTAATGACTAAATGTAATCTGTAAAATACTGGAGCTTTTCTCCTGGGACTCTGCTGAAAAAGGGCTTTGGCTCAGTTAGACATTCCCAGTCAACAAATGTAAAATAAATAAATAAATAAATCACCTTCTCTTCTCCAAACCTGTAAACAACTATGTAATCTGGCTAAAAAACACATCAATACAGATAAGAAAAATTCTACTCCAATGTCCAACTCACCCATAAGTCTAACCCCAAAACATGTTGGCATTCTATTCTGCACTGAAGCAACCCTCCTACCCCAATAAGCCTGCCCCATTGAAACTGCCACTCTTCTAAAGTCATACCTCATTGAATCTACTCATAAACTCACCCACAATGGTCAGAACAATAAACACACACCCCACTCAATATTTCATCAATACTCCCTGTTTCACACTTGTCCACATCTTACATCAAATCTCTCCTGCTTAAGTGGAAGCCATGCTCCCCCTCTTCTGACAACCTATCCACCTCTTTCTTAAACTAGCCGCTTACTCAATAGCCTACCCTGTCTCTATCCTGATCGATAGATCTATTCAAGAATCCACAATCCTAGGTATATGGAAGTCATTCTTTATCACTCCATTACACAAGGGAGGCAACAGCAATAAACAATCCAACAACAGACCTATTGCTATCCTCTCTTCGCTATCTAAACTCCTCGAAAAATACATTCAGACAGTTTAAGTACCTTCTAGATAATAACCTCCTAACCCCTATGCAGCATGGCTTCAAACCCCATCATAGTACAACTACTGCCTACTGTCCTTTACTCAAACCATTGCCGAAGCCATGGACAGAAATTTACTGGTTTCTTGCCTCTTTCTTGACCTTACTAAAGCATTCGATATGGTATCACACTCCAAACGTCTCAATAAACTATCACAATTCATCTTATCTCCCTCTACTATTAAATGTTTCACTAGCTTTTTCACTAATAGACAACAATCAGTAAGATGGCAGGCTACCTGCTCCTCTTAATTATCAGTCCAAACTGGGATGCCTCAAGGCTCGATTCTTGGCCCCCTAATATTTTCACAAACCAACTGCAAACTTCCTTTACAGCATCCTCCCTGACACAATATGCAGATGACTCTGCCCTTATTACTTGTTCTGACAGTTTTTCTAACCTCTTCTCTACTAATCAACATAGCTTCCTATCTGTAAAAAAATAGCTAGCCAATAACCAGCTAATTCTAAATCCCCCCCAAAAAAACAAAGCTACTACTCTTTTTTGCAAAAACCCTCTCTAACCTCAAAACAACCTTCACCATTTCTTCTCTCACAAATACCATCATACAACCATGACCCACATACTAAACTTCTTAGTGTTATCGATGACCAATTAAAATTTGATACCCATATTCAGCCCTGTATCAAAAAGACCAGTCAAAAACTCTACCTACTCTACAGACATAAAAAATACCTAGCCCCTGAGTCTAGGCAGAAATTAGCTCAGGCCTTCCTCCTTCCATGTCTACTTTATGCCTCTCCCATCTTTTCACATCTACAATCTACCCTTCTGGCTAAACTCTGTCAATAATACTATAGTGCTGCAAGATTTGCTAGTAATCAATGCTACAAATGTCACCACTGCCTTGCACTAAAACAACTCCAGTGGCTTGACTTCCCACATCATCTGCTTCACTCCCAACTGGAAATGACGTATACTCTACTCTTAGAACCCCTTTCCTGTCCTGCTCTATCCTCACTAATGTCAAATTATACCCCTCCCAGAATTCTTTGCAGCTCTGACCAGCTCCTTCTGCACACCAATAAACCAATCAAAAACATTGGCAAACTTTACGGATATAGTAATTCTCATGCATGGAACAAACTCCCCCTTAACATCTGAATAGTTTCTAACATAAATCTCTTTAAATCTGAACTTAAACCTTTTTTCCTAAATGCCAACACCTGTCACTGCAATGATCCCACTTAAATCCCACCTTATCACCTTACTACCTCTCACACTTTTTAACACCCACGAGTGTCCTATTTCATTTGCATCTCTTTCTCATTTTGTTGATTAAAAAAAAAAAAGTCTAACTTTTGTACTGCATGTTATGCACATTATTGTAATGTTTATGTAAACTTCATTCTCCGGCCTTTTGTAAATTTCTAATGCTCTCATGTAAAGCACATTAGTATAAGGTTTGCAAAAAACTTCATTGTCAGATGTTTTTCTTTTGTGTAACTTTGTAGTAACTCTCGGGAGCTTTTCTCCTCCGGACACCACTGAAAACGGACCACTGACTCAGCTGGACTAACTCGGTTAACAAATGACAAATAAATAAATAGTAGGGCATATAAAATATTACATATCTATAAGAATCAATCAGAGGAGGTAAGTAAAGATTGGGAAGAGAGACCAAAAAAAAGCAATTTACAAGGGAACAATGGGAGGACATATGTATTGCTCCCACATATGCAACAAAATCCAGAAGGTTTACAGTTTTTTCTTGGAAGTGTTTGCACCCCCAAGCATACTTCAGATAATTTTTCCTGAGATAGAAAATGTGGGTGGTGCGATGGGGAAGAAAGAGGAAACTAGGAATGTATTGGCAAATTTAATAAACTCCATACAGTGTGCTCTGTCAGAATTATTGGCCGAGCAAATGGCTGCAACTAAAGAAATTGATTCATTTGAAGTAGGACACAGGATATAAATTGCCTAGGCATAGTGAGGCCTTATTAAGTTTAATTCTGTTGCCTGCCAGAAATTTTCTGGAAAACAGAAATCAAAATCGAAAACAACTGTATTGAATATTATAAAAGAAAAAAATGGAAGAGAAATCTTCAGAAAATGGAAGGTGCAAATTACATAGAAATAAATGGAATTTGTGAGAAGAGTACAGTAGAATAATGTTCAGGAGGAGGAGTAGTGAGGTTTAAGGGAAGGCAGGAATTGAGTGTTTTCTGTAATGTTGGACTGGATGACTATTATAAAGTAGGAGAACATGTAAAGTATATGTGTAAATGGAAATAGTGTTAATATGGTTTGTTTTCTTTTCTCATAATGTATATTGGCCTATGTGTTAAGTGATATTTTAATAAAGATGTTACAAAAAAGGAAATACACCATTTCTGGGATTTTTGATTTTAGCATTTAAGTTATATGCTTTAATCGCTTTTGTTTTCAGACATGCACATTTAGTACTGTGTATTACACAACTTCAAATTTCCTTAAGTTAGCCATTTTTTACTTGTTATAATAAAACTAGAATGCAAGAGCTGCAGTCCAGGAACAACTTAGCAGTACCCACCACTGAGAATAAGTTTCTAGTTCTATGACAGGGTCTATATGTAGAAAAAATAGGAGAGTTAAGTTTCAAATTTAGTCAACCTGGGAAAAGGAAGCCTAAATAAATTTGTTGCTTAAATTTGTTGAAAGCCTGAAAAGAACCTGTAGTGCTACTACCAGAAGTGTCCACAAGGACATATTTCGAGTAATGCTGATCCTGAAATTCATATTGGTAAGGGGTTGGTAGTGCACTGGAAAAAAAGAGGTGCAGAACTTTGCCCAAAGAAATAAGACAACTTCTCTACTATGCCATGAATAACTAACAACTCTAATATGATATTGGCATGTTATCCAGGGAGATAGTTAAGTTGAAACCATGTGGGATCATGGAGGCACAAAGATAATCTATAAGTTATGAAAGTATAGTTGTGTAAGTAAACTTATAACAGAAGATGTTTATTGAAATCAGTGATCATTGCTGCAGTCGCCTAAGATATGTTATATCCTACATAGAGTATAACAGTAACACAGCTTCCAAAGCTTCTGAGTACCTTCCATGTGCCCAAACCATTAGCCAGCTCGAGCTGAGCTGACTAAAGTCAAGTTTGGCTCCAAGCCCTTCATAGCTTTTATGCCAACAGAGAGAGGAAGGCCAAAACCCTGACTGGACAATGCTAGGAAAAGAAAAAAAATGCATGTCCACACCCTGGTAAAAAGTATACAAAAAATAAGTGGGATTAGGAGGAAGGGAATATCTACTGCAGCAGTGATCATTTGAACATCTACTGTTATAATGTTTATTTACACAACTATACTATGTTCATCAGTATGATTGATGCTATAGAAGACTAAGCTATATGGGCAGATTACCATAGTTTAGAAGGAATGGGAGGAGAAGGGTCCAAGAGCACCTGGAGAATAGACCTTGGAAAGCCTGTCTTAGAACTGGAGAAGGAATCTAGTTTATAATGCTTTGTAAAAGTATGCACAGAGGATCCAATTGGTACTTCTAGATCCAACCCTCTCCAAAAACCATAGATGAAGGCAAGGACCTGATAGACTGACACTTGACCCTGTCTGGAATAATTATGTTGTGTGAATAACAAAAGTTAATAGCCAGAGGCATCATTTGGAAACTGTCTGCTTTGTATCAGGTTGCCCTTTATTCTTACCTTCATAAGAAATGATTAACTGATGAGAAGTTCTTAAGATTTTCTTCTGTCAGAATAGTACTCAAACTATAACCAGAGATCCTGTAAATACATTGAGACATTTTGGAATTATTTTGAAAATTTGTATAAAGCAGAGAATTGTGGAAATCAAGAAAAAGCTCAAATGGAAATATTTATGGAAGACAAGGATAGCAAGGTTAGAGGTAGATGAGGCTGTACAATTAACAGTTAAGATAGGAGGAGATGAGGTAAAAACAGACATGTACAATCAATCTGTTGGAAAGTCACCAGGAATCAATGGTATTCCTGTGCAGGTTTGGAAGCTAGAAGGGAGGAAAGTGATAAAGATCTGGAAGGTTTTGTTAAACAGTATTTTAAAAGGAGGGGAAGCACCAGCATTCTGGAGGAAAGCTGTGGTGGCTGTAATACTTTAATACAGTAAGGACCCATCAGACCTTTTTATATAGGCCCATTTCTATTTTAAACCATGATTATATAAGTATTTATGTCTGTAATATCTAAAATATTGGCAGAGACTTTGTCAAAATTGATAGGTATGGACTGATATGTTTTTTTTGAAGGAGAGGCAAACATTTGACAACATTAACATAACAATGATGCTTCTGTTAGTGGTGGGTCTTGATACAGTGAAAGCATTTGACAGAGTAAGCTGAGATGTTATGAGTAGGGCACTGGAAGCATTTGCATTCCCCTGGTACAATAATATGGTTAATTAGAAGAATATACGAGAGACCAGAGGCAAAAATGGAATTGGAAGGGTTCCTCTCAGATATGTTGTGTCTGAACAGAAGAATTAGACAAGGGTGCGCTCTTTTCCTTTTGTTATTTGCTTTATATTTAGAGCCATTGGCAAAGAAAATAAGGGGCTCAGAAATTCAAGGATATAATTAGTATAGTAATCAAGAAAAGTTGGCTTTATTTGCAGTTGATATTATTTTGTACCAGACAGAGCTAGAAAAGAACATCTTAGTGTTGTGGAACATTCTGAGACCGTTTCAAGTCTTTTCAAGTTATAAAATTAATGAAGATAAAACAAAGGCTATAGCTGCAGACTATGTACTCAGGTATAAATTGGTTCATCAATACCCATATTTATGGGGGGACAATAAAATTAAGTATTTGGGATTATGTTTTAAAAAGGATTCTGTTATGGCAGCTAAGGATATTTGGGAAGAGACTTAAAAAGATAATACATAAACTGAGAAACTGGAAGCTCTGGTTTATAGAAATGGACATCAGTATACAAGCAGTGAAAATGCTTTTAATCCCTTTAGTTTTATACACAGGCCAGGCATATTTTTATCAAACAGAAGAAAAGTTGTGGATAGTAATTAATAAACAGTTGAAGGATTTCATCTAGAAGGGGAAGAGGGCAATGGTTATGTGGGATAAAGTTGATCCTTCCAATTGAACAAGGGATTTTAGGATTGCCTGATTTGAGGGAATATTTTAGAGATACACAGTTAAGGCTGATATACAAAACACAAGCTGAAAGCTATAAATCAAAGTGGAAAGAGATGATGATGAAGCAGGGAGGGGGATTCAAGAAATAAGGAGAGAGTAGGATTTTGAATGCAGATCCTTAAGGAGTATAACAACCATACACAATATTATAAAGTAGCAGAAAGTATTCTAAGAACTAAGCCAACACAAGACTGGAGTAAGCAGAGTCTGCCAATTGGGATGACTGCACTTAGGGGCACAGAGAATAGGCATGATGGGGTTGAAATTTACTAAAGAAAACTGTCAAAGGAGCCAAGGTATTGGGAGCAAATAACTAGAGAGGAAAAGTTAATAAAAATGGGAAGAGGCCAAGACATTTCGACTGCAGACTACAGACTGCCATCCCTATCAGGGATTAATATCAGAGTATAGGCAAAGAGAAAGGTATCAGGGAATCCTTAGTGAAACACCACCTCCCTGGTAGAGTTTTTAATTGAATCTAGAAAAGAAGCTGCTGTTTTAAAAAGGATAATTGGTAGGTCATTTAAAATAGTGCACAATAACTATAGGAACCAATCAGAGGAGGTTAGAAAAGGTTGGAAAGAGAGAGATTGGATAAGGAATTCATAAGAAAAATGGGAGAAACTATGTATGGCTCCCAAGTATGCACAAAAGATTAGAAGATTCAGATTTTTTCATTGGAAGTGTTTGCATAGGTATTTTATACCCCAAGTGGGCATCAACATTTTCCTAAAGTAAATGGCAAATGTTGAATGTGTGATGGGGAAGAAAATGGTAGCTGGGGAGATGTGTTTTCAGATTGTAATGAGTTGACAGACTTTAACAATTTCCTACAGGGTACTCTGTAATAAATATTGGGTGAACAAATGGGTGTAACTAAGGAAATGATTTTTTGAGCTGGGATACATGATCTGAATTACCTAACCATAGTAGGACCTCGTTAAGTTTAATTTTGGTGGCTATCAAAAAAGCAATTACTACAAAATGTAAGTCTAAACCCACCATATTTGAAAGTGAATATTGTAACAGATAAAGGAACTGTGAATGGGATCTTTAGAAAAGGTAAGAACAAAGTACATAGAAAAAATGGAAATTTCAGTAACAATACATGCAGGATAATGTTTTGGAGGATGAGTGAGGTTTAAGGGAAGGCAGAAATTGAGTAATATATGTAATGTTGGATTGACGATAATTGTACAGAAGAATATATCTGATGCTTTAAACAGATATTCAGATAAGATGATAAAGCTGCAAAAATCAGAGGTCTAAATGAAAAAAAGGGTGGCTGAATATGAAATTGCTCAGGAGTTTATTCTGACAAAACTGTGGCAGAAGGACAAAATGCTTAAAGTGAGAGACTGCAGAGTGTATATGGAAAATGATTACTCACTGTGCACTAGGCAGAAGAGGGGTAAATTAATTATACTATTCAGGGAATGTCAAGACATGGGTGTGAGACTCAAACTGCTGTATCCAGCTGTCATTAAAGTATTTTTCCCTGGAGGGGCAAGCTAAGGAGGAAATACAAAAGTTTGTCCAACAAAAAGTGAGCTGTGAAACGAAGGAGATTCTGCTTTTTGTTCTTCTGGTAAGAAAGACCACAGAAAGACTGTACCTGTGAAATATTTTCCAGTATTTCAATGGAAAATGGAGAGCAGGAAAAGAGCATGAGAGTTGACTGCATCAAGAGTATGTTGGAAATGAAGCTGAAACAGGATTTGGATGATGGTGAAGAACAGTAATGAAACTAGTAACTCAGTGTGGGATTTCAGTGCCGTAATTATATTTGCAAAATATGACAGAACAAGAAAATCTGAAAATATTTAATTTTTTTCAAAATTTGTTGGATTTGTGGGGGACTGTAAATTATATGCCCCACTTCATGTCATAAATTTTCAGAAAAATGCTTTGGGGAAGGGAAGAGAGTGGAGAAAGCTAACTGTAAATAAAGAAAACATTTTCTTTTCTTAATAGTACTGTCTTTGTGTATGGTTTTCTTTGCATGTCATTTCTAAGTGTAATGGGGATTGTAAATAGGTGCTTTTGTTTTTCTTTCTCCCCTCTTCTCTCTCTCTCTCTCTCTCTCTCTCGTCTTGTACAGTTTTAATTAATATAGGCAATGCAATGTAAAAAGAAAACAAAAAGCCTGGTTAAAAAGGCATGACAAAGTTAAAATTAATGTGTTTTATTTCATGCTTGCATGGAGAAAGACTATATTAAGGACCGCAGATTGATTAGTTTTAAGAGCGAGCAAGTAGATGAAAAAGAAAAAGAATATTAAATATTATGAGGCTTTTTTCTAAAAAATGCATGTATACTAAGTAGCAATTCTGTAGCTGGTCTTCATGTTTTCATGTAAACAATCTGATAAAGAAAAACTGGCTGTCTGGTTCTCATGTCTCCGTGGAGATAATCTGATAAAGAGAAACAGGAGACAGTTTGATGGAAGGGGATTGGCTGAGAGGAAAGAAAAAAAGAAAGAAAAGAGAAATTGGCTAGGATATAATGTTCTCTGAAAGCAATCGGGTTTTCCCACCTGGGAGGATTTTAAAGATAGGAGAAAACCAATTAGACTTGAAGTAAGGTTTTCTCAGTTTTTTTCATATGCAATGGGGATACTAATATAAATAGGTGCTTTTGTTGTTGTTTTTTTTTTCTTTGTCTCCCTTCTTACTTTTTCTTTGTTCAGTTGTAAGAAATGTAGACGTTGCAATGTAAAAAAGGAGAATAGAGGAAAAGTGGGGTAGAGAGGACAAGTCAGGTTAAGAGAGTATGACAAAAGAAAAAATCAGTGTGCTTTTTCCCATGCTTGCTTAGGGAATGACTGGGTTAAAACCTTAGGTGCTATCCAGTAATAAGTTTATTACAAAGCATGTAAATGAAAAAGAGTATTGAATATTATAAGGCTTTTTTCTGGCAAATAATGTACTCTTAGCAGTTTTGTGTCTGGTTTGCACATCACTGGAAGACCATTTGTTAAAGAGAAATGGCTTGTAGAAAGTGTTTCCTGAAAGCATTCAAGTGTTTTCTCAGCTGGGAGACCTATAAAGATAGACAAAATCAAATAGCACTTACTAATAGCACAGTCTGTACCATGTACCATGCACCATAGCATGACTAACCTTTATTTTTGGTTAACTCTAGCCTGCCCATGTGGCTATCAACTTAGAACCTTTGTTTTTATTAGGAAGCAAAACTTCAGTATTTGAAGATGTATATAGCTTTGTGTGTTAATAAGTTAATAGTTTTTTGTGCGGGTGTTCTAGTTGAAGGATTTCAAAAAAACTTATGTAAGATGTGGCATAGGCTCAAATGGATATGACAAAAAAGAGCTGTATAAAAGACCAACCTGCTGAACAGTATATACATGTAACATAAAAGTTGGAACTAGACATTTAACAACAAAGCAGTTATATATAAAAGGTGGTAATAAGAAAATTATGCTTTCTGTAATGTCTTTCAGTCTGAATGGTCTTACAGATAAATATAAGAAAAAAGTAGTAAACTATATTAAAAATGTAGAGTGCAAATAACTATGCTGCAGGAGACACACCTGGAAAGAAATGAACATATGAATTTGATAAAGAAAGTTTTTCAGGATGATTATTCAGTGGAATATCTGAGGCAAAGGAAAAGAGTACTTATATTAATTGCAAGAGGAGCTCCAATAGTGATAGAAGAAGAAAAAAAAGATAATAATGTAAGATATATAGTACTAAGGGGCTACTGGTAAGGGAGGAGGATTACTCTGGCATGTATTAACATTCCACCTAAAACTGCTATAATGGACTTTAAAGAAATTCTGGGTGAAATAATCAGCTTTCAGCAGGAATATTATAGGTGGTGACTGGAATTTGATTTGCAACAGTGAAAATGTGTGTTGGGGCCTAGAAGGGAAAAATATAACAAAGGAGGAAACAAACAAAGGAATTTCTTCAAATTTTTGAAGAATTTTATGAAAATGTTTGGCATGGAAGATGTGAGTTCAATACTAAGAGTTTGGAGTGAATTTACATATTATTCCCCAAGATACAAAAACTGGGCTAAGCTAGATAGAATTTATATCTCATGGGAACCTCTGCATTTAATTGAAGGTCTTGAAATGCACCCAATAACTTTTTTAGATCATGTGCAAATAATAGCTGTAATAAAAATGCAAGATAATGAAATAAATATGAGACACTGACACTTTTCCACCTATCGGCTGAAAAGAGAGGAATTTAAGGAATAGGTTTTGGAATTAGTTCAGGAGCTACTAGAGAAGATAGGAATTTTCTCTGAAAGTATAGCTAAGGAGTGGAATAAAATTAAAGTGGAGTTTAATACTGGGGTGATAGTAAAGGAAAAGGAGATATGGCTAACAAGTAACAATAATTATTTAGAGGGACTGACAAATATTAAAGTATTGCAAAATAGGAGGAATCTGTCAGAACAAGAAGAGGATCAACAGCAGAATGCTAAGCAGAGTATAAGGGTACCTTGATAATATACACGGGTTTAGAAAGATTTGTTAAGCAACTGTTTTTTGATAATAATTCTAGACCATAGAAACTGTTAGCACAACTCAGGGAATAGAAAGTGGAAAGGGCTGTCACCAAGCTTAGGGAGCCTATAACTGGGAAGAAAACAAGAGATCCTGTAGAAGTATTAGAAATATTTCAAAAAATTTATGAAAGTTTGTATAAAGTAGAGACATATGGAAATCAAGAAAAGTACAAATGGAAATGTTTATGGAAGAAGTAAATTTGCCAAGGTTAGAGGTAGATGAGGCTCTATTACTAACAGGATAGAAATAGATGAGATAAAAATGGCTATCTATGGGAAAGTCCCCAGGAATAGATGGTATTTCTGTGGAAGTTTGGAAGATAGGAGAGAAAAAAATGATAAAGATCTGGAAGGTTTGGTTTATCATTATTTTAAGACATCGAGGAGCCCTCTGATCATGTAGCCCAAGCTGGTATGACCCTGACCATGAGTAGCATACTACCTTCACCTAGAATGATACCACAATACAAAGACAAAATGATCAATTTCAACAATTGGCTAAGCTTCTGGTGTCATTCTAAGGGGATCCAGTGTCTGTCTGCCTGGGATGACATGATAGACAAGCCTCACTGTTTCACCAGAGATGGTTTGCACCTGTCACCCCTAGGCTTTTGAATACTGGCCAAGGCTCTTGCCGTCCCCATAGTGTCTTTTTTAGGCAAGGCTGAAAGGACAAACCAACCACCATAACCAGCACACGGAACCAAAAACTAAGGGTAATGCTACTCAATGCCAGAAGTCTCAACCTCAAAATGCACGCACTCGAGGCACTCCTCAGTATGAAGAAAATCGATGTTTGTGCAGTGACGGAAACCTGGTTCAAGGCTCCAGAGAGCACCCCAGCACTACCAGGTTACAATTCATATCATACCTTCCGGCCTCAGTTACCGGATCACAGTACAAAGGGTGGAGGTGTATCCATATTCATCAAGGATACCCACATCTCCAGGTTAGTGGCGCAGCATGATGCCCCAGACATCATCCATGCACAACTATCAGCAGGCAAAACCACATTTCAAGTCGTAGCCTGTTATAGATCGCCCACCATGTCCCAAGATGCTCACTCAGCATTCCTTGAGGCATTGGAAAATATAAAGATCCTACCCAACACTATAATTTTGGGTGATTTCAACTACCCTGGTATAGACTGGGCGAACTACCAAAGTTCTAACTCCTATGCCCAGCGGTTCATAGAATTTATTAATTCAAATGCCCTTGAACAACTGGTATGTTCTCCCATTAGAGGGGGACAACATATTGGATTTAGTCATCACAAATATGGGCGCCCATTGTACCACACCACCCGTTATCACTCCCTCTCTGGTCAGATCTGATCACAAACTGATAACCCTGGACATCCTCACCCCTCCACCTCCCCCAGTCAAAGAAACCATCATAAAAATCCTTTCCAAAGCAAACTTCAAACTACTTGCATCAGAAGTGGAAAGCTTCACTATTCCTTGCAGAAAGATAATGATATCCAGGATGCAGAATCCTACACCAAGGCACTTTATATACATCTTCAGGATTGCATGAACCATGCCATCCCAAATAAAACCAAGACTCCTTCCTCAAGCAAGAAGAAACCAGTCTGGTGGACCCCGGCCATAAGCAAACTATACAATAAAAGGAGGAGACTTATACAAAAAAAGGCCAAATCTCAAGTAGAAAAATCATCCCTGATCAGCATTAGTAAGAAATTGAGGGCCCTCATCAAGTCAACTAAAGCCAATTTTGAAAAGAAAGTTGCCAAGGATAACCAGAAGGCCTTCTATGGTTACGTCAAAAACCTAAATGGCAATGCTCAGGTCTGTTCTGAGCTAGTACAAAATGGAACAAAATACACTGACCCCACTGACATTGCCAACATCTTGGCTGACAGGTTCAGTGCAAATTTCTCCCCCCCACCACCACCTACAGGGACTATTACTATTCCAGGGGATTATGTAACCCCAATTATTACTAATATGTTGGTTAATAAGGCTCTATCTAAAGCTAAAAACACTGCCTCAATGGGACCAGATGGTGTCCTGGGCTGTGTCATACGCGAGCTCCAAAATTAATTAACCCCGCATCTGAATACCCTGTTCAGTCTCAGCCTCTTGACAGGATATGTGCCCATAAAATGGCGCACAGCAACGGTGGTTCCGCTGCACAAGGGTGGGCCCACAACCGACCCTGGGAACTACCGACCAATAAGCCTGACCAGTCTGATCTATAAGGCAATGGAGTGAATCATTATGGAACTCATAAATGGAGAGATTGGGAACTTCCAAACACTTGACCCCACACAGTTCGGCTTCATCAAGGGCAGATCCTGCCTCCTTAACCTGGTGGACTTCTTTGAGACAGTTACTCAAGCTATAGATAAGGGAAAGGAGGTACACACGGCTTACCTTGACCTTGCCAAAGCATCTGACACCATTCCCCATTCAGGTATTATTGATAAACTCACCAACCTGGGCATAAACCCTTATGTCACAAGATGGATCGCAAACTGGCTCTCAGACAGATCCCACAAAGTAAGAGTAGCGGGATCTATGTCCGAATCCAGACCAGTAACGAGCGGTGTGTCTCAGAGCTCTGTCCTGGGGCCCCTCCTGTTTGGCATATACTTCTCAGAAGTACAGGTAAGCACTGAAGGGCTGTGGCTGACCATGTTTGCGGACGACTGCAAACTGGGTGCTATAATAGAGTCTCCGGCCGACATAGATATCCTCCAGAAGGGCCTAAATGAGACTGATGCATGGTGTCAAAGCCATGGTCTCAAGCTAAATGCTAAAAAATGCGTAGTAATCCCCTTTGGAAAAAACAGAGTACCCTCGAACTACCACATAGGATGTAACCCCCTGAAATCTGAAGAAGTAATAAGGGATCTAGGGACCCAAGTAGATAGTTAGCTTTCCTTTGATAACCATGTTGCCATGGTGGTTAGACAATCCTTCTATGTGACCCATCTGATCACGAAAGGGTTCGCATCAAGCTCTAAGGATGTAGTGGTGCCCCTCTACTCTTCCCTCATCAGACCCATTATTGAGTACAATGCACCAATTGGAATGTACCTGGCTAGGCATCTCCAGCAGCTGGAGAGACCACAGAGGTACCTCACTAAGAGGATTACTGGCCTCAAACATTTGCCCTATGCAGCATGATTGAAAAAACTAAGGCTTTTCTCTGTTGCATACCGCCTTCTCTGAGGCGATCTCTGTCTAACATACAAAGCCATGTCCAACCCAGAACTGTTGAACATGCTCCATCTTAGCAAAACCAAATCTACTCGAGCTACACACTCTAGAGATATAAACCTCAGCACAACAATGACTAGAACATGCTGGAGGGATAGATTCCCTTCGCAAAGACCTCCTTTGCTATGGAACAAGGTCCCGATCTACATAAGACAGAGCCCCTCACTATCACTCTTCAAGAGGAACCTTGACGAGCGGATGGGTAACAGAAAGTTCACACCAGGGATCATATCAACAGCTCTACTAGATAGGGGCCAAGGGTACTAGCTGCTAGATCAAGGGCCTAGGGAACTAACCAAAGGGGCGGTGAATACTGCACAATGTGGCTGGGCTAATGTATGCCTTCGGGCAGATAGCCAAGTACCTACCTATGAACCTAAGGGGGGGCAGATGTGCCATCATCCTAGAAGAAGGCGGTGGTAATGGTAATACCTAAAGAGGGTATAGATCCATTGGCTCCAACTTCATACAGGCCCATTTCAGTACTAAACCATGATTATAAAGTGTCTATAATGGCTAAAACAATGGCACAATTGATACCAAAACTGATAGATAATTATCATTGTGGTTTTTGTGGGGGGAGGCAAACATTTGACAATATTAACATAACATCAATAGTCCAGAAGGAAGCAGAGTGCAAGAAAATACTGCTGTTGTTGGTGAGTCTTGATGCAGAGAAGGCATTTGACAGAGCAGACTTGGGAATTAATGAGCAGGGCAATGGAAGAATTTGCTTCCCATGATACAATTATAAGGTTGATTAGGAGTATATTTGAGGGATCAGAGGTGAAAATTAAAGTCAGTGGTATCCTCTCTGATAACTTCTGCTTGAGTAGAGGATCCAGCCAGGGTTGTCCGATATTCCCTTTGTTTGAATTATATTTAGAACCATTGGCAAAGAAAATAAGAGACTCAGAAATTCAAGGATATCATTGGTATGTTAGTCAGGAAAAGCTGGCTCTATTTGCAGATGATATTTTATACGTGACAAAACCAGAAAGGGACATTACAGTGTTGGGGAACATTGGCAAAGAAAATAAGAGACTCAGAAATTCAAGGATATCATTGGTATGTTAGTCAGGAAAAGCTGGCTCTATTTGCAGATGATATTTTATACGTGACAAAACCAGAAAGGGACATTACAGTGTTGGGGAACATTTTAAGACAGTTTCAAATCTTCCTGGGATAGAATATTAATGAAGCTAAAACAAAGGCAATAGTGGTAAATTTTGTAACCACACACAAATTGGTCCAACAATATCCATATTTATGGGAACATGATAAAATAAAACATTTAGGACTATGGATTAGAAATTACTGTTGTGGCAGCTAAGGATATGTGGGAAGAGACTAAACAGAAAATAACACAAACATTGAGAAACTGGAAGCTTTGTTATATGGCTATGGATACTAAGATACAAGCAATTAAAATGTTTTTAGTCCCTTTAGTCTTATGCACAGGTCAGGCATATTGTTATCAACCAGAGGAGAAGTTGTAAATAGCAATTAAAAAAACTGAAGGATTTTATCTGGGAAAGGAAGACAGGAAGGGTCAAGAGGGATAAGCTGATACATCCAGTAGAACAAGGCGGACTAGGATTACCCAATTAGAGGGAGCATATTAGAGCAACACATTTAAGGCTCTTACACATAGCACAAGCAGAAAACTATAATTCAAAGTGGAAAAGAATGATAATGATATGGGGGAGCTTAAGAAACAAGGAGAGCTTGGGATTTTGGATGAAGACTCTTAAGGAGAACAACAAAAATCATACAGAGTATGATATTCATAAAATAGCAGGGAGTATTCTAAGAACTAAACCAGCACGAGAAAAGAGAAAAGATATTCTGCCGTAGAACAGAAGCTCCCATTAAAAAATAAGTAATTAGTACAGTGTATAAAATATTACATGATAATTGTAGGAATCAGTCAGAGGAGTTTAGAAAGGATTGGGAAGAGAGATTGGATAAGCAATTCACAAGGAAACAATGGGGGGTATATGTATATTTGACAAATATGCAACAAAGTCTAGAAGATTTAGGATCTTTGCCTGGAAGTGTTTACATAGGTATTTTTATACCCAAAGTAGACTCCAAGGAATTTTTCCTCAGGTGGATACCAAATGTTGGAAATATGATGGGCAAGAAAGAGGTGGCTGGGAGCATATTTTTAGGAGTGTAATGAGCTGGGAGACTTTAGGGATTCCCTGCAGACCGCTAAGTTGGAGATGCTTGGTGAGCAGATTGGATTGACTGGAAAGATGATTTTTTGAGCTATGATACCAAATTGCAATTCCCTAGACATAGTAAAGCCTTGCTGAGTCTAATTATGGTGGTTGCCAAAAATGCAATTACTAGAAAATGGAAATCAAAGTCTAGACCAACATTACTAGAAGTAGCAAATATAGTAACAGAGATAAAACAACTGGAATTGGGATCTTTAGAAAAGAGATGGAACAAACTGCATAGAAATAATGGGAATTGTGGGAACAATGTACGCAGAGAAGGAACAAGGTTTAAGAGGCAGAATTTGAATGAGCCATATAATGCTTAACTGACAATGATTAGCTAGATTATATGTTATGCATAATGTTTGCAACTACAGTTGTTTCAGTGGTGTCTGTGATGTATAATTTTTGCAACTAAAGTGGCATCAATGTTCATTTGTTTTTCATTTATAAAAATGTAACACTGCCTATCTCATACATAATAATTTAATAAAGATGTTTTTTGAAAAAAGAATATATCTGATGTATATTATTTGTAACTGTGAACATATCAAAATGGTTTGTTTTCTTTTATATATGATTGTCCATGTCATAAGTGATAATTCAGTAAAGGTGTTAAAAAAGACAGTACCCAAACTGTCTAGACATCCAAGGTATGAAGTATCTTTTCTCTGTCATTTTTAGGTTCTGGAGAGAAGGCAGGGAGATGGATAGATTGGCATAAAATAAACTCAAATACTACTTTAGGCATAAAATAAGGATTAGTTCTTAAGGAAACCCTTTCTTTTTGGAAAAATGAGAAAAGGTTGACCCACCATAAGAGCTTGTAACTCAGATACTCCTCTTGCAGAGGTCAGAGCAATGAGTAAAACTGTTTTCCATGTTAAGAACCTCAAGTCAGCCTGATGAGCTGGTTCAAATGGAGCAAGAGTTAGTTTTTCTAACACAAAGTTAAGATCCCAATGAGTAGTCCCTGAGTTTCTGGGAGGCATCTCATGCAGAACCCCTTTCAAAAACATTTTGACATGAGACAGCATTGAAAGAGGGGGATCCGTGGCCAGCAAATGAACCTTGATAGAGATGTAAGACAGGCTGTAGGGTAGCAACTCACAAAAAAAAACTTCAGACCAGAAAAACTCTAAGCATAAATGGAGGCTTGCTCCTGTTTTGCCATCAACTAGAAAACCTTTTCCATTTGCTAATATATGATATTCTAGTAGCAGGCTTTCTTATTTTCATTCATACCTGCTACACATACTCAAAAAAACAATTGCTTAAATGGTATTAAAACCCTATCATCCAGACAGGCAGTTACAATTTTGGGGTTGGGGTGTATCAACCACCCATGATCATGTGTGAACAAATCCAGTCTGTGAAGAAGCTTTGATAATTGCCTGGGCAAGAAGGGAGTCAACACAGTGATCTTTCAGGAGTACTTCTGAATCTTCTGAAGTACCACTGAAATCCACAGAAAGGCATATAGGAACATTCCTGTCCAAGTAAAAGAAAAGTCACCCATCTTCCAGGCTTTCTTGGATGAAGTTCTGGAACAGAATTTTGCCAGCTGGTTGTTTAGAGAGAAGGCAAAAAGATCTGCTACAGGTGTTCCCACAGATGGATCAAATCTTTGAAGATCCCTTGATTGAATTTCCATTCTTGAGGGTCTGTCCTGATACTGATCAGCTTGTCTGCCACACAGTTTTGCTCTGACATGATAGAAAATATGCCTATAAAGTGAGCTTGTACTGTAAATCTATATCCCATGCTAACATGGCTAGTCTACAGAGAGGATAAGACCTGGTTCCCCCTTGCTTGCTTATACGTACCACATCAATGTGGTACTGCCTATTAACACTTGAAGAGGTCCTGGTGATCACAAATGATTCAGAGAATTGAGAGCATTTATAAGAGTTTTATGTTGATGTATTTTGGTCTGACATTTTAGTTCCAAAGACCTTGCACTTTTATGCCAATTGATTCCCCTCCCCAATCAAAGTCTGATGCAGCCATTGTGACGATTGGGGAGAATGGGAGATCTATATTCTGACAAATTTGATGTCCTCATCACATGATCTCCCTTTTTTACAAATCCTAAGACTGGACTTTGAAAAGCCAGTGGTTGTAGATGCTGGGACCACAAAGATTTTAGATACCATTCTTTCTTTCAAATGTGGAGTCTTGCCAGAGGTATCATAATAATCATGGATGCATGAGACCTAAAATCTTGAGGAATTCTCTTATGAGATGGAAGATTGAGGGGAAAATCATAGAAATAGCGCTAATATAGATTTATTTTTAATTCTGAAAGAAAAGCTCTTTGTACTGAGGTGTTCAACAGACACCCCAGAAAAACAATCCTGTGATAAGGAGACTTCTGAATGTTCTCATGCCAGCCTGTGTAAGGTATCTCTTACCTAAGAGAGAGCTTTCTGACACTTTGAAAAAGACTCTGAAAAGATAAGCAAGTCATCTAAATAGGGGAAAATATGGGTATCTTGCATTCTCCAGTGGGCTATTTCAGGAGCTAAACATTTTATGAACACTTTTTGAGCAGTGGATAGCCCAGTAGGTAAGACAGAGAGGTGATAATGCAATCCATGCACAAAACCTTAAACACTTGAAGTTTGGATGAACAGGAATGTGATAATATGCATATTTTAAATCTAAGGTCACTAAGAAACTCAAATGAGGAAGAAGAGGTAACAGAGTGTGCAGTAAAAGCATTCTGAACTTGAGCACAATCACAAACTAATTCAAAAAGAAAATATCGTAAACTAGGCTCCAAGAATATTCTTTCTCTGGTACCAAAAACATCCCTGAATAAAAACCTCCCTACAGAGAAGAAATAGTTGCAATTACCTCCTGAGAAAACATTTTCTAAGTCAGGAGGAAAGAGAAAAGCTTGGCCTGGCAGAATCCACAGAAAGGAGGGAGAGAAATGGGTACAAACCATTACTCTTTAACTCCAGAATTCCAGCATATATAACTAAAATTAAAGAGTTCAAACTCTGGTTATTATCTGAATTACAGTTCCTCATAAATATTAATTACACCACAGATATAAATAAAAGAATGATATAAGACTCGTTAAAAGCTTACATATATGGTAAAACCATAACTTGGTATAAAAAAATCAGAGAATGGGATTCTGAATTATTAGATCTACAATCCAAACTTTTGTCAGTAAAAGCTGAAAAAAATCAAAATCATTTGGAGATGAAACGGAAAGTAGAAGCATTAAACAATAAATACAGTGAAATTCTAACACAAAAAACTAGTTTAGCTTTAGAAAAATTAAAAATCAATACCTTGGCCACTTCTCCAAAATATCTACATAATTTATCTACAAGAATCAAAATACAATCAAAAGCTAATAACATTAAAAGTATCTTCTATGAAAAGAAAGGGAAAAATGTCTCGGATATAGGTGACATTCTTAATGCCTATAGAAATCACTATATGGAACATTTCAAAAAGAAAATATGCATATTGATCAATTAAATCTAGATGAAAAATGTTCTAATATAAAAAAGTACCAGAAAAATTAACACTAGATCTGCAAAGACCCATATCTTACAAAGAAACTACAGATATAATAAAAGAGGGTAAAAATAATAAAGCTCCAGGTATAGATGGCATAATTATGGAAATATGTAAATTTTTCCTTCAAAGATACTATCCAGCTTTCATAAAACTCCATTACAAATTCAGTCACAAGCTTTAATACCACCCTCTTGGAGATATTCCTTAATCACACCAATCTTAAAGGAAAATAAATCCCCAAACCTCTGTACCTCATATAGACCTATATCATTATCAAATAATGACTATAAGATATATATGACAATATTAACTAACAGAATGAAAGTACCACTATCCAAAACAATAAATAATGATCAAACTAGATTTATATATCATAGACACACACATGACAATAGTAAAAGGATAATTTCTCTTATAGATTATGTTAATAAAGAAACACTTGGCTTAGATATAGAGAAAGACGTTGATTCCCTAAATTGGGACTGTTTATTCAAAATCCTAATGCTATCTGAATTTCCTGCATCCTTTGTTCATATCCTAAAGATATATATACAAATAATTTGGCGTATGTCAAGTTAGGTCCTTTTACCTCTAAATCTATACATATAGCAAAAGGCACTAAACAAGGATGTGCCATGTGAACGATTCTATTTGCTCTGGCTATTGAAATATTGGCAGATTCAATTCATAACAATACAAAAATCAAAGGAATTGATGTTTATGAGCAATACAATTCTAAAGGATTGCTATTTGCTGATGACATATTACTAGCATTATCTAATACAAAAGAGACATTACAAGAATTGGATATATTAATTTACAAATTTCACATGACTTCAGGACTCCATTTCAATAAATCAAAATCAAAATTTTTATTTTTAAATAAAAAAAGAACTGCAGACTAAGGGGGATCACATCATAGGGAAACATAAATCTACCTTAAAATATCTAGGAATTGATTTATGCAAGGATAATAATAATGAATTAGTCTCAAAAAACTAAAATAATATCATCAATACAATTAAAATCTCTGTGGAAAAATGGAACAAAAATAATATTAACATTTGAAGATCGACTACAGTTAATAAAAATGGTTTTACTGCCCAAGATCCTATATATAGCCTTGGCAATACAACTGTTACCAGAAAGGAATATACCTAAAGAAATAAATTCATGCCTAATAACATTTTTATGGTTTCCCAAAAGAAACAATAGCTTTAATACATCATATCAGACCATGGAAACAGGGAGGATTAAACTTTCTTGATACAGAAACGTATATAAAAGCATCAAAATCTAAAACAATCTCAGATTGGATAAGTCCAAATTATTTGCAAATTGGAAAGAATTACTAACTGTAATATCCATAACTGAATTTGATTTACAAAAAAAAATTCAAATAACAGATAAAAACAATTTTACATGGCACATATGTATTAGTATGCAATATAACATAACTAAACCTGCTAAAACTCGTATGATTATTACTTTGACTCATTTAGGAGAATTATTAATGCAAATATAGATTTAAAAATCTGGTTTGATATTTTAACACCATTTATAATCACAAAGAACTTTCCACATAAAATATATAGAGAAAGTATTAATTTCTAGGAACAGAAAGGATTTTTTTGTTGGCTCCAATGTATCAAAGAACTAAACATTTTAGATATGCAAGTAATAAAAACAATATACAAAATTCTACAACAGGACTGGCTAACTTTACTGAGTATTCTGTCATATTTGCAAGATTTAAGTAGAATAATTAACCTAAATTTACAAAATACATTTATGTCATCATATATAATAAATTTCAAAATTTTACAAAATATTGATAAACTATAAAACAACACCCAAAACCTCTTATTGGAAATATATAACAAAAGAACACTCAATACAATTAATGGAAAATATTAAAACAAATATATTATTTTCGATAAAATATACATTCTTTACACAATACTGGAAAGTTTTTAATTGGAAATGCTTGCACAGAGCATTCTTAACCCCAGACAGAATCAGTAAAATTAGTTCTTCCATAAAGGGAATATAGTGGAGATGTGAGCAAGTACACAATGCAGATTGGAACCACATTTTCTTTGAATGTGTTAATATTAAGCCATTTTAGAATAGTATTAACTTTCTACAAGCTTTATGTAATGAATCATTTTATTTAACTAAAGCTCTTGTATTATTAAATGTGAACAAAGGTCCTCATTTGAATAGATCCAACATGTATCTAGTATGGACTATACTTGCAATTTCAAGGAAGTGTATAACAAGAAGATAGAATACAAACACAATACCAACTTTGGAAGACTTCCACAGACTACTGAAGACCACAGCATTATTGAAAATTAAAATTAAAGAACTAAGCATTTATCCAAAGCCATTTATCAAAAACCCTTGGGGAAAAGTCTTATTGTTGATTGACAGTATACAATAATTGATCAGACACTCTGATAATGGATTGGACATACTTATAAAGTAATTGCATACATTAAGATCTGTTATAGTGTCAGGCTAATATAAATAGTGTACATAGTTATTTAAGATGTTATGTATAAATACTACGGAATTAATTCAAATGTATTTGAAAAATGAAAAAGAAAGGAGAGAGAGCCTCCTACTGCCATTTTGTAGCCTCAGTTGACCACATTCAGGATCCATTTGTCTGAAACAATCTTTTGCCAATGAGAGAAAATGAGATTCAGACTTTTTTTTTGGAAGTTTAAGGAACTGCCAGAGTGGGGGTGGGGGCAGGGGCAACCAAGAAACCAATACGTTGTTTCATGGTCAAGCTGAAAATGGTCCTTGATTGCAGGGGAAGCGAAGTACCAATAGTCAGTAAAACAGGAGAGTAGCAAAAAAGTAACTTTTTCTCAGACAAAACAGTGAAAAGCACTTTAAACAGTTTCCCGAGCCCCAAAAAAGCAAATTAGGAACATTTACTCCACAAAAAGGTGTTGTAATCAACTGTTAATATTTTTACAACAAAAGTAAGAGTGTGCTCCCATTTAAAAGTATATAAAAGTCCCAAGACAGTCAACAAAAACACTTTCTCATAGCTTAAAAGTAACTCTTTTACAAAAAATCTGTGACAAGAAAGTAGTGGAAGATTTTTTTCCCCCTGAAGTGAACTTGTCTGCCCAGAAATGAAATAGCATTAGTCCACTGGCAATCTTTGAAAGCCAGCATAGGAGTGCTCTTTTTGGAGTTAGGAAAGGTCTGAAGGGCTTGGCATCCAAACCTGACCTTTAGTCAGTTCAAATTGATCTGACAGTTTGGGTGTATTGAAGGTGCCCAGAAGCTTTGGAAGATGGCCAGTTGTTATATCTTATGCAAAATATGACCTATATAGGTTACACTACTGTAGCAGTGATCATAATGATGAGCATTAAAAAAGATTTTATAACTAGGTGTCATTGAAAATACCCATAGTGTGTTGGGTTTTATAATGACTTTTGACACCTCATTGAAGTATCAAAGTCTGATGTCTACTGGATGCCCTGGTAAACAAACTAAACAAAAGATTTGGCATTTGCAGATGTTTTAACTACCCTTGACTTCACAAAGGGAAACTTGCAAATCCTACTAACAGAGCATGCCCAAAAAATGTCTTATTCTATGCCCACAGGCCTATTCCAGTATAAAGTTGTGCCATTTGTTCTTCGTAGTGCCCCAGCCACCTTTCAGAGATTAGTGGACAGGCTGCTCAGACCTCACAGCAGATACACTCATACTCACACCTAGATGGTCTCATTATATTCAGTGAAAACTGGTAGTGCCACCTACCTATGATACAGGCTTTGTTAGATACACTACAGTTACCTGGATTCATATCCAACCCTTCTAAGTGTAAACTTGAGATGACATAAGCAAAGTGTCTGGACTATGTCATTAGGCAGGGAGATCTGAGTCAACAGAAAAAGAAAACTGAACCTCTGAAAATTTGGCCACAACCTCTTACCAAGCATCATATTAGAACATTTCTGTGGCTAGCAGATCACAGGAAATTTATACAAAATGTTGCTAGTATGGCATTTCATTTTACCGAGCTTACCAAATTCAAAGTACCATTTAAGGTAAAATTGACTGAGGGCACTGACAAAGTCTTCTTAGCATTAAAATAGACCCCATTCTGTACCCCAGTATTATCCACTCTAAAATTCTTCATACTTTTTACACTAATATCTCAGACAGGATTTGAGAGGAGGTCTCTCACAAGAGCATTAGGGTGAAGAAACCCTGTTTCCCTATTAGAAAACACAGTCTTCATAAACAGAAATATTCTACCATTGAAAAAGAATGCCCAGAAATTAAATGGGCTTTAGAATACTTAAACTATTTTCTGGTTTGACCCTTTTCTTCAGTTACAGGCCATGCACTTTTGCAGTGGCTGTCCAGACATAAAGATTAAAATCCAAAGTTGAGCCTTAAAAACATTCCACTTTAAGGTTCCTCATGGGCCTGCCACCATTCACACGAATGTGGGCAGCTTGACAATTGGTAGGACATATAAAATATTGCATTAAAACTGTAAGACTAAATTAAAAGAGGTTAAAAAAGATTAGGAAGAGAGATTGGAAAGGCAATTCACAAAGGAACAATGGGAGGACGTGTGTGTGACTCTCAAGTATACAACAAAGTCCAGAAGGTTTAGGATTTTTGCTTGGAAGTGTTTGCATAGGTATTGTTATACTCCAAGCAGACTTCAGACAATTTCTCTCAGGTAGATAGCAAAAGCTGGAGGGGTGATGCGAAAGAGAGAGGTAACAGGGAGCATGTTTTCTGAGAGTGCAACAAGTTGGCAGATTTTAAAAATTGCCTACAGAGTACATTGTCAGAAATGTTAGGAGAGAGACAACTAACTATAAGTACAGAAGTGATTGTTTTGAGTTGGGGACCAGGGTCTGAATTGCCTACATGTAGTAAGAGACTGCAAACCAGGGAGAACCTTGAGCTTTATAAACTAAGGTGGTACAAAACACTTAAGAAAAACACAATGCAGAATTAAAAAAAAACAATATTTATTACAAAAAAACAATGTTAAGTGCTTTGCTTTCATCCCCAGTTGGGACTTTATGAGAACATGAAAATCCATGCCATAGACTACATTTATATCAAAGAACACTAATCATATGACATTAAGGTGACCACTAACTACCAATGTAGATATTTCACAATTAAAACAAGCTATATATATATATATATATATATATATATATGGGTCACCTTCATTTCACCAACAGTTAATTTCACTGACAACCAAGTCAGCAGGCCCAATTCACCGAAAACCCATTTCACTGACAATTCATTTCACTGACACTCATTTAATCGAAAATGAGATATGGCCCATTCCCCACTGTACAGCGACCCTAGAGTTAGCATATATAGTAAGAGGGGGTGTGGGGGGCACAGCCCCCCAAATTGGCCCAATTCACTGAAAATTAATTTCACAGACAGTTCATTTCACCGACACTTATTTAGTCAAAAATGAGATATAGCCCATTCCCCACTGTAGAGCGACCCTAGAGTTAGCATATATAGTAAGAGGGGGTGTGGGGGGCACAGCCCCCCAAATTGGGGGTTGTGGGGGGCAAAGCCTCCACATATCATAAACGTTTTATAGTATACAGATGCATTCTGACAAGTGCAATGAATAACTATTACCAAAAAAGCATTGTAGAACCCTAGTATGAGCCCCCACACACCCCATTGTGGGGGGGCTGTGTTCCCCACATCCCCCCTCACTATATATGCTAACTCCCGTGTCGCTCTACAGTGGGGCATGGGCCATATCTCATTTTCGAGGAAATGAGTGTCAATGAAATGAATTTTCGGTGAATTGGGCCTGCTGACTTGCTTGTCAGTGAAATGAACTGTCGATGAAATGAAGGTGACCCATATATATATATATATATATATATATATATATATATCTACATACATCAAAAAAAATTCTAAACTTGTTTCCTGCCTTTCCTGTAACTAGTCTAGTCCAGATACAGATTTGCTGTATCCTGGACTGTTTGTAAGCTTCTGAGCTCCCCAAGCCTTTTTGTGTTGGAGGGAAGCCTTCTAGCTTATCACTGGGAGTGATAAGCGCTAGGTAGCCTATCTACCACAAGAGGAGTAGTTTCTGGCCTAGAAATTGTAATATATTGGCCGTTTGGGCAGTTTTTCCATCTCTTTCAACTTTCTGGTTTAAAAGCCTGCATTTGCGCTTTTCCCACCTTTCCTGTAACTAGTCTAAGCTTGTTTCCTGCCTTTCCTGTAACTAGTCTAGTCCAGATACAGATTTGCTGTATCCAGGCCTGTTTGTAAGCTTCTGAGCAGTGCCAAAGTCTGCTTTTCAATTATTCCCTTAGATCTACTAGTTGTCTCCTCTCCTGAAATTTTACTAGCTTATTAGTCTAGCACTTTACCAGACTTCTTGTAGCAATTATTGTAGCACACAAAAGTGCTAGCAGCACTAAATATTCCACAAGGAAACAGCTCCAGTACTTATTATTAATGCCCACCCCTCCAGGCATGTCTAAAGGTCAGTTCCCTGTGCATTCTATTAACCTGGTGAACTTGGGCATCCTGAGGCAATGTAGCAACTGCCTCATGTACACTGACAACCCTCTCCTTTTACCTCCCAACACTCAGAGATTTGCGAGAGATGCACTTATACATCCAAATTGGAAGCCACGCACTCTCCACCCAAGACCGGAATAGCTGGTCAAGAGGAGAAGGCCAGCACTTGCACCACACCACATGGAATACATAGCTTTCCAGAACACAAACCACACACCCTCCTTCACGGAGGCTCTCAATAAAAATCTACCCAAACAGCAGAGATCTCCAAGGCAGAAATGCACTTGACCACCACAACACAACACTAATCACAAGACACATAACTCTCCTAAACACTGTGCCACTCAACCAAAGCCCCTAAGACAAAACTGCATGCCCAACACACTAGTCACAGGTGACTCGATAGTGAGGCACACTGATGTCCCCTCACTAGGTTGAATAAGGAGAAAGTAACAGTCAGCTGCCTGCCAGGCTCCAGGATCTGCCACATAACGAACGCACTCAGGTCCCTCAACAACAGGTACAAATATCTATCTGTCATTGTACATGTGGGTGTGAATGACCTGAGACATACCTCCCTGAAAAGAGACATGGAGGAGCTCTCAGATTATGTAGCCAAGGCGGGTATGACCCTAGCCCTGAGCAGCATCCTACCATCACCCAGAATGATACCACAGTACAGGCAGAAAATGATTGATTTCAACAATTGGCTGTTTCTGGTGTCATTCTAAGGGGATCCAGTATCTGTCTTCCTAGAATGACATGATTGACAGACCTTGATGCTGTACCAGAGATGGCCTGCATCTGTCAACCTGGGCTTTTGGATACTGGCCAAGGCTCTTGCCACCCCTATAGTGCCTTTTTTAGGCACTGTTCCAAAGATCAAATTAGCACCATAACAGCTACAAACAAATGCAATCTGAGGGTCATGCTGCTCAGTGCTAGAAGTCTAAATCTCAAAATGCATTAGTTCGAAGCACTCCTTAAAATGGAGAACATCGACATTTGTGCCGTAACAGAGACCTGGTTCAAGGCAGCAGAAAGCACCCCTGCACTACCAGGCTATAACTCATTCTACACCTTTCGGCCCCAGAACTTGAACCAAAGCTCCAAAGGTGCTGGTGTTTCCATATTCATAAAGGATGCTCACACCTCCAGACTAGTAGCTCAGCATAACTTAACTGAGATATTTCAGGTGCAGCTAACATTGGTTAAGACAGTAATTTGGGTTGTAGCCTGGTCTAGGTCCCCAACCATGTCCCAAGACTCACACTCCACATTCCTAAGCACCCTGGAGAATATTAGGGTCCAACCTAACACTCTCATACTGGGCAACTTCAACTACCCCTCCATTAACTGGGCAAACTACTCATGTGCCAATACACTTGCCCAATGTTCCCTGGAATTCATTAATTCCAATACCCTGGACCATCTCGTTCTTATTCCCACCAGAGGTAGCAACATCCTTAACCTGGTCATTATTAACTTGTGCAACCATTGTTCTACACCAATAGTCAACTCCTCCCTGGTTAGATCCCTCCACAAACTAATCACCTTGGAAATCCACATCACTCCCACCCCACCCAACCCACCCCCATAAAGGTAACCACCATGAAAAACTTCTCCAAAACTAACTTTGGGCTCTTAAAAACAGAGGTGGCTAACTTCACGGCACCCTTGCAAATGGAGATCAGTTGCATGACTACCGAATCATACACCAATGCATTATACGAACACATACAGAAATGCATGGATCTCGCCATACCCAACAGAACCAAGATGCTCTCCTCCAAAAAAAAGGAAGACAATCTGGTGGTCGCCTGGCATAAACAAACTCTACAACAGAAGGAAGAAACTGACGTGGAATAAGATGTAGTCCCAAGACTGGAAAAACTCCCTTATCAGCCTCAACAAAAAGTTGAGATCCCTCATCAAATCCTCTAAAGCTAGCTATGAAAACAAAATTGCAGCAGATAGTAAAGAAAACCACAAGGCCTTCTATAGTTATGTAAAGAATCTCCACAGCAACACCCAGATTTGCTGTGAGCTACTGCACAATGGTACCTCCTATACCGAGCAAACAGATATTGCCAATATATTAGCCAACAGATTCAGTGCCAACTTTACCCCCCCCAAGGGACCAGTCACAATACCAGTAGATTGCCAGGCACCCAGTATGACTGCTGCACAGGTTAAAACAGCACTATCCAAGGCCAAGAATGCAGCTTCTATGGGACCTGACAATATCCCTGGCTGCATTCTACATGAACTACAGAGTGAACTGGCACCTCACCGGTGTGCCCTATTCAATCACAGTCTCACCTCAGGCTTTGTCCCTACCAAATGGCGCACTGCTACAGTCATCCCTCTCCACAAAGAAGGAGCGACTAGAGACCCTGGAAACTATCGCCCCATTAGCCTGACAAGTCTGATATGCAAAGCTATGGAACACATCATTATGGACCTAATAAACAAGGATATAGGGAAATCTCCAAAGTCTGGATCCCACACAGTTTGGTTCTGTGAAGGGAAGATCATGCCTGCTCAACTTGGTTGGTTTCTTTGAGTCAGTCACCAGAGCTGTGGATGAAGGCAAGGTGGTCCATACAGCCTACCTTGATCTGGCCAAGGCCTTTGATACCATTCCCCACTCAGGAATCATAGAAAAACACACTAAGCTAGGCATCAACCCCTATATCTCTAGGTGGGTTGCAAACTGGCTCACAGGTAAAAACCACAGAGAGGCTAACTCCAAGTCAGACTGATGACCGCTCACGAGTGGAGTCCCACAGGGTTCGGTCCTGGGTCCTCTCCTGTTTGGTATCTACTTCTCTGAGGTCCAGGCCAACATGAAGGGACTCTGGCTGACAAAGTTTGCAGATGATTGCAAGTTGGCAAATATTATTAACTCCCTGAGTGATATTGACATCCTACAGAAAGGCCTCACTGAGACCAGCAACTGGTGTCAGAGCCATGGCGTTAAGCTCAATGCCAAAAAAATGTGTCGTCATGAATCGTTGGTAGTCCATTGAACACAGAAGGCATTATAAGAGATCTGGGAATACAGGTTGACAGCAACCTCTTTTTTGACCACCACATTGCCACTGTGGTCAGAAAGTCCTTCTGTTTGGCACATCTCATTACTAAGGGTTTTGCATCCAGGAAGAAAGAGGTCATTGTCTCACTCTACTCTTCCCTCATTAGGCCATTCATTGAGTACAATGCCCCATTTGGCATATACCTCACTAAACACCTGCAACAACTGGAGAGGCCACAAAAGTACCTCACAAAGAGGATTGTAGGCCTTAAACATTTGTTCTGTATGGACAGACTAAAAAAACTCCAACAATTCTCTGTCTCATGTCACCTACTTAGAGGCGATCTCTGCTTGACTTACAAAGCCATGTCTGAACCAGCTCGGTTAAAAATGCTACCGCTAAATAAATCTCAATCCCTCCACACCACACGCTCCAGAAACCTCAACCTCATTACCACAATCAGCAGAACATGCTGGAGGGATGGGTTCATAACCCAGAGACTGCCCATGCTATGCAGTAGACTTCCCATACATGTCAAGCAGAGCACCTCACTGGCCCTCTTCAAGAGAAGTCTTAATGACTGGATGGGAAAAAGAAAATTCACCCCAGGGATCACTCCAGTGGCTTTACTTGACAGAGACACTGGGAACTAAGGTCAGATGGCATGATGCCAAGGTAATCCTCTAGGCTAGGCTTGTAAAGGCCCCAGGGCCATTAGGCTAGTACACGCCTATGAACCTAAATGCATGTTGAAAAATCTAAAATGCACCACAGTGTATTTGAGACATAAAAATAATAAATATAAATAAATAAGTTCTATAAAATGACAGTAATTGAATTACTTAAGTTTGTTGTTTCACAGCCTGGGTGTTCACAATTTTAACACACTATTAAGTGACAACCTGTTATTTAATCATGGATATACATTTGATTCTAGTCTCAGTTGCCATACCAGTTTATGGTATTCAAGTCTTTGTCCCCATGCTCCTCCACGCATGTTAACCCCCCACTTGTTCTAAAATGAAAAATAAAAACATCTTGTTCTCTGGGCAGGTAATTTTATATTTATAAAAAGCATTATTTTTTTGCATGCTCGAATATCATAGTAATGCTCATACATTCACTTTTTTTAAAGGACGTTCAATTTTACCAATGTAAAATTGGTGACAAAAGTCACAAAAAGCTAAATAAACCACTCTGAGGAATTACAGTTGCATGTTTGATATAAATTTAATTCATCTGGCAAGCTGTTTAATTTTAAAATTTCCGCTACATGTATGTTGTTGTGTCTTTCGGCTTTTCCTGGTTAGGTGTCACCACAATGAAACTCCGGTCCGCTAATGATTGGCAGTAGATTTTTACATGCCGAGTTGCCTGCCCTGATGCACAACCTTCAACAAAGGTACGCCCATTCACGCATGTCTCCACACAGAAGACGCTCTAGCTGAGAATCGAACAGGACAACGTCTTACTGTGAGGTGACAACGCTACCGCAGCACCACCACCGCAGTACTATAGTTGCAAAAAGAGCAAGAACCACATTTTAACATGACCTTTACTGGTTTGGGTGTAAGCCCATCATTGCTTAGAGCTGTTGCAGTTTGTAAATGTTCCTTTAAATTAAAATGTCTCTTATGGAGAAATTTGGGGCCAGCACCTAGTATGTTGCTTACGGTGTCATCATACTCAATAACTTTCCTATTAAGACCTGCTAGCAGGTCTGTATTTTGTAAGCATAGTCTGTTCAAAGTTCACAGACTCAGCTGATGTATTTGGAATAGTTACAGTACCACTTCCCAGCAAAAGAAAAAAATGTTTGTCATGCTTGTGACAAATTTCATCTTTTATGTTGTTCAACAACTTGTGGGGATAGCCTCGCTCTACAAACATTTCAACCAAAGTATCAAGCTCTAGCAGAAAAAGGTCACCATCTGAAACTGTTCGGTAAATCCTGACCATCTGGCCCTTTACTAAATTTTTCTTCTATGCGTAAGTATGTTTACTAATGAAATGTAAAAATGTATTTGAATAAGTGGGCTTTCTATATAATAGTGAACTGCAACTATGCTTGTTCAAATCCTTCACCAAAGTAACATCCAAACAATTGATTTTATCTAAAGAATAAGAAATAATGAACTTTAAAAACTCTCAACCCATTCTTGTAATCTGGTGAAAGCGCTTAGTCATTTTGGTTATGTTTTAGTGTTCTATTAAATCTGTTTTATACACCGTTGTCAAAAGATTTTTAATACTCTTAACATATACTGGAAGAATCACGCAGCAAAAAAGGTAGGCCAAAAAAGAGTTTATTTAACATGCATGGAGATCTGCCACAAAAAGTTCTTGGTTGTCAGCAGTCTAATTTCTACACACTTTACATGGGTTTTTATACCCTCTTTCATGCATACTCAGCAGCTGGTTACTAGACAAGGAATTTCAGTCAAGGCTATAAATTCACTCAGTGGAGCCTTAGATGGTAAAAAGTCAGACACAAGATAAGTTGGTGCCTACATCAAGGTAACATCTATGCACTCCTCCTTGGTCAGAGGTCAGTCCCAAGATAGGCCTGTGCCTGGACCAAAGTAGCATCTGTGCATTCCTTTCTGGTCAGCAAATTCCTTACAAGAAAAACAACTCATTTTAGCTTATTTCTTTGCACGCAATGCAGTTTCACATTTTAACCCTTCCTATACAGGATACAAAGATGTTGAACACAAAGATTCTTACTACATTTCCCCCCTCACAACACTTTGTATCCCCAGTAATACATTTTATTCATACAGGTTTTAACACAGTTCATTTCCTGTATATTCAGAATAATAAGCTTTAGTTGCATTGGCAGACAATACACTTGATATTATCATTCGGATGCAAGGAATGCAGCAACAACCCAACAGTAGGAATATAATGGCACCAATACATACAGCAATTAAGACATTCAAAAATACTGTTCCCCAATTTCCAAACCAATTCTGGAAAAAGTCAGTCAATGGATTCTGTCCTGGTTTTGTAAGTTCAGAAACTTGTTGTAAGATCTCCAAATGACTGTCTATATCGTGCTCATTGTCAGGAATGAAAGAACAACACTCCTCCTGGATAAGAGCGCAAGTACCTCCTTTCGCCACTAGGGTGAAATCGAGCGCCATCCGATTCTGCAACACTACAGTCCTCATTGCAGTTAGCTCATCCGTCACCAACTCTAGTGCAGAAAAAGTTGCATTGCTCAGAGTTTCTAACAGTTTTGACAGTTTTCTGAGCTCCCAAATAGATTTTACTGTCCCATAGGCTGGAAGAATACCAGCCCAAGAAATGACATCATCGCCCAAGTCCATGTGTGACAGTCCCTTGCTGCTACTGTGGGCCAAATCGTGATGATAGATCCAGGATGCATCAATATTACCTACGGGATTAACAGGTTTATTCACAGCACGTACATTTCGTATTTTACCTTGGGGAAGAGTAAATGAATGTCTTATAGCTGGTGCCAAATAACCCAAAAAAACTGCCTGACCAATTCCTTGGTAACCATTTGTATGCTTTTTTACCACAGACAAAATAACAGTCATTCACTTTAAGAGTGATATTTACTGGGATAGAATGATTTCCTTTGTCTTGTATCCCTTTAAACAAAAGATCATACACAGATAACATTTTTTCAACAAAACTTGTGACATTAATAAGCCCTGTACTATTAATAAGCACTCTTATAGGCTTGAAACTTGTTGCACAGTGCCCATCTAATGTACAGTTATGAATTATGGTTACATTACATTGACTCCATCCAACCTTAATTTTTCCAGATCTCTGGAAACATACAGTTCCATTCTGACGACCCATGAGGGGTAATGCTATTTTGTCCTTTACGGCTACCTCAAGTCTCAAATAGTAAATTGGTCCATGTATCATTTGCCCCAAAGGGACTGTACCTAACATCAGACCACCATGTACAGTCGGGATAGCTGTGCATATCCAACAATTTGAAACATTAAAAGACAAAGCATATGCATATTTAATAGCCTGATACGTGTTAAAAGGTGGATGCCAAGCTGTATTTTCATCTCTCTTTGTTTGGCTAGTTTCGTGTGAAAATAATAATGGCCACAACAGAAAAACAACACTTACAATCACTAATAACAAAATTATTCTACAATGCCTTTGTGGGAAAGGCTGTCCCCTTCCGATATTTTCCTGCATTGCTACAACAGTCAGAAAAGTTCATACAAAAACAGGATTACTGCTAATCAGTGTTCCTCAGGGGTACTCAAATTCTTTTCCAACTCAAATTTCCTGACAATCTTGCAATGTGTCAGGTGGATCCAAGATGTTCGCTCCTTTATTCGAACTGCTGTGGGTGTCGAAATCAAAACCTGGTATGGACCTTCCCACTTCGGAGAGGCCCACGTTTTTTTTTGACAATTTTAATCCACACCCACTCGCCAGCCTTCACTTCCAGGATCCTGTTGTTCTTCTGATCTGAAAAATAATCATTCGTTAGAGAAGTGTTAGTTTTGTCAGCATTTTCCTCATGTAATCTGCTATCTCTTCACCCCTCACGTTCCGCAGGCAAAAGACCTTGCCACTGCGGGACGTAATAAGGTCTCCCATATAGTAGTTCAAATGGTGTGACCCCTTTGAAGTGGGAGTGGTACGCATGGACAGGAGTGCCAGAGGTAAGCAGTTTATCCAAGACTGATGTGTCTCGCCATGAGTTTACGTAACTTGCCTTTGAGAATGCCATTATGGCGTTCAACCAACCCTGCTGACTGTGGGTGGTAGGCACAGTGATGTTTTAAGTCAATCTGAAAACGGCAGCCAGCTTTTGAATAACTTGGTTTACAAAATGTGTGCCGTTATCAGAATAGATGCGTGTGGGTAGCCCAAAATGAGGGATAATATTATTCGTAAGGGCCTTGGCTACCGACAGGGCATCTGGATGTGTTACTGGAAAAGCTTCAACCCATTTTGTAAAAGCATCAATAATGACTAATACAAATCGCTTTTGTTGAACAGGGGTTAGTTCAATAAAATCCATACAGATTGTGTGAAATGGATACGGAGGCAGCGGGAAAGCTGCGGGAGTGATTCGCACCACCACCATGGTATCGTGCGCAAAGCAGGCACGACAAACAAAATCGTTTAGCATATGCTATAAAGCCCTTGGTCCAGAAAATTTGCTGGGTCATTTGAACCATAGCAGCAGGGCCCAGATGAGATGGGCCATGCGTCACTAATGAGGCATACCTAAAAAGGTTTGTTGGCAAGACATACTTATCATTTGGACCTACAAAACTCCTTGCTTCTGAATAGCCCCATATTTAACCCATCGCTGTTTTTCCTGAACTGTACTAAGTTCCTGCATTACTTGCAAAGTTTGTAGATCAAATTTATCTGTAGGATGAAGTTCCTTCTGTGTGGTCTCGAGTGCAAAAGTAGAGGTTAAGGCTACACTTTTGCAGTTTTGTCAGCTAGTGCATTTCCAAGTGATACTGGATCCTTGGCATTTGTGTGTGCTGCGACTTACAGATGGCCAATCCCGTGGCAGTTGGACAGCTTGTAAGAGGTTAAGAATTAAATCCTTGTGGGTTATTTCCTTTCCTGAGGCAGTAACCATTCCCTATTTTTCCATTGCTGTGCAAAGACATGGACCGTGGAAAAGCATACTGACTATCTGTGTAGATAGTAACTGCCTTATCCTTGGAAATGGTACATGCTCTGGTCAAAGCAATCAATTCAGCTTGTGCGGACAGATTCCTGGGGAGAGGTTTTGCCTCTAGTACCTTAGTCTCAGTTGTGACTGCATAACCCACTTGTGTAATACCTGCCTCATTCTTACGTGCTGACCCATCTACAACAGGGTCCAATCTGAATTTGCCAAAGGCTGATCCTTAAGGTCTGGTCTTGGCAAGACATTAGAGTGTATTAAGTCTAAACATACGTGAGGGGCACCGTCATCAGCTGTAGGTAACAGCGTGGCTGGATTAAGAGTGGTGCATCGCTCAATGGTCATGTGTGGTTGTGATAGTAATGTTGTCATGCAGGACAAGTGTCTGCTAGGAGAGAGAAAGGTAACTTTATCCTGTAGAAGTATTACCGCGACAGAGTGCGGTACCCGTAAAGTAAGGTCATGAAACAAAACTAGGGTTGCAGACGCCTGCACGCCAGTGCAGCTGCGACTACTGCTTGTACACAGTGTGGCAATGATCGTGCCACTGTGTCCAGTTTACTGGAATAAAAGCTAATGGCCTCAACTTATCCCCATAAATTTGTAAAAGAACCGATGTCATAAAACCCTGCTTACAATCTACTGTCTGAACAAAAGGTTTTGTATAGTCAGGAAGCTAAGTGTTGCAGATCCTGCTATCAGTTGCTTTACCCTAGTAAATGCCTGTATTGCCTTATCTGTCCATTTCAGCGTCATGTGCTGCCATGGGAAGTGCAAAATAAGTTCTGAAAGTGGACTCACTTCCTCTGCATAATTGGGAATCCAACTACGACAAAAGTTAGTTATTCCTAAAAATGACATCATTTCTTTTTTTGTACTGGGCATCGGTGCCTGTAAAATAGCTTCTTTTCTACAGCTATCCAGTTGTCTACCAGCATTTGAAATGGTATAGCCTAGATATCGTACTTCAGCTTTACAAAATTGTAATTTAGATTTGTTTACCTTATGTCCCTCTTTCGCCAAGAAATGCAATAACCGAATAGTTTCGAGCTGACAGACAGCCTCCGTGGGTGCAGCCAGTAAGATGTCGCCCACGTATAACAGTAGATGACAGCCATGCTCCGGTTGAAACTGTGCCAGGTTTGTTGACATTTCTTGCGAAAAAATTGTAGGGCTTTCACAATATCCCTGCGGCAGCCTTGTGTAGGTGTACCGCTTGCTCATGAACGTAAAAGCGAACCAAAACCTACTAGTTTCCTGTAGAGGGATGGAAAAAATGCGTTACTGATATCAATGACAGAAAAATACTTATCTGTGGGAAGGATATCATTTAACAAAACAGATGGATCTGGGACCATAGGAGCCCTTGGTACCACAGCAGCATTCACAGCCTGCAGATCCTGTACCATTCTCCAGGTCCCATCCGGTTTCCTTACTGGGAACAAGGGTGTGTTACACGGTGAATCTGTGCATGGAATTAAAACCCCAGCTTGTAATAGAGCCGTGATCACTGGTAGAATGCCTTCTTCTGCCTTTTACTTAGCGGATACTGACGCTTGTGAGGTCTAAAGTCGGATTTTGGAGTTATTTTAACCTGTCCTGCTGTTCTTATTAGCCCAATGTCATGTTGCCCGCAGGACCATAAGGAATCTGACACTGATTGTAACTTTAATTCTTCCTGTGGCGTTAGGAGATATAGTCAGAATGGCCCTCCCGGTGGTGTTAGCCTGTCTTCGGAGGTGCACTGTTGGTCTAGCCTGGGTAACCCAATTTAGTCTTTGTACCTGCACGCCTTTACATGCCAACTGTTCTGGCGTCATTTTAGCCCATTCAGTAACTTTCTTCCCCACCAGATACCATGCCATTTGTTCTTCCCTTGTTACAGAGACATGTGCAATAGAATTATTGCGAAAAAGTAACTGCATATCTTTTGTAAGACTGCATGTAACTGCAGAATTTCCTGTTTTATCCCAATATAGGTTTTGTAACAAGATTTTTGTGACCTTGTGTTTAAAGAATTGCTCTTCATATTTGTCGTCTGGTCCTACATACTTTCTGTAGTACATTGTACAGTGTAGTTGTTTAGCTACCACTGGCGGTTGTGTGCCATATTTGCTTAAGGCCAAATTAGTTATCTCGTTTACTACATTTTGTGGTCCAGTTTCGACAAGATCATTACTGTACCAATAGTGTAAATCACCCTGCCCCACCTGCAACATAACATCTTGAATTTCTACTCGTTTGGCTAGAATCCCTGATGCAGTCGGCACAGCAGCTATGCCAAATACGTGCATCAAATCTCTCCCTAATAAGTTTACAGGGCAAATTTTGGAAATAATGACTCGAAATCTGATAGCTTGGTTAGTTTCAGGGTCCGTGAACCATAAGGGTTTAGATAGTGGTTCTTTATAAATGCGGCCATTGGCTGCCTTGACTAATACATAGTCATCAGAAGTTACATCAGATGGCACTGCAGAGGTTTTTAGCAGGGTCCTGGAGGCCCCTGAATCACACAAAAATTCTACATCCTTCCCTTCTACTTGAAGTGTGATAATCGGTTGTGCCTCTAGCTGCATAGTTACAGCCAGCGCTGTTAAATTAACAACCTGATATTCGCCTTCGTCTGAAAAATCAGTCATTTCATTCTCCCATCCTGCACATTCTCCCTTACCCTCTTCGTTTATGTCCTCAAAAGCTTCCTTTTCACTCTGCCTTATTGAGTCTGGCCCATCAGCCTTTTTGTCCGGGTCTGATTCACCTCCACCACCATCATATAGTCATGCTGACTCATGATTCGGGATGGTTTTAGTTCTTTCAGAAGACCGACAATCCCTGGCAAAATGTCCCTTTCTACCACATTTGAAACATTCTCCTCTTTTCTGTCTGCCTTCATAGTCTTCGGAATGTCCCACATTCCCTCTTCCTCTGCCCCTGCCTCTGCCCCTTCCTCTACCCCTGTTAGTTGGACCTTGCAATAGCATAAGTGTCCCATCTTCACTCACGGTAAAGGTTTGAGCTTGTTTCTTTTTCCTTTCTTCTAAATATTTTTCTGCATGTCTTGCATACTCCAGTAAGGGTTGCAGACGTGCCGTCCTATGATCTATCATATGTTTGTGAATGAAGTTACTGATTGCAGTCCTACATCCTTTTAAAAAGGCATTTTTTAACTGTTGTTCATAAGGTGAATCCTTTTCTTGATTGGGTGGTTTGTCTATTCCACTGTGGTTATCAAAGCACTGGTTAAGTCTTTGTAAATAATGATCTACTTTTTCATCTTCAGTTTGTACACACTGATTAATACAAGTCCAATCTGCCTTAGGCTCCCACTGTTTTATAATACGCTTTAACAAGTCCTGTGTTTGTGTCTTATATGTTTCAGACTCAAAGGCACGTGGTTTACTATTTGTCCTAGTCAGGGGATCCCAATTCCCACAAATTAAGTGCCAATCTGGTCCTAAGATTTGGCGTATTACCTGTTCCACTTCAACGGAATTTAATTTGTAACTTTCCATCATACCTGCAATGTCATCGCAAAATTTAGTCATGTCTAATTTTGGGTGTGGTATGCCCTCCACAGCTTTTCGGATGTCTTCCCGTGTCCAAGGTCGGTAAACTAAAATAGTAGGACCTTGACCGGGTGTTCCTGCCTGTGGATTTGCTACTTCTATAAGGGATATGAGTCTGTAGATACTATATTTAATTCATTTTCTTGCATTTCAGCTTCCTTACGCCCATTCTGATTTATCTATATTACGGTTCCGAGTTCCAGGGTTTCACCTACTTGTTTTGTCAGTACTACAGAGGGTACAGTTTTATCCTGATTCTCTGTGTCATCTTCCTGATACTGGGGTGGACTAACCATGTCTTTTCTAACTTCGGGATACAAGGGCGGGGCTGTTGGTCTACGACAGGCAACAGATGTCTCATCATCCTCTTTTCGGACAAAAAATGCATCTTTTGCACTCGAGCCACCATCTCCCTTATTTGAAAATTGTTCCCTATGTCTCTTATTAGCTTCTTCTAACCATTTCTGTGCTTGAGGAAATCCTACCTTTTTGTTTCTTAACCTTACCTCCTGTGTCCCTCAGGTCTCTCACTAGATTTTGACATTCTGATTTATTCAAGGTACCACTAAACCCATAGTCTTTCTTCCATTTTTTATATATTTCAAGTTTTTTGGATGTAATTTAAACATATATTCCTCATCCTCAGTCCTTTTATTTAAGCAGCCCTTCCTAACACAACTGCTTCCTGTTCCCATTTTTCTTATTTAAAAGAAAAACTGTTTCCTTTTCCTGAGATCTCTACCGGTCTTTTGTAAAATTTTAAACAAAAGAAATTCCTTTATGACTAGTCCCTTTTAAATAAAAAAACTTTTACAAAAAAAGCTTACCTTACTGCGGATCTTCCGCCCTCGTTCGTCACCGTCCCACGGATCGAATCTAAGAGTGACTGGCCTCTACTTACGACTTCTTCGTCGGAGGTCTTTCCATTCAAGGGAGCCCGAGATTCGCTCTCCCCTTCCTGTACAGGTTTTCAGTCCCTCTTATGCGATTCGTATCCGTGAAGAGGTGGCCCCATCGCTAGCCAGAAATGTCAAAAGATTTTAATACTCTTAACATATACTGGAAGAATCACGCAGCAAAAAGGTAGGCCAAAAAGAGTTTATTTAACATGCATGGAGATCTGCCACAAAAGTTCTTGGTTGTCAGCAGTCTAATTTCTACACACTTTACATGGGTTTTATACCCTCTTTCATGCATACTCAGCAGCTGGTTACTAGACAAGGAATTTCAGTCAAGGCTATAAATTCACTCAGTGGAGCCTTAGATGGTAAAAAAGTCAGACACAAGATAAGTTGGTGCCTACATCAAGGTAACATCTATGCACTCCTCCTTGGTCAGAGGTCAGTCCCAAGATAGGCCTGTGCCTGGACCAAAGTAGCATCTGTGCATTCCTTTCTGGTCAGCAAATTCCTTACAAGAAAAACAACTCATTTTAGCTTATTTCTTTGCACGCAATGCAGTTTCACATTTTAACCCTTCCTATACAGGATACAAAGATGTTGAACACAAAGATTCTTACTACAACCGTTAAAGACTACCGTTTTTGACCTTGGTGGCTGTTTTTATTTTTTTCTTTTATTACAACTTTAAAAACTCTGTAGATGAGTTCAAATAGCCATTAAAATTTTCCAAGTCAGACACACTACCTTTCCAAATTACAAAAATATAATCCAAAAAGCACAAATTGTTACAAGAAATTGCATGTACTCAGATTAAAAAACTGAGGTTTGTTCCCAATAGCACAGAATATCATTGGCATAAAGGGGGAAGAGCGCAAGCTGCACGCATTGCTACTCCTGAAATTTGCTTGAAATATTCAACTTTGTAGTATAACAAATTATTTAACAGTCCTATATTCATAAACTCAATGATTATATTTATAGTTACATTGTTTAAATTCTCACAATCAGTGCAAAACTCATTAAACCATTCCAAACCAATTGAATGGAGTTTACGTGAAAATAAGTCTACCATGTCAACAGTAACCAATAGCCAATCATCATTATGCACATCTTGCTGGATATGTCATAAAAAATCCCAAGAGTCCCATAATATGTGTAGGAAACCATTGAAAATACTCTTCCAGGGCTAAGGGGTGAGTTTCAGACCCAGCTGCTGACACTATGGGATGCAAGGGTGGATCTTGTACATTTTTATGAACCTTGGAAATACCAAATATGGCTGAGCTCACTGGGTGGTCAGCCATAAATAACTTGTATAAAACATTGTTAATGGAACTCTGGTCCAGAAGATCCTTGAGATATAAATCAGTATGTCGATAGGCAATGTTTATTTCATTTCTTGATATTCTAATATACAGTGATTTATCATCTAAGAGCTTATACATTCGGACAATGTAATCAGTAGTATCATTGAAGCATCACCATCAGGTTTCATAATTCTTATTTGGTGATTGTGGGTGAGCTCATTTAAAAGTGACCTTTCATCAGCAGTTATTAAAGTATGTAAAATGTGGCTGTTGGAGAAGTCTTATCAAACCTTTCTCCCAATGCCTTTCATATAATGCCAATGTTCCATGTAAAGGGGGTAGATACTAGCCCTCACAAATAGTTTGTGGTGGGATGCATGGTTGATCATGAAATAACACTTGCAAATTTAACTTCCTTATGAATAACTTTAAAATAAATAATTAAATCTGTAATATCATACTGAAAAGTGGGAACAAATGTAAAACCTTCACTGAACAAATTAAAATGCCCATTTGCCAAAGAAATGCAACTGCAGTTAAAAATCTTAAAACCATCATATTTGAATGGCACTAAACTTTGATGAGCTTCTTGTGCAAACAGTTTGCTATGGGCCGTCACTAATTTCAACCCATTCACTTCCTGTATTACTTGGGGTGAGTTTTGTTGGCATAGGAATTGCAAATGAGATTGTACATGACTCCTGTTCTCATAATGGATGTTGTTGGTGTTCAGTTGAAACTGTCTCCTGGCTATCCGAGGGGGAGGGAACTATATAGGGTCTGAAAAACTGGACTGCTCTGCATGAATAAGTTCACCTTCATCAGCAAAATCTTGTGACTCGGCTTGTAGCCTCTCAATAGTATAACAAAACCAACAACTGAATCACTGTTATTATTTGTAGAACATAAATTATTGTACATTGCTAGAGTAGGGTAAGCCTTACCTTCAGCATAGGCCATATCATCTCTGTCTAATTTATTATTTTTGGAAATTTTATTTTTCTCCAGGCGTTCATTCACATGAACAAATACTTCATTCTAATCAGTGTGGTGAAATTCAAAAAGTAAATCTTGCTTAAGTGAATTATCAGTAGTATTTATCTCTTCTAAAAGCTTAGCCATTTCCTTTTCATTAAATCTAATCAGTAAGTTCATAATGTCACATATGCACTGATCCAAAATAGCTAAAAGTTCTACTAAAATGTCTTTGTCCCTGGCAAGTCCATTAGTAAATTTCCAGATTCTGAGACCTTTGAGGACACGCTTTCTCTTAATGCATTGTCAAAAACACCAGGCTTCCTCCTTCCCCTCCTTCGATGTTTGGAGGAGTCCTATCTCTAGGAAGATGCTGTAAACTGGAAAAAGTTCCTGTGAAGGCATACTAGGAATCTCTCTGAAACTAAACAAAAAAATGCAAACCAAGGAGAACCTTGAGCTTTATAAACTATGAAGCACACAGACTCTCAAGGTGAACGCTTCACAAGGAATGCACTTAACATTGTTCTGTTGTAATAATAAATACCGTTTAATTTAATTCTGCATTGCTTTTTTCTTGTAAAGTGTTCCGGACCACCTTGAGAGTCTGTGTGGTACATGTAGTAAGACCTTACTAAGTTTAATGCTTTTGTCTGCCAAAAAAGCAATTAGTTGAAAACGGAAACCAAAATCTAAATTATATGTAAATGAAGTACTGCATATTGTAAAAGAGATAAAATAACTGGGGGTTGGCTCTTTAGAGAAGGGGAGGATCAAACTGCATAAAAATAAATGGAATTTGTGGGAACAATAAATGCAGAATAATGTTCAGGAGGTGAAGTGAAGTTTAAGGGAAGCTGGAAATGAGCAATTTTTGTAATTATGGAGAGAATGACAGTTGCTGAACAGAAAGAAAATATATGTAATGTGTAATGCATATATGCTAATATGGCTTCTTTTATTTCTGTATAAATGTATGCTTGCTTATGTTTTAAGTAATAATTTAATAAATGTGTTTTAAAAAGGCAAAACATGAAGTTAGTTTATTTCTCCTTTTTAACAAATTAACCTTTATTCAGCAGTCTTAATATGACATCCAAGCACACTGTACAATCTTAATGCATTGTGCACCTTCAAATTTACATCAGTAGCTGATCCTATCCAAACTAAATATGTTACGTTTAAAGTTATTACCTGGTACAGCACAACTTAGTTCAATCTATATTTACAATTACTGAGCAAAACTTAATTGTCTTCTTAAGGAAAGTTTGTCATAAACTCCCACCATATACCCCATTTCTTCTTATGTAATTTCTTACATTCTCCCTACCTTATTCTGTCTTCTTGTTTACTAAGAACTTGCATAATATCCTTCACATCTGTTATTGTAGAATGTTTTATTTATTTCCTTTATCTCCTCATAAATGACCTTTTTGCTACCAACCTGTTACTGTTGAGTGTTTTATTTCCTCATAATTTACTTTTTTGCCACCATTGTTACAATAGTAAGTAAAGCTTAACTGTATCTTTGTCTATTTTGCCCTTCCCAACTTAAGAACATTTAATTTCAAGGCTGGTTCCCAAATACACTTCAAGATCCATTGTGAGTTGCTTTTGATTCCCACCAGTTTTCCACATCACAAAAATATGTTCCTGGTCTCCTCCTCACACCTAGATCACATCTCCAGCTGTTATTACTCTCCTGAGGGAACAGCTTATTTCATTTGTTTTGGATAGAAAAGTATCTGTGCAGACACTTCCATGCATCAATCCTAATTTTTTGAGATTTGGTTGTGTACTGTGGAGCCGTGCAAATGTCATTCCATTGCTGAGATATCAGCTGTTTTTTTTCTATCTAGTCTCAACACATCTGCTTGTCCCTTAAAATTATTTATTAGGTTTTTTTAATGCCTGGCTGACTTAGTGTCTTATTTCAGACACATTCTGTCCTTGGCTTTATTAAATGCTCAGCAGTCCAAACTCTTTCCCTACTCAGTGACTTCCCATGCTCTCTCTTGTATTTACATCAAAGTCCCAATATATTGTAGTCTATCCCTCTCCTCTAATTCATATTCTTCTTTTATTATTTCCAAAGTTTTTGGTGTGCCATCATGTAATATTTGCTCCCAATACATTGGTTATTTATCCATGGCCACCAGTCTGTTACTGCTAAAATTCATTCTCTGTACCCCCCCAATCTTATCATGTCTATTGCGACTAACTCTTTCATCCATTCCTGCAAGTTCTTTTCTTTAAATAAACAGACTGCTGCATTATATAGTTCTCCTCCTGTTTACTCATATATTCCCAGAGCCTTTGGGCCTAAAATCATATTTGCTTTGCCTCCTTTCCTATCTCTCTCTGTCTTAGAATCATCTCTTTCCACCCTGATAAGTACCTTTTGTTTTGCACTGAATATAGCAGACTATATTGTGTGGCTCTAAAATAGTTTCCATGGCTGAGCACTGCCATGCCTTCTTGATCAGTTGTTAACTTCAAAACCTCCCTGCTTACTCTGAACTTATTACCTTCTCAAAGAAAGTCCTTGATGCCCTTATTGATATTATCCCAATAACTGCCTCCTGTTTAAAAAAATATGCTTGACCTGAATGCAGCACAAGGGAAACCAGGATTATTTTAACATCCTGAACCTTACTTGCCCATATCCATGAACAAAAACCTCCAGTTCTTCAGTTTTGTTTGTATTTCATGCCTTATATCTTCTCACTTTTCTTCAGATGCTTTAGCCACATTTCTTTCTAACCACACTCCTAGGACATCTTATAGTGTCACAACAGGTGAAAATAGGACTGGAATTACTCATGCTTTGGAACATAGCTGTGAACTATGGCTTTGTTCATTAACTAATTTATTTTGTACCCTGAATGTACTGTACTGTAATTTTTCATCATATTAAAAAGCATTGGAAAGTCTTTCTCCACTAGGTCTCTGACAGAAACCAGTAAATCATTCTCAGACAATGCCAGTTTTTCCTGTTTGCCATTCATATTCCCTGCTAGTGTAATCTGACATGCTAATGTGTGTGTGTGTGTGTGTGTGTGTGTGTGTGTGTGTGTGTGTGTGTGTGTGTGCATATATATATATATATATATATATATATATATATATATATATATAACATAGGGAAAATAAAACTGGCAAAAGGGGTGCTCATGCTTCTCAACAATAGCAAGTTCCTTCACATTTTTCCAACTATTTTTGCATATGATTCCAACCCATTGCATATATCCATTATCAGTATAATCCATTGCTTTAGAAGTCCAAAGCCTTCCAAAATCTTTCATAGGAATTTGCAACTAACATTATCAGATGCTTTTTTTTTTCATCTAATCCAATCAGCATCAGTTTACCCTTCATCTGTTTTGCATGCTTCAGTATTATTATTATTATTATTATTGTTATTACTATTCTGTTTATGTTGTCAAATGTCCATTTCCTACTTACAAACCCACACAGGCAGTCCCCAAGTCACTTCGTTTAGCAACAATGGTCATAAACTGTATAGTTATGGTTTACATTTGAAATTAGTCTATACAACCCAGGCTCCAGCGGATCCCTACCCTCTTTTGGAATGACAAATATTTCTGCCCTCTTCCAAAAGTTGGAAATGTTCCGCCTCCCTAAAACATTAAGTATTCTATACCATAAATCAATTATTGCTTCTTTCTCTAATTTCCAAATTTCCACTGGCATGTCATGTAGACTCGAGGATTTTCCATTAGCTGAAAGTTGTAGTGCCTGGATTATTTCCTCCCTGTTTTTTGTCCTCATCTTTCCATCTTCCCCATACATTTATCTCTGAGTTTCACTATGTTTCTTTCTTCCTTTGTTGCCTTAGTTTTTTAACACTTCTGTTATTATTGTCACAATATATCTCTGCGTTAATGCTATTTTCATGTACTGGTTTTCACTGTCTATGTTTTCATCTACTTTTCCCTTGGCTCATTGGAATTGTTCTTTCTCTTGATCTGATAGTCATCCTAATCCAGCCTGGAATTCCTTTGCTCTCTCTCTCGGCTTTATCTATACTTTCTGTTGTTCTTCCCCCATTCCTCCCTTTCTTTAGCCACTAATAAATATTGAAGTTTTATTTTTAATTCATTCCACTTCACCCCAGAAACTCAATTCCTTTAATTTCCTGGAGTAGTTATCAGAGTAGAACTTCAACCCAGTCACTGAAGCCCGCCTTCACATTAAATGCATTGGAAAGTACCATTGTTTAAGATTACAAGTATCTGATGCTTTCCTAAGTTGTTTGAACCAGGACATGATCTAACAAAGTTATATGATGCATTAAGCTCCCTCAAATCATGTGCACATGCTCCACCAAAATGTAAAATCTGTCCAATCTTACCCATGTATTTTGGTGAAAAGAGAAAAGGGTGCACTCCACTGCCCCTATGATTGCTCTGTTTGTATCCAACAGCCCAAATGCCTTCAATAATTTCTCAATGTATTTTGCTTCGCTAAACAACTTACTTGGTCTCAGACCTTCTGGTATATCTTTCACATAGCACACCATATTCCAATCTCCTCCATCTAAGAAGATACTTTGATGCTGTGATGTTACCTCTCCCATCACTGATTTGGAAACCCTCATCTAGGTTTTAGGAGGCATGTACATGTTAGCTGTAGTTAGTCTTTTACCTTCCCAGAACCCCCTAAATATCATACCCCTCCCCTTACAGGGAAAAATCTCTTCACATGTACATTTACTGATTTTTATGATCAACCTTATTACTTTTTTTCCTCATTTGTGCACTATAACCTTCCATCCCACTAATCCTGTTCAGTAATTTATGTTAGTCTTTGTTCAGACAAGTTTCTTGCAGCATGATTCCAGTGACTTCAGTTTTGTAAATATAAGCTAGAATTCTCTCCCTCTTCCATCTGTTATGTTATTAATGTTCCAGAAGAAGACTGATAATTAATCCATAGCGTTAATTCTATATTTTCTTTTTACTTTGAACACACTTTCTACAATATAGTAATCATAGCTTCTCCTTATGAAAGACTTTTCCTGCCTTAACCTGCATTCCGTACAAACAATGCAACCTGCACCATTATCTAGCTTCTGCTCTGTTATCAAGCCTTACATAAACCTAGAAACCTTTTTTTTTTCAATAATTAAACTATCTACAAACATACCCTGACATCCGTATATGTGTACAAAAGAATGGAAAGAACCAGTAGCATCCTGCACTAGAGAAAATCATTTCACCAGCAACATTCATGGTACTGCCTTACTTACATCCAAAATGAAGCAACTGTAAAATGAGAACTGCTAAGCATTTCCTTTTCATCCCTGCCCCTCAAAAGCTAGGAAATGCAGATTTTAATTACCCTTGTCTTCAGCCATGACTTCCCTATCCATTAGGTCAGAAACTTTCGGCACTTTGTAAGTCTATGCCCCTTTCTTCCCTTGAACTAATATCATATTAGAACAAATTGATCCGTTTTGTGTGATTATCTATTGTGATAGAGCAGATTAAGCAAAGGTGCTCTTTCCTTCAACTTTATGTATCATAGATGACCCCCCACCCCTAAACTTTAGCTATATGCATTGTCGTTCACTCTTTTTAAGTCATAAAATTGTTCTATGTACCCTTCTTCTTGGATCTCTTCTTATAGTGACTCTGTTCCACTTAAAATTCATAACAATAAGAAGTCCCTTCTTTCATCTTCTGTTCACATCTGTACGATTTTCCCTAAGTTGTTACATTTCCCTTAATATGTTTCAGAGCATACTCCCAATAATATTAAATGCCTTTAAATATCTCATTGTCCTCTTACAGTAATAATAGCCCATAACGTGTAAAGATGACCCACTTGGTGTTTGTTGCATTTTAATTCCCAATATAATATTATGAGTCACAATTAATGTAATTATAATTCCTACTATATCCATGGGGTTATGCACACTTGGCTTTCTTCACATCTCCCAGGGAGTGGACTAAATGTGATTTCCATAATTTACCACTCGTCTTTTTTCTATTTACATCTTGCCTTAAATGGTACAGTCAAAAGCATGTGCTTATTGGCCAGCTATATATAGCAACAATCCACTTGACCTTACATATCCAACCCAAATTTGAGATAATTGAGGTGTTGTTGCCATATAAGAATTCTATCTATAACACACCTCTCCTAGGTGCATTTTGATCTACAGCTAACCAAGTTTTGCACACCTGTGAAGCAGCCTTCAACTAAAGTGTTCCCTATTGGAAAACAACATTACAGACTTGAGCAATATTCTTAAAAGATGTCCCTCATCCAAAATCCTCCTAGAATGCCACAGCTGTGAAACAAGCCATGTGCCCTTTGTATTGATGCACATCACCCTATGCAGCTATCCATTGCTCACCACCTCTTATGAGCTTTTATATACGTTCCCACAGCACGAAAACTATTAATAGGACTGCCAAGGGGGCCTTGTATAAGAGGTATAGTTCTTCCCTTGGGAATGTTGCATTGCTGGAGAATCACTTGTGCTAGACTCACAGGAAGACCCATTACTCTCTCTTTCAGGTTGTGCAAATCTTCCAACACTTGGTTGTGGTGCTTGATAAGTCTCAAGGTTGATAAGGTAAAAAAAACCCCTGAAAGTAGCAGAATAAAGAAGTTATGTACTTACCATAACATTCCATCTGTATTGTCGATTTTTCATCTCTCCTTACATATGGGTCCAGATCCGATCCATCAGATCCGACTCAGCCGTTACCAAGCTAGTGGCAACCAACAAGCTCTTGGATACCTCCCCTTACCCATAATGCATCTCTCCCTATTACCTTAGATCTTGTTTGCTAGAATTATAACCATAGAAAAAGGAATTTTAGTTTTTAATACCCAAAAAGATTTTAAAGGAGACCATAAGGAAAACAACCTAATATTTGAAAATCTCTTCCCGTTCAACCAAGAACCCCAAGGAAGGAGGTTGGGGGGAGGAGATGTGAGGAGAGAAGAAAAATTGACAATACAGATGGAACATTATGATGAGTACATAAATTCTTTATCTGATATTGTCAATATTTCATCTCATCCTCACATATGGGGCCGAGTCCCCAGCTGCCTTTATTCCGGGTAGACTCATGGGAGAGTGTTCCTCAGAACCATCAACCAAATGAGGCTCTTCCCCTGGTGACCAAATCTAACTTGTAATGAGAGATAAAGATGTGATGGTTTTCCCATGTGGCTGCTGCACAAATATCATCCAAGGAAGCATTTGTCTGCAAGACTGCAGATGTGGCTATCATCCTGGTACAGTGAAAGAAATGCAGCTAGAAAGCCATTTTGATAAGGTAACTTTGGAAACTGGTTGGCCTTTCCTAGGGCCTGCAAAGGCAATAAATAATTGACTTGCTTTCTGAAACTCTTTAGTCCTGTGTAAATGGAAATGTAACTGTCTATGAACATCTAATAAATGCAGTACATAATCGCCCTTATTACTAAAATTAGGGAAGAAAACAGGCAAATGTATAGTCTGATTAATATTTGTTTGTGAAACAACTTTGGGAAAAAAAGAGGTGTTGGTATAGAAAGAGACTCTTTCTAAATATTGGGGCTAGGAAAATAGTGTCTGGATTTCTGATATCCATCTCACAGATGTGATAGCCACCAAAAAGATAAGTTTTCCAGGATAGGAACTTAATATCACGAGTTGCTATAGGTTCAAAGGGTGGTTGAACAATCAGACGTAGTACCAAATTAAGGTCCCAAGGGGGAGAAGGATCTTTATGGGGAGGCCTTAACAATATGGTACCTTTTAAAAAGGCTTGGCAAAGTTTGAGGGAAATGCGAGATAAGTTGTCTATCCCAATGTGAACATTTAAAATGGTTGCTAACTGTACATTAATAGTAGAAGCATCAGCTCCATTATCAAAATGAAGGGCTACAAATTATAGAATCGAGTGAATAGAGGCTGTCAGAGGATCCACCTTGTGTTGTTGAGCCCAAATTACAAACCCACTTCCATTTACTCCTTTAAAGTTTTTGAGTGGATGACTTGTGGGAGGACATCAAAATATGATGGACTGGGGAGGAGAGCACAATTTTTTTGGCAATCAGTGGAACTGGAGGAACCAAGCAATCAGCTTGAGATTATAAAGGTTGGGATGAAGCATTTTTGTCAGGTGTGGCAGTAGATCTGGAAATGGTTCCAGAATCCAGGGCTTCTCCTGCAGATGAGGCCAGAGGAAGGGAAACCAGATTTGTAAAGGCTAAAATAGGGCAATGAGGATTACTGTTCTCTTCAACCTGTTGGCTTTCTGTAGGAATTTGGGAATCAAGGGAATGGGGGGAAAGACATAAAATAGACTGGGAGGCCAATTGTGTATTAGAGCATCCCTCAGGGACTGCCAAGGTGGGGGAATTAGGGCGAAGTAGCTGCTGCGTTTGTTGTTTAGGGGAGAGGCAAAGAGATTGCAGCAAGGCTGACCCCATGTGTGGAAAATGTTCTCTGCTATGTTCTGGTTGAGGGACCACTCATGAGGCATGAGAATGGCTCTGCTCAACTTGTCTGCTATGACGTTGGACCTTCCCGGAATGTGTGTTGCTACAAGAAAGCAGTTGGATGAGATCACCTATTGCCACACTCTGAGCACTTCTCGACACAGAGTGTATGATCTGGTTCCTCCTTGCTTGTTTATGTACCATATTACTGACGTGTCTATCTGAATCACTACTGTCCCCAGAGGAAGAGCAGTCTGAAATGCCTGCAATGCTAGAAGCACTGCCCTCATTTCCAGGATGTTTATGTGGACCTTGGCCTCATTTGTAGACCAGATTCCTCAGACTGTCTTCCCCAGATAATGCCCCCCCACCCTATCTGGGAAGCATCCATGGTCACTGTAGCCTGCGGCTGAGGGAATCCACCATGAAAGATTCTTTTTGCATGTCTGTTATAAGAATTTGGTGAGGCATCGGTCGGTGAATTATTGACCATTAAGCATGCAGAAGCCACTGCAGGACCTGCATGTGAAACCTGGCTAATGGAACCAACACAACTGCCGTGGCCGTAGATCCTAACACACATAGAACATGGAAGGCAGCTACCTTTTTGTTCCTGACTAACCTTGAAGTTTGCCATCTGATTGTTAACACTCTGGAAGGAGGAAGCTTCGCAATCATTTGAGAGGCGTCTAGTAGTGCCTCTATGAACTCTAGTGTTTGAGCTGGTTCCAGATGAGATTTTTGGTAATTTATGGTTATGCCTAGCTCAGAACAAAATTGAAGAACACAGTCTCTTTCGTGGATAAGTAGATACCTGATCAGGAAGGATATGACCCAGTCATCTAAATAATGAAACATCTGGAATCCTTGATGTCTCAGGTGAGCTGCAACCACTGACATGCATTTGATAAACACTCTGGGGGCTGTAGCGAGACCAAAGGGCAGTGCTCTGAACTGGTAATGACTGGCTCCCTGCCGGAAGTGTAAAAATCCTCTGAAGCATCTGTCCTTTTTTATATGGTAGTATGCATCCTGAAGATCTATAGGGCATATCCAGTTGCAGTGTTCCAGAAAAGGAAGTATGGACTGCACCACGACCATTCAGAACTTGCAACGTCAAAGTGACTTGTTCAGTCTGCTGAGATCCAGAATTGGTCTCCAGTCCTCTGTTTTCTTTGGAACTAAAAAGAACCTTGAGTAAATTCCGAATCCTCTTTGATCTCAGGGGATCTTGGAAGACTCTTTTTTCCAGAAGTTTTTGAATTTGAATGACTGCTTGATCCCTTTGAGTGAGTGGAATGTCTGGGATTTTCCTGTTGGGAGGGGGTTGTTGAGAAAATGGAATTTGGTAACCCCTGGATATTAACCCCTGCACCCACATATCAGAAGTTATCTTTTGCCAGGCTCTTCAGTGTAGGAAACGTCAACCCCTGATTGCTTCCAGAGGTGGATAATTGGGCCTCTTTTCAGGAGCACTGAAAGTGCTTCCTGAAGAAAGACCCCGGGTCCCTTGGTTCTATGGACCTCCTCACCTGTGAAGGCAGTGTCTTCCATTATTGTTTCCCCTTCTGCATCTGGTGGAAAACTCTCCATGTGTCTCTTGGTAGGACCCTTGAGACTTCTTGAACCACATTTTTCCACTGCCTCTCTGATTCTTAGAATAAGGTCTTTCAGGAGCCAAGAAACGTGCCCATGGCAGAAAGAGTGTTACTTTCATTTTCACACCTGGATAGTGTATCTTTGACTTTGGGACCAAAAAGAGATGTGCCGTCAAAGGAAGCATTGACGGACAAAGACTTAAAAGTTACATAAAATCACAAAGGTGCATCCAGCCATGCGCCTCATAGAGATGCCAGAACTCGCTTCTCTGCTCGTTCCTTCTGCTGCACAAGCAATGAGCCTCATGGAAGAGTTGGCTATGGAATGTAGGTTGGCTACCTGGGAAACTACTTCCTCTTTAGCTTTCTCAGCTACTTCCCCTTCATGGGTATCTGAAAGCTCCACGATCAGATCCCTTTGTATCCTGGTGAAATGTGAAAGATAATTCAGTGACCCCAAAGCAAAGGTTGCTGAATAGAACACTCACTTCCAACATCTATCCATCATCCTAGAATCCTGATTAGGAGGATGGATAGTTGAACACTTCTCAGAGAGTTCCTTCTTGGTCGCTGCAGCCATGACCATCAAAATCTACTACAACCCCTTTTGTCCAGAAAGCCTTGTAAGAGGAAATCATTATAATTTATTTGGTGTCCAGGGAACAGGGTCTAAGGAATCTGGAGTCTCCCATGCCCGCTGAGAGATCAAACCTATGAGCTTATAAGTGGGAGGAGTCACCCAGGAGGTAGATGGGTGGGATGCAAAAGCAGCCAAGTACACCAACTCCTCAGTTGAAGGATTGCTGGACTGCCAGCCACCCCTCTGTTTCAGAATCTTCAGAATCTCTCCAAAGGAAACGTCCTCAGGGGGTGACATGGGGATCCTTCTCCCTCATCGAGGTCAGTGTCTTCCATGGCTGACTCCTCCGTGGAGTCCAAATGCTTCCTCCTGCAAAGTCTCTTCCTAGGGACCTCCTCTGTGAGGTAGTCTGTGAAGGTATCAGAAGAATCAGGGGTACCCAGAGAGGTATCCTGGCTTCTGAGATCCCACTGTCCCTGTGGAACATGGTGTTAAGAAGAAAAACACAAGGTATCTTGCTGGGATTGCAGATCTGAGGGGGCAGGTGACCTTTTAGATGCATTAACAGCTATAGCCCTCTCCAAAGCCACAAAGGTTGACTGCTCCTGAATGGAAGAAGACCCGGGCTCCAACAAACAATACTTTTGAGACGGGGTCTCCACCAGTCCAGAAGACAGTTCACCAGAGGTTGAAGCTGGAGCTGAGCTCACCTTCACTGAACCTCCAAGGTGCATTGATTGCTCCGAAGACCTGGGAGTTGAGCACACTCGAGGTTCGCAAGGTTCACTACTGCTCTGGGAACTCAGGCTCCAAAAAGACGAAATATCTCTGAGTGAAGGTCTGATCTGAGGAAGAGGAACTCTTTGGATCAGAGCTAAAAGGCACCAGGCTTATCGGATCCAACTGCTCTGAAGCTTGCCTTGAAATTGGAGGAGGTGGAAGAGGGGGAATGGATGGTTTAGACAGACCTACCACTATAAGGGTCAAGGTCGAGGGGGACTTAGTGATGCCCTGCGCCCACAAAATCTTCTGCAACCATCTATTCCACATCTTCTTCAGTTAGGCTCCTGGTCAGATGGGATGAAGAGGCAGATGGGAACCTTGGTCTGGATAAGAAGGAAGATGGCACCCTTGATGGAACCAGATCAAAGATCAGGGAGTACAGTGTCCTTGGTAGCGTCAAGATAGGTTTGAAAGGACTAGTTGTTGGATCCAAAAACAACGGATCTGATCTATCCTTACTAGATAGGATTGGAGTCGAAGAAGCCAGATACGGCAGAGTAGAGAGTGGGTCCCAAACTCCACAGGCTTGGGAGATTTCGTCATTTTCAGTTTCAGCTCTGAAGGGTCCATCGGTGCTGAGGAGGGTCTGTTTTTTTCCTTTTTCAGAGGATTTAGATGAAATCAATGAAGCAGGGCTCGAATGAGCTAATTTTGTCTTTGTGGAAGAGACAGATTTCTCTTTACTGCCAGAAATAGCCTCCCCAAAGGCCAAAGACAGGATGTCCCTCAATATGAGCTTATTTTTTCACTCCACTAAATGCAAGGAAAAGGAACAGGTAGAGAATCCACTCACACAGACCCACCCACACTTAGAGGAAAAACAGCAAAAGAGAGAAAAGTTTTTTTTTTTAATAGATAGAAGTAAAAGGAAGGGGAGAACTATTAGCTTTAGTAGTTAAAGAGATACCTTTAAAGTTAAAAGGGGAGGGAAGTGATAGTTGCTGGTGGGAAAGTGAAAGGGAATGAGAGAGAAGAAATAAAAGTAACAATTAAAATGGTTACTGTAAAGGATGGGTTATAACTGATAAGGGAGAGATAGAAACAGATTACCTACACTAAAAGTATAGAGAAAAGGAGATTATATAGAAAACATTCTAAATACTACAACCTGATAACCAAGAGTTTAGCTGATCGTACCATTTCTTTGCAAAGCAGCAAATGAGATCGGAGTTAATGGGGAGAGATGCATTGTGGGTAAGAGGAGGTATTCAAGAGCTTTTTGCTTGTCATGAGCTTGGTAATGGCCAAGTCAGATCTGGACCAATATGTGAGAAGAGATGAAAAACTGACAATATCAGATGCAATAATTTAAATTTAATGTGCATCTGTTTACATTTCTTAATGGTAGTCATGTATCTGATTCTCTGTCATCTCGTTATGGCTGAGTAATCATTGTCTTCATAGTTCATATAGGCTCCTACACACCTTGTCTCCATAGCAAAGACAAAACTTGCTTATTTTGGCAAAAAAGATATGAATTTTTCTAGAATGGGAGCAGGCATTTTTTTCAAGAGTGAGGGATAGAAATCCTCTGCACCTATTCTAGTATGATTTCATGCCCTGGTATAGCAGTCCAATTGCTAATACAATTTTGCATATATTTCTTACAGTCCAAACCCACCACTTTCTCTGAAATCAAAGTAAATCTGTGTTTCTCTCTCCTTGATCATTCTTCTAGCTCAGCCAAGATCATCCATATTTCTTCCTGGGTGCTATCACTTTCTGCTACTTTTCTTTTACTGCAGTCTCTCCTGTCTGTAAGAGTGCAATAGACACCTCAGTTTCCTGGACTATCCTGTTTGCTTGAATATACTCTTCTACAGTACCACTTATTTTACATATCTCTAAATGGGTTCACTATGAAATATTGAAATTCCATATACCGAGACTCTGAATACAGACACCCAGAATCTCGAGATTGCAGAATCTCGAAAAAAAAATGCAACACAAAACCAACAGTAATAACGTTTATGCAGAGGGCAAGCCCCCTTGCAGCCTCCACACCACCTGCAACTTAAACATACCAACTCCAGGATTGCACTACAGTGGAGAGAACAGCAAAGTTCCTGTTCCACACTGTACGCAATCTCCATTCACTGTTTTCGAGATTCCACAATCTCCAGATTCTGGGCATCGGTATTCAGAGTCTTGGGATTGTGGAATTTCGATATTTTGTACTGAAACCCCTCTCAATACATGTGGTCTATTTTATCTTCAAGAGATTTAGAGGATATTTTTCCTGCCAGCTTACCCAGGTCTAAATGGTACTCCCCACAGCCTGAATGGCACTTCAGAATCTGTGATATTTCAGTTGTGTTCACTAGCCTTCTCTTTATTTTTTTCTTGGATATTATATGCTCTACTTCTCTATGGCCATCTAATGTATTTAATAAGTTAATTTAAACTCAGCTAAATGCACTGGTTTAAAAGTGCCCACTTTAGCGGTTGAGACAGAGTTTCAGTTGTCTACTAACTTGTCACCATACTGGAAGCCCTCAGGAAGTTGATTTTTTTTTTTTGGAAGTACATTGTGTGTCAGATCAGTGGTTCCAGCCAAAAGATTAATGGAGTTTGATAGCCCAACTGGCTCATATGGCTTAAGGTAAACTAAAACAAAGATTTTTCTGTGTTCGGTGAAACTGAAGGGAAGGCCTGTTGGGGGCCTGCAGTTGTGATGCATTATTTTAGCAGCCTTGCCATGGATTATGACTTATTATCGTGCAAATTTTTGGTAAGAGATTTGTTTTGATTTATATTTTGTTTCTTTTTTTTATGTCTGATGTCCACTGTTTTTGTTACATGTGGATAGATTGTAGACAGGCAAACTCTAGCCATCCCAAAGGATGTAGTCATCTATGAATTCACACAGCCTGCAGACAGGAGAATCCAGAGCTTATGTGAAAAAATCCCATGTTGATTTGTGATTTGCTGTGCAACGGCTTGGTAAGAGAAGATTGATTTTGAATTACGTTTTATTTTTTACCTCTGATTTTTTGCAGATTTTAGGAAGAAAGGGATTGCTTCTATACCGATAAATTTATTTTGATTTGTGTGTGAGTGTGTGTGTGTGTGTGTGTGTGTGTGTGTGTGTGTGTGTGTGTGTGTGTGTGTGTGTGTGTGTGTGTGTGTGTGTGTGTGTGTGTGTGTGTGTGTGTGTGTGTGTGTGTGTGTGAGTATAATATATATATATATATATATATATTTTTTTTTTTTTTGATTTTCACTGTTTGATGTTAAAAGGGGATATATTGTAGACAGGCAAACTCTAGCCATCCCAAGGGGTCTAGTCAGCTATAAATTCACACAGACTGAATCCAGTGATCAGTGTTGGTATATGATTTATTGTGCAACTGCTTGGTAAGAGAAGACGGATTTTGAATTGCATTTTATTTTTTACTTATGACTTTCAGTGTTTTTAGGAAGAAAGTGATAGCATTGGTAGCCTATACCAGAGAAGTGGCAACCTTGGTGAGATGAATTTGTCTCTCCATCATGTCCTATTTAGATCGCAGCCAGATTTAGGTCACTGGAGTGGGTAGTTCTAGTTCCATTTGACTTAAGGATGTGCAGCAACTTCATCAGGTTGGGGTCAGAGATTGCTCTGTAAGCCAGGCACAAGTCTCCCCTAAGCAGCCTGTATGCTACTGAGTACAGTGACAGAGACTTCAGTCTGTCTGTGTAAGGCATGTGCTGGAGACCCTGGATGATCTTAGTTAAAAATCTCTGGGATCTCTCCAGTTGCTGTAGATGCCTGCTATGGTACATACCAAAGGGGGTGTTATACTCAATTATGGGCCTGATAAGGGATGAGTATAGGGGGTTATAACCTCTTTTGCTCTTTAAGTTATGCCTCTGCTAATCAAATGTGCAAGGTAGAATGGCTTTCTTACTACAGTGGACACATCATGGTCAAAGTTTAGGTCAGAGTCTACTTGTGTCCCCAAATGCCTCACTACAGAGTTTGTACTTAAGGTATTGTTATTTATTTGATAGTTAGTAGAGATATTCCTTTTACCAAAGGGGATAATGATGCATTTTTTTGCATTTAGTTTGAGTCCATGGCTTTGGCACCAATCATTGGTCAATGTAAGCCCCTCTTGGAGTACACTGACATCATTTGGGGAGTCAATGATTGTGCCTAGTTTGCAGTCATCAGCAAATTTGGTCAGCCACATCCCCTTTTTTTAGCCAGAACTTCTGAGGAGTAAATACCAAACAAAAGGGGCCCAGTACTGACCATTGTGGAGCTCTTTTGGAGTGAATGAGTTAAAATCCCCCATGACAAGAGTGTTAGGTTGTATATTAATTAACTCAAGTAAAGCCAAATAAGCTGCATGAGCATCTTGTTTCATGAAGGAGGACCTGTAACTAGCAATGACTTGAAGGGGGGAGGGGTCTTACCCATGGTAATCTGAACTTGGAGTAGCTCCATAAATTTATCTTGTCTAACCAGTCTGGAAGAGTATTTATCTTTAATGTAGATAGATACTCCACCACCTTTGGTTCTCACATTTTCATTTTGCGGTTTGAAGGTGTGGAAGGCATTATAGCATTGTAAGGCCGGGGTACTCTCTGTGGCCTTGAACCAGGTTTCTGTGACTGCACAAATGTCTACATCATCAAAGGAAAGAAATGCTTCCAGAGAGTGTAGCTTTTGGTTTAAACTAGCGTTCAGCAGCAAAACCCATATTTTGTTTGTGCTAGATATTTCATATCAGAAGTTTTGTTTTTGAGACCTTGCCTAAAAAGGCACTATGGGAAAGGCAAGAGCCTTAGCCAGCAGCTGAAAGCCCAAAAGTGCCAGGCACAGACCATCTCTGGAAAAGCAGAGAGGTCTGTCAGTCATGTCATCCCAAGCTGACAGAAACTGGATCCCCCTTGAATGACACCAGAAACTAAGTCAATTATTAAAGTCAGTCATTTTTGTTTATATTGTGTCCTCATTTTTAGGTGAGGGTAAAATGCTGCTCAAGGCTAGGGACATACCTGCCTGGGACACATATTCAGAGAGCTTAATCATGTCTCTTCATATAGTCCAGTGAGGTATGTCTCAAGTCGTCTACACCATGAACTATGACTGAGTCATAATGGTAGTTGTTGAGTGTCTTGAGTGCATGCGTGCTCCGACAAATCCTGGCACCAGACAGACAGCTGACCATGACTTTTTCCTTATCCAACCTGGTGAGCGGGACGTCAGTGTGTCTCACTATAGAATCTCCAATGACAAGAAAGTTAGGTTTGGGTGTGTTATGCCTTGATAGCCTAGTTAGTGAGACATTGGTGTTATGTGTCTTGAGTACTGTGGGGGCTGTGTCAGGTGTAGCAACCTTGTGCTTAGGAGGTCTCTGGTGTTTAGGTAAATTTTTGGAGAGTATCTCTGCATATGATTGTCTATGTGTTGAGTTCAAGCTTTGTGTATGAGTTATGGTATGTGTGCTTTTTTTAAGAGTTGTGGTGTGTAAGCTGACAACCTCTTCAGTGTTATTGTTTGGTGTATGAGAGAGCAGAGAGTCCAGCTTCTTGGTGTAGATACATCTCTCATACTCAGTACTAGAGTGATTTAGTAGTAGAAAGATGTCTGTGCACATGAGGCAGTTGCTACACTGTCTCAGGAGACCCATATTAACTAGGCTGGCAGGAGAAACAAGGGTAGTCTGACTCTCCATAATGCTAAGTTTAGACCTGTTACTGACTAGAGCATTCGTTGATCATGCAGTAGTTTTGAAAGGTCGGTGTAACAGAGGCAGGTCACCAAACTCACTCAGGCTGTCTTATAAACAAGCTCTAACTCATGCAAATGTGGGGCTTTTATAACAAACAAGAGGAAATGGTTTGAAGCAAATTAACTAATCCTAAAGTTCAAAACTGAGCCCTGTCATAGTAACCTTCAGTTCAAACTGTACCTTCCTCCCATGAGGGCACAGGGAGGCCTCTCCAGCAAAATATTTCTGATTTAGTGCTCAATATGTACAACCAGAACAAGATTCAGCAGGTTAGAATCTAACCTATGCTACAGCAACTAGAAGTACAACCAAGAATCAGAACACAGTAAAAACAGTAAAAAAGCATTGAAATTGCAATGGATATGGTTTAAATGCAGCAAATACAATTAAAACAAAGCCCTGTTTCAGTAACCGTCAATTACATCAGTCCAAACTGTACCTTTCTCCCACGAGGACACAGGGGGAACCTCTCTAACAAAATAATTCCTGATTTAGTGCTCAATCTGTACAACCAGAACTAGATTCATCAGGTCTGAATCTAGCCTATGCTACAGCAACTAGGAGTGCAACCAAGAATTAGAACACCAAAAATCAGAACACAGTAAAAACAGTAAAAAAAAAAAAAAAAAAAAAAAAAAAAACAGTTGACATTGCAATAGATATGGTTTTAATGCAGCAAATGCAATTAAAACTGAGCCCTGTTACAGTAACATTCAATTAGATCAGTCTAAACTGTACCTTCCTCCCACAAAGGTACAGGAACACCTCTCCAACAAAAGATTTCCTGATTTAGTGCTACATCTGCACAACCAGAACTAGATTCAGCAGGTCTGAATCTAGCCTATGCTACAGCAACTAGAATTGCAACCAAAAATCAGAATACAGTAAAAACAGTAAAAAAACAGTTAAAAATTCAGCAGATATGGTTTAAAAGTAGCAAATACAATTAAAGCACAGTACAAGTTCATAGGTTCATGGGTTCATAGGTAGGTACTAGGCTATCTGCCCAAAGGCATTTATAAGCCTAGCCAGAATGTGCTGGCTTTCTCCACCCCCTTAGATTAGTTCCCTGTGCCTCTGTCCAGCAGAGCCACTGAAGTAGTCCCTGAGGTAAACTTTCTGTTTCCCATCCACTCGTCAAGGTTTCTTTTGAAAAAGTGTTAGCGAGGAGCTCTGCCTAATGTAGATTGGAATCTTGTTCTAAAGCATGGGAAGTCTCTGGGACAGGAATCTGTCCCAGTGCAGAAAAAAGTTTAAATAAAGCACTTAGTGTTGAGCTTAAACCAGAAAAAGGCACTTAGAATAATAGGCACAACAAGCATTCAACCAGCAATTCCCAGCTCAGAAGGATGGAGACTACCGTCTTCTCCCACAAGAGTGTAGACCAAGAAGCCTTCTTAATGTAAAATATCTGGCCTGAAGCCCAAGTGCTTAAACAAGAACTAAGACACTTTTAGGATAACAGACACAGTAAGCCTTAAACCAGCAAAGGATGCAAGCTCCCTCTCCTGCCATAACAGTGTAGACTGCAACCTTCCTTATGTAAGATAACTAGTTTGAAGCCCAAGTGCTTAAATCAAAGCTAAGAGGCTTAGAATAACAGTTACAATTGAAAAGGCTACTAACAAGCAGTAATAAATTCAACTGAACATTTTTAAGAACAATTAACAAAAAGCAAAATAAAGTAATAAATTATGAAGAAGCACAGATACAGTAAAAGTAGCTGAATAAAGAGTGGCAGCTTTTGGAATTACTTCCCCTTGTACAAGGTTAGCTCAGTGTACTTAATTTAATATTAAGTTGCATATTGTTTGTGTGGTTTGCTCAATTTGACTTAAATTATTAGTTGTTTTAATTTCTTTGAATTCTGTGGTAACTTATTTTGATCATTCTTTTCATTTAAAATTATTTAAACATTTGTAGCTAAAAATGGATGCCTCAAATGAGTAGGCCATTAATGATATACTAAAGCACAAGGATCTTGCACTGTGTACTAAATGGTATGTATATACAAATGTAACAGTGGATAACCACAAGTCCAATTTACCAGTTATTTCCACAAAAACTCCTTGGTTCATACAATGAATCACTTCCAGTTCCAGAGGACAAATGATTAACCATAATTGATAAAATGCACTTTATTAGAATTAGGCCATTTACTAAAAACACAAACCAGTTTTCTGATAACATTGGTGACCTGTGTTCCTCACATTAAAAACTGGAATATTTTTTTTCTGTTATTAAGAGTAATTAAGTTGATCAGTCACAGCATGAAGTTATGCGAAGAGTAGTGGAAGCTAGGTTAAGAAGGGACGTGATGATTAGTGATCAGCAGTATAGTTTCATGTTGGGAAAGAGCACTACAGATGCTCTGAGTGTTGAAGGAGAAGTACAGAGTAGGTCAGAAGGAGTTACATTGTGTTTTCGTGGACTTGAGAGGAGTTGTGGTATTGTATGAGGAAGTCGGGAGTGTCAGAGAAGCATGTAAGAGTGGCACAGGATATGTAAGAAGGTAGTGTGACAGTGGTGAGGTCTGCGGTGGGAGTGACGGATGCATTTAAGGTGGAGGTCGGATTACATCAAGGATCAGCTCTGAGCCCTTTCTTATTTGCAATGGTGATGGACAGGTTGACAGACGAGATCAGACAGGAGTCCCCGTGGACTATGATGTTTACAGATGACATTGTGATCTGTTGTGAGAGTAGGGAACAGGTGGAGGAGACCCTGGAAAGATGGAGATATGCTCTAGAGAGAAGAGGAATGAAGGTTAGCATGACTAAGACAGAATATATTTGTGTGAATGAGAGGGAGGATAGAGGAATGGTGAGGATGCAAGGAGTAGAGGTGGCGAAGGTGGATGAGTTTAAATAATTGGGATCAACAGTTCAGAGTAATGGTGAGTGTGGAAGAGAGGTGAAGAAGAGAGTACAGGCAGGATAAAGTGGGTGGAGAAGAGTGTCAGGAGTGATTTGTGACAGACGAGTACCAGTAAGAGTGAAAGGGAAGGTCTACAAGAGGGTAGTGAGACCAGTTATGTTATATGGGTTGGAGACAGTGGCACTGACAAAAAGGCAGGAGTTACTAGTACTAGAAGTAGTGAATATAATAACAGAGATAAAACAACTGGAAACAGGATCTTTAGAAAAAGGTATGAGCAAATTATATAGAAAAAATGGGAATTGTGCGAGCAATACATGCACAATAAAGTTTTGGAGGAGGAATGAGGTTTAAAAGAAGGCAGGATTTGAATGCACTATGTAATGTTTGACAATGACGGGATAGATTATAAGGGATGTATAATGTTTGCCACTAAAATTATGTCAATATGGTTTGTTTTCTTTTATATAAATATACACTTGCCTATGTCACAAGTGATAATTTAATAAAGATGTTTCTTGTTTAAAAAATAGTAAATCTAGAATTACTGATGATGATTGCACTTGTGCAACTGACACAACATGGAAAATTGTGGTTACATATTTATTTATTTATTTATTTTATATTTGTTGACTGGGATTGTCCGACTAAGCTGAAGAGCCCTTTTTCAACAGAGGCCCGGGGAGAAAAGCTCCAACATATTATACAATTTTCATTATAAATTAGCATTAAACAGCAATGTTACAGGATTATTACCAGGCATTAAGTAGCAATACAATGTTATACAGTGTCAATAATTAGGAGTATAGCATAACTATTTCAAGATGTATAATAAGAAATATGTCATTAAGATGAGTATAGTTTTGGGAGTAAGTGGTTACAAAAACCCAGTTTTATCATGATCTAGTTGAATGAAGGCAAGACAATTACAATAGAATGTTTCTCTGAGGCAATATGCTTAATAGATTTTAGAAGACAGTAGAAAGAGTAGTCAAGGAAGATTAGAGAGAGCTAGTGAGAAGAGTGAGTTAAGGGCAGAAAGTAGATTAAGGTATGAGAAGTAGGGGATGTTAAGGAGGGAGAGTGCAGTGGCAGGACCAGTGACTTTTAAAGTGCTCTTTGGTGGCTGCCTTAAATTGTTTAGGATGTGTAAGGGTCCTGATTTCTAGTGGGAGCCTATTCCAGACAATAGTGGGGTGATAGCTGTACATGTTGCGTCCAAAGTTAGACTTGGGTTTGTAGAGTTGTAGTAGGTCTTGGTTTGAGCTTCGGAGAGGTCTGGAGAGAGAATAATGGGAGATGAGAGGGGATAGTGCTGGGCAGTAGGAAGGCTGCTATAGGATAGAATGGATGATCTGGAGCCGAGAGAGAAGAAGCTGGTGGGGCAATTCAAGCCAGTTTAGGTGTTTTGGAGAAAGACAGTGATGGGATTTGTAGATTTGTTGGGCAGCAAATCTAGCTACCTTGTTGTAGGTAGATTCGAGTTTGGTCAGGAGTTTTGAGTTAAGATTTGTGAGAATTTGAGAATTGTACATTAGACTGGGTAGAAGGTAATTAAGATAGAGAGTAATCTTGGCTTCAGAGGTAAGGAATTTCTTGTTATGGTAAAGGAGCCCTAGTTCTGAATAAGTCTTTTTGATACAGATATTAACATGCAAGTCAAATTTAAGCTGATCGTTGATGGTTACACCTAAGAGCTTAGTACTGGATTCTACCTGAATGGGAGTGTTATTAAGGGACTGTATGGAGAAGGAGGGTTTAATATTGTTGAACATTTTAGGCAGGAAGACTAACAGCTTTGTTTTTTTAGGGTTAAGGATGAGCTGGTTGTTGGAGAGCCATGTTTCAACTAAGTTAAAAGATGCCCGAGTAGCTGAGAAGAGCTTAGGGGGAGAGTTGGCTGTGGTGATGACTGTAGAGTCACCTGCATATTGCACTAAAGATGACTGAGGACAGGACGTATAGAGCTGATTAGTAAACATATTAAAAAGTAAAGGCCCTAGGATAGACCCTTGAGGTACACCCATTTTGACAGGGAGAGGAGGGGAGAGTGCAGAGTGCCATCTCACTGACTGAGATCTATCAGTGAGGTAGCTGGAGAACCATGCAACAGTATCAGAGGAGAAGTTGAGGTTATGCAGTTTGTGCAGCAGAAGAGTGTGAGACATTGTCGAAAGCTTTTGAGAGGTCCAAGAATAGGGAAGAAATAAGTTTATGGTCATCCATGGCTAGAGAGACAGTGTTGAGGAAGGATAATAGAGCTGTAGTGGTGCTATGTTTGGGTCTGAAGCCGTGTTGAGTGGGTGTAAGCAGATTTTCCTGTATTAGGTGCTGCATAACTTGTTTATATAACGTATATTAGTAGCTGATGACATACATAATATTAGGCAAAGTGCAAACAGAACACATTTAGGAAAGGAAATGTCCACTGTCAGTAAAGATTACTCAACCTGTATTAAACATGATGCTACTGATGGCAATGTTGGAATTCAGGATACAAGTATTTAGCAGTCTGAGGAGTCAGAGCATTTCAAATATCTGAAAGAAAAAAATGAAGTTCACATCAAATAACTAAGAAGAAAAATAATTAGATTAATGTCTATAATGCAAAGAGCATGTGTACTAAAAAGACACTGCTTTGTTATGCAATAAATGGATTACAGGGGATGATAACATTATTCAATCAGAAATTAGAAGTGGGCAATCCTCTAGATCTGGTCATAAATGATATACTAGTAATTGGAGATTCAGTTTAGAGGAACGGATACTTACATTTGCATAGAAGTTAATGAATATCAAATAGTAGTTTGCTTGCTAGTAGCACAGATACAAGATGAGACTATGGCTTTAGAATGCCCTAATGTAAGGAAGTATGGAGCTGTTTTTATTCTTGTTGGTACAAATGATTTCATCTTCAAGGAATCTCTGACTATCAGTAGGGAACTTACAGCCCTCTTAGATAACATAGCTTGTACAAGAGTTGGAACATATGTTTTTCACAAAGTACATATAGAAAGGAGAGTCAGATCACCATAAATGAGAAATGTTTTCGGTAAATACCTACATGAAAAAAAATGGGTCATTTTAAAAAGTGGAGATATGTAGTGCATCCAAGCCTAATTGTGGATACACATGTACTCAGACAGAATGGCGTGCAGTTGTCAAAAGAATTGTTGCAGCAGATATATTGCAATATTTGACTAACACAAGACAGAATTTTTGCCAGGTCAGAAATTTAACAGTTCACAGATAGTATCATTTGATGTACTGGTTGTCAATAGTAATAAAAGTTTTTTTTGATTGGAAAATTTACTAGATTTCCACAACATCGATGTTATTTTTTTTGTGAGACAGTTAAAGAACAATGACTGGAAACAAATTCTCTCGGGGTGTAATAAATGTTTTTACTGAAACAGGCATTCTAACAAAAATTCAAATAGAGGTGTTATGAAACAGAGTAAGGGTTTTAAGATATGTGATTATTACGTTTGATAATAACACCAATACTGTAGATTATGCAACTGTGAAAATAAAGACAACCCTGGAACAGATAGAAATTGTTGGAGTGTATTGACCACCAATGCCAACAAGAATTCATGGATATCTTGCCTGAAACACAGAAAGGAAAAATAGTAGTAGCTGGGGGAATTTAATTTACCAGGAACAGATTGGAATAATATTGATTCAACAATATTATTAAGAAACTTATTTACAACATATATTCAGAAACAGCAATTGCTTCATATTGCAAAACAACTTACCGGGGAAGGGAACATACTGTATATTGTTTGTGTTCCTAAGGAAATGACTGTTACTTTGTGTAAGATTTTATCATTGCTGATGTGCAGTTATCATGAAGTTATAAAGGTTAAATTACTGTTAGATAATTCTTCCAATTTGAAATCTAAACCAATGCACAGATTAATAACAATATATGGAAGCAAAATAGTCACTGTGCGAAACTACCTGGATACTGATGCATTAAGTGGAAAAACTGCAGAAAGAATGTAGCAAGTTTTGAAAGGTAAATTGTTTTGATGCCAATATCTAAAAAATGCTTAACATTGGGATCTAGGCACGCAAGGTCAGGAGGTTATATTTCTATAACAACAAGATACTTAAGATGAGAGACAAAAAATATAAGAAATGGAGATGTGGTTTTACTCTAAATCTGCAAAATGAAATAAACAAACTGCATTGACAAATTATACATAGTGTGAGACAAGACCAAGAAAAAAAATAAAGAAAGTTTATAAAACAGTATTGAGCATAACAGGAAAACATTTTATAGATGTATAAGATGTGGCAGGAGTAAAGACGGTGAAATTAATATGCTGTGTGCAGATTCCAAAGTTTATTCTCAAGCATGGCAGATTATAGATAAATATATTCACAAAGTCTTATTTTTATTATTTTATTTATTTTCATTTGTTGACCAGGATTGTCTGACTGAGCTGAAGAGCCCTTTTTCAGCGGAGGCCTGGGGAGAAAAGCTCCAAAATTTTAAACAATTTTCATTACAAATTAGCATTAAACAGCAGTGTTACAGGATTATTGCAAGGCATTAAGAAGGAATAAGAAGTTATGTACCTACCATAACGTTCCATGTTAGTTGTCTTCTTCTCGCCTTCTTTCTTGCTGGTTGGGTTCGGAGCCAATCCTCGGCTCTGACTCGGCCATCTTCAAAAGCTCGAGAGCTGCTTACTGGCTCGAGGCCCCCCTATATCCCATGATGCCTGGCGCTAGATACCCAGATCTCATTTGGTAAACCTAACTACAGACATAATAATAACAATTATAATAATACTGTAAACTGTAGTAGGATACATGAACCTACTGGAGAGACTGATAGTCAGAAGTTATAGCCAGAGAAGACTCAGCCAGTGATAAAAAACATAAGGAACTCTTCTCGGTCTACTAGGATAGGGGAATGGAGGGTGGGACGCAAGAAAGAAGACAACTAACATGGAATGTTACGGTAGGTACATAACTTCTTAATGTTGAGTTGTCTATCTTGCCTTCATTCTTGCTGGTTGGGACAGCGTCCCTAGCACCTCAATCCTGGGTGGCTCATCGGAACACTCTTCAGAACAGTGGAACCAAAATCAGCTCTGCTCCTGGAGGCCACATCCAGCTTATAATGTGAAATGAAGGTATGTGGATTAGCCCATGTAGCTGCCGCACAGATAGTTTCCATTGGCAATCTGGCCTGAAAAGCCAGTGAGGTAGCTAAAGCTCTGGTGGAGTGACCTTTTGGTTTAGCAGGAAGCTCTTTATTCCTTAACTGATATATAAATGTAATAATAGATGTCAACCACATAGATAAGGTTACTTTCGACACTGGTATACCTTGTTTACCCCCAGCATAGGACAGGAACAACTGGTCTGATTTTCTGATTTGCTTGGCTCTATGCAAGTAAAAGCGTAATTGTCTATGAATGTCCAACTGATGTAGCTTAGAAAAATGACCTTGGGTGTCGTCCACAGCTTCAGGCTTCAGACTGTTAAAACACAATTTATTAATCGCTTAAAAAGTGAAGCTGACAGGATGTAAACTTCACTAGAATATGGTGAATTGAAAAAAGTTAAGTATCCAAGCAGTTGTCATCCACTGCTTCAAACTTCAGGCTGTTAAAACTCAATTTATTGAAAACTTAAAAAGTGAAGCTGACAAAATGCAAACTTCACTGAGATGCTGAAATAATTAGCCTAGTAATTAACATCCACAACTTCATGCTTCAAGTTGTTAAAGCACAGTTAATAGATGCTTTGTAAGCAAAGCTGACAAAAACATATACTTCACTGGAGTGTAAAAAGCTGATGAAATTGTCCAAACGATAAGCGCTTTCGGCAGATGCCTTCTTCAGATCGTATAAAAGTGTGGTTAGCATCTATTAACTGTGCTTTAACAACTTGAAGCCTGAAGTTGTGGATGTTAATTACTAGGCTAATTATTTCAGCATCTCAGTGAAGCTTGCATTTTGTCAGCTTCACTTTTTAAGTTTTCAATAAATTGAGTTTTAACAGCCTGAAGTTTGAAGCTATGGATGACAACTGCTTGGATACTTAACTATTTTCAGTTCAACATATTCTGGTGAAGTTTACATCCTGTCAGCTTCACTTTTTAATCGATTAATAAATTGTGTTTTAACAGTCTGAAGCCTGAAGCTGTGGATGACACTCAAGGTCTTTTTTCTTTGTTCATTTGTCTACCCTCGGTGTCTTTAGTAGTTGTGAGGAGAATTTATTTCTTGAACTGATGTAACTTGTATTCTGCCTTGTTGGAATAATTTGGAAAAAACGCAGGTAGGTCAATGGACTGATTCAAATTATTATCAGAAGTAACCTTTGGAAGAAAGGAAGGGTTAGTCCGAAGAGAAACTCTATCCTTGTGAAAAACTAGGTAAGGAGGATGAACACAAAGAGCTTGAAGTTCAGAAACTCTTCTAGCCAACGTAACTGCAACCAGAAGAAGGGTTTTCCAAGAAAGAAACTTCAAGGAACAAGAAGCTGCCGGTACAAAGGGGGCAGTATCAGGGAAGCTAAAATCAAATTCAGATCCCACGGAGGCGGTAGATCTCTTACTAGGGGCCTGAGTAGAGTGGTCCCTTTAAGAAAGGCTTTACAAAGCTTATGGGACATGATGCTTGTATCAGATAGGCCCGTATGAAAGTTTGAAATTGCAGCTAGCTGAACTCTAATCGTGGCAGAAGAGGATCCAGCTCGAAAAAGTTCCGCTAGAAATTCTAAAATATGGTGCACAGGGGATGAAAAGGGATCTATATTCTTGGTCTCTGCACATAAGGAAAAACGTTTCCACTTACTAGCATAAGTTTTTCTAGTGGTAGACTTATGTGAGGATAAGATGATTTCACGCATTGAGTGGAAGATGTTCGGAAGCCTGGCTAAGGTTGGAAGTGGAGAAACCAAGCAGTGAGCTGGAGAGATTGAAGAGATTGGTGCAGCCCGCCCGATTGATGGATCAGGAAGTCTGGAAGTGGGTCCAGGATCCAGGGCTGCTCCAGAAGGTGATGATGCAGGAACGGGAACCAAATTTGTCGAGGCCAGTAGGGGGCAATGAGGATCATCTTGCATCCCAATGTGGTAGCTTTCTGTATTAGTTTGGGAATCAGGGGAAACGGAGGGAATGCATAAAGAAGTCCCTGAGGCCAATCGTGAACTAGAGTGTCTCTGGGGAAGTGTCCGGGAAGAGGGAGGAGAGAAAAGAAATTGTCGCATTTGCTGTTGAAGGGGGTGGCAAAAAGGTTGCAGCAAGGCTGACCCCATTTGCAGAAGATTTTATCCGCCACAGTCTGATTGAGAGACCACTCGTGAGGCATGAGAATTGCTCTGCTCAGCCTGTCTGCTATAACGTTGGACTTCCCAGGGATGTGTGCTGCTGTCAGAAACCATTGGGAAGAGATCGCCCACTGCCAAAGTCTGAGTGCTTCTCGACATAAGGGGTAGGTCTTGGTTCCACCCTGCTTGTTGATGTACCATACTACTGACATATTGTCTGTTTGAATTGCAATGGTCCCGGTGGGAAGAGAGTTCTGAAGAGCTTGCAATGCTAAAAGTACTGCTCTCATCTCCAAGATGTTGATATGCAGATGGTACTTGTGAGGCTGCCAGGTGTCTTGGACTGTTCTGCCCTGAAAATGCCCCCCCACCCAATCAGGGAGGCGTCCATGGTCACCGTAGCTACTGGAGGAGGGAGAACAAATGGTCTGCCCAGGCATAATGATGGGGAAACCATCCACCAAACAAGTTGGTTTTTGCATGACTGTGTGATCATTATCATGTGAGACATTGGGAGTTGCTTGAAGGACCATTGAGTGAACAGCATCCACTGAAGAATGCTCATGTGAAAACCTGCAAGGGGGACTAGTATGATCGCCGCTGCCATGAGACCCAATGTTTTTAGGATGAATCTGGCCTGAATCTTTTTGCATCCTAATAAGACCTGCACATGTCGTCGAATAGCTAACACTCAGTCTACTGGAAGTCTCACTGACATGTCCTTTGTATTTAAGTTTGCACCTATAAAGGTGATAGATTGACAAGACGACAATGCAGACTTTTCGAAATTTATTGTGATGCCTAGTTTGGAGCACGTTTGGATGGTGTAGTCTCTGGCTCACAGCAGGTGATGCCTGGTGGTTGCAGTAAGGACCCAGTCGTCTAAATATGGAAACACCTGGAATCCTTGCCATCTCAGGTGAGCGGTAACTACTGACAAACATTTGGTGAACACCCTGGGGGCTGTGGTAAGACCAAAGGGCAGAGCTCTGAACTGATAATGACTGGCTCCCAGCCGGAAGCGGAGGAATCTTCTGGAGTGTTTGTCCATTTTGATATGGTAGTACACGTCCTGAAGATCTATGGAGCACATCCAGTTGTCCTGACCCAGAAAGGGTAAAATGGACTGTAGCGTGACCATCCAGAACTTCGTTCTTTGAACAGACCTGTTTAGTCTGCTGAGATCCAGAATGGGTCTCCAGTCCCCTGTCTTTTTTGGTAACAAAAAGAACCTTGAGTAAATTCTGGATCCTTGTTGGTCTGCTGGGACTGACTGAATGGCTCTTTTTCTTAGCAGTTTTGAAATTTCTTGAACTGCTTGATCCCTTAGATTGGGTGGAACATCTGGAAGGGATTTGTTGGTAAAGTGTGGAGTGTGAAAGAAGGGGATTTTGTAGCCTTTGGATATAATAGAAAGTACCCATTTGTCTTGTGTTATACTTTGCCAGGCTTTTGGGTACAGAGATAATCTTCTCCCGAGTGCCTCCGAAGGTGGACAGCTGGACAGCACTTCAGGGATGCTGGAAGGGCTTGTCAGAGAAAGATTCTCTTTGGCCCTGATTTTGAGGACCCCCTCTGCCCCTAGGGTGGCATCTATTTTTGTTCCCTCCTCTGCCCCTGGAGGGAAACTCTCCACGTGTGTCAGGCACGGCCCCCTGGGGTTTCTGGAACCACATTTTCCCACTCTTCTGACCTTTAGGATACGGTCTTGAAGGAGTCGAAAAACGGAAACACACAGCAGAGAGAGTCTTGCCTTCCTGCTCACACCTGGTAAGGGTATCCTTCACCTGTTGTCCAAACAGAGCAGAACCATCAAAGGTCAAAGGGGGTGTTGGTGAAAGACGCCCTGAAGGGTTCTGCAAAGTTGCAAAACCGCATCCAAGCGTGTCTCCTCAGAGCCACGCCTGTGCCTGCGGCCCTACTTGTGCCATCGGCTGCATAAGAGATGAGCCGCATGGAGGAGTTTACTACCGAATTTAGAGTCACCAGCTGGGAGGCAGCCTTAGCCTGGGCCCCCACAGCTGATGGATCTTGAAGGGTATCTCCTAGCTCTTTAAGGAGATCCCTTTGAAGGCGGGTAAAATGGCACAAATAGTTCAGAGACCTCATGGAGAAGGTCGCTGAGGAAAACATTTGCTTCCCATATCTGTCCATCGTCCTAGATTCCTTATTAGGGGGATGGACAGACGAAGAAGTTTCAGCCAACTCCTTTTTAGTGGCCGCTGCTACCACCATGGCATCAGCGGGGACATCCTTGGTCAGAAATTGCTTGTCTTGAGGGGCAGTAATGAATTTTGTGGGCCTGCGGGGAGTTGGTTCCATTGTCTGGAGCTGGCCATGCCTTTCGAGCCACTACAGACATCAGTGGATTGAAAGGCGGAGACACCCAGGAGGTGGAGGTACAGGATCCAAATGCATCCAGGAATACCGACTCATCCTTGGAAGGGTTAAGGGTAGTCGTTGCCCCTCTGCCTAAGAATTTCAAGGATGTCTGAGAAGGAGATGTCCTCAGAGGGGGATCTCGGGGACCCTTCCAACTCCTCTAAGTCGGTATCTGAAGTGACAGACTCAGGGGAGTCAACATGCTTCCTCTTGCATTTCCTCTTTCAAGGGGGCTCCTCTGAATGAACGGGGAGGCCTCGGAAGAGGACGATACACCCAATGGGGTGCCCTTTAGTGCTTGTTCCCCACGCTTTGGGTCTGGAGGAGGGGCTGAGGCAGGAGCAGGCACCATGGGGGGAGGAGCAGATGAGGCTGACTGTGAGGCTGACTCAGATGCCAGCACACTCCTCATGACCTCGAAGGCACCCCTTCCCGATATTGGAGAAGGCTCCAGCTCCGAAGAGACTGGTATCCTCCCCGGCACCGAGAGAGATGGCTCCGAAGCCGATGTAGGAGCCGAACTCACCTGCGCCGAAGGTCTGAGAGGGAGAATGGGGTCGGACAAGTGTCCGATGCCACTTGCCCCCTCAGAGCCGACGAGGGTTTCCCGGCGCACAGATCCAGCCAAGGACGACACCATGGAAGAGATCGGAGCTTACGACAGAACCAAAAGGGGAGGTATCAGTGCCGAAGGTGCCATGATTCCAGCCTCAGCATGCTTCAGCTCCGAACTCAATGGATGAGTGGAAGGAGGAACTATTGCAGCGACAGGTAGAGCCGAACCCTGATGAGGGGGACTGGATAGCATTTTAGCCAGGGCCTGCGATTTTAAAAGTCTGATCACCACTCTCTCCAAATCATGGTCAGAAAGTCTAGACGACCGAGAAGGGTGGGATCGATGACTTCACTCCGATTGCAACAAGGGTGACCCTGGAGCCAAGTGTATCGACTCAAGGATGGTGACCTGGAGCATTTTCGACTCCCTGATGATTCCGACAGAAGAGTCGGGGCCGACTGTGAGATAGGTACTTCGGCTCTAGTTGGAGCCAAAGTTGACTTGGAGATAGGTACTTTGGTTCCAGCTGGAACCGAAGTTGAAGCAGAAGCCACACCCGGTGATGGTTCCGAACTGGGAGCCAATGGCTTCGATGGCCTGGAAGGTTTCACTGACTGAGTCTTGGCCGGTGATCCTTCAGGTTTAAGCAAACCCCTAAGGATAAGCTTATTTCTATGCTCCTGCAGGACTCTTGGACTAAAGGCATGACACACCGGACAAGAGTCCTGCAGGTGTAGGGCACCCAAGCAGTAGACACAAGAAGTGTGACTATCTGTCAGAGACATTTTCTGACAGCATGAGTCACACTTCTTGAATCCAGACACTTTTGTGTCTTTAGACATTCCTGTAAAGGAAAATTCAAATACAAAGAAAGAGTACAAAGGGAAGTAGGTAACTAGAAAAAAACACACACAGTCCACACAAGTTACCACACCCTAACAGCACACACACTCTATAATATAAGACCTACAAACTACCACAATTTCTAATGAAAACATTTTTCTACCTTAAAAAAGAAAACAAGGATAAGCCTTTAACTAAAACGGCTTACCTGAAAAAAGGCAAAACGGGAGTGAGAGAGGGAGGGGAAACTCTCTAAGAAGAAAACAAGTTTTCAAGGGGGGAATTAAACACTAACAAATACCACAAATCCTACAACTATGTATGACACTAAGTGTTATAACTAATAATATACAAAAAGTTCTAATATTATCAATAAAGTGAAAAAATACGACCTGAGCCAGTAAATGCAACCTCGTAGCAGAAGCGGCAAACAAGATTGGGGTATCTAGCACCAGGCATCATGGGATATTGGGGGCCTCGAGCCAGTAAGCAGCTCTCGAGCTTTTGAAGATGGCCGAGTCGGAGCCGAGGATCGGCTCCAAACACAACCAGCAAGAATGAAGGCGAGATAGACAACTTAACATTACAATGTTATACAGTGTCAATAATCAGGAATCTAGCAAAACTATTTCAAGATGTATAAAAAGAAATATGTCATTAAGATGAATATAATTTTTGGGGTAAGTGGTTACAAAAACCCAGTTTTATCATAATGTAGTTGCATAAAGACAATTACAATAGAATGTTTCTCTGAGGCGATTTGCTTAATAGATTTTTAGAAGACAGTAGAAAGAGTAGTCAAGGAAGATTAGAGAGAGCTAGTGAGAAGAGTGAGTTAAGGGCAAAATGTAGATTAAGGTATGAGAAGTAGGGAATGTTTAAGGAGGGAGAGTGCAGTGGCAGAACCTGCGACTTTTAAAGTGCTCTTTGGTGGCTGTCTTAAATTGTTTAGGATGTGTAAGGGCCATGATTTCTAGTAGGAGCTTATTCCAAGCAATAGTAGGGTGATAACTGTACGTTGCATCCAAATGTAGACTTGCATTTGTAGATTTGTAATAGGTCTTGGTTAGACCTTGGTTAGTCTTGGTTATGTAAAACAGTTTTTTCCACAAAGGGTGCGATAATTGTCCTAGCATCATCCAGGTAACTTCAAATACTGAAATGCAGTTAGATTATTTTGAAAAAGAACTATACAAACTGGACCCAAGTAAAGCACAGGGAGGAGATGAAATTAATAATAATGACATTAGAACACTTCAGCATGAACTTAAAGTATCATTATGCCTGTTATTCACTAGGTCATTTAAGTATGGGGATATTCCTCAAGTATGGAGACATGCACTTGTTCAAACAATCTTTAAGGGAAAGCGGGTTAGACAAACCCAGTGTTATACAGACCCTTATGTTTATTTTCTTGTTATGAAAAAATAATGGAAAAGGTTATTTTGGATAAATTACTGACAAAACTGGTAAGGTTGGACCTTGAAACCATATAACATCTATAATGATGTAATTTCAGCTGTGATTGAAAAATTGTGATGCAGGTTATATAGACTTAAATTCAGCTTTTGGTAGGGTCATACACAATATATTGATCAATAAATTAGAGCAACTAGGTACTGATGTAAACTTGATAAGGTGGATAGCTCATAGGTTCATAGGGTCATACTAGGCTATCTGCCCTAGGGCATTTATAAGCCTAGCCAGAGTGTGTTTGGCTTTCGCCACCCATTTTAAATTAATTTTGCTATGCCCTTTTTTGAGGTTAGTATACTGTGCCTCTGTGTAACAGTGACACAGAAGTGATACCCGGGGTAAACCTACGATCTCCCATCCACTCATCAAGATTCCTCTTGAAGAGAGTCAATGAGGGACTCTGCCTGACCTGGACTGGGATTTTATTCCAGAGTGAAGGGAGTCTCTGGGTTATGAATCTGTCCCTCCAGCATGTCCTATTTATTTCAGTGCTGAGGTTCAAGTCTCTCGAGCGCGTGGCTCGATGGGATTTGGATTTTCTGAGGTGCGGCATGTCCATTAATTCCAGGTTGGACATGGCTTTATACGTCAGGCACAGATCGCCTCTGAGCAGGCGGTATGCCACTGAGTAGAGCTGGAGTTTCTTTAACCGGGCAGCATATGGCATCTGTTTGAGCCCTTTGATCCTCTTGGTGAGGTACTTTTGGGGTCTTTCCATTTACTGCAGGTGTCTGGTAAGGTACATCCCAAAAGTGGAATTGTACTCAATTATGGGCCTGATGAGGGATGAGTAAAGAGGCACGATGACCTCCCCTGATCTAGATGTGAATCCCTTCATGATTAGGTGGGCTATATAAAATGTTTTTCTAACCACTTTGACCACGTGATTGTCAAATGAGAGATTGCTATCAACTTGGGTCCCCAGGTCTTTAATTACTTCTTCTGTACTTAATGGATTACCACCTATGTGATAATTTGTGGGCACTTTGTTTTTGCCAAAGGGGATGACTATACATTTTTTGGCGTTTAGCTTGAGGCCATGGCTCTGGCACCAGTTGTCTGTTTCTATGAGGCCCTTTTGGAGAATGCTTGTGTTGGCTGGAGAGTTGATTATGGCGCCCAGTTTGCAGTCATCTGTGAACTTGGTCAGCCATAGTCCTTCCGTGTTGGCCTGTACCTCCGAGAAATATATACCAAACAAGAGAGGTCCCAGGACTGAGCCTTGTGGGATGCCACTTGTAACTGGTCTGGAGTCTGACATGGCTCCAGCAATTCTAACCATGTGGGTTCTGTCCTTGAGCCAGTTTGCAACCCATCTAGTGACATAGGGGTTTATATTTAAGCTGGTGAGCTTATCTATAATGCCCGAGTGAGGTATTATATCGAAGGCTTTTGCAAGGTCCAGGTAGGCTGTGTGGACCACCTTCCCCTCGTCAATGGCCTCGGTGACTGTTTCAAAGAAATCGACCAGGTTTAAGAGGCAGGATCTGCCCTTAACAAAGCCGAACTGGGTAGGATCCAGTGTCTGTAGGTCCCCCATATCTTTATTTATGAGGTCCATGATGATCCTTTCCATAGTTTTTCAGACCAAGCTAGTCAGGCTTATGATGCAATAGTTTCCAGGATCCGTTGAGGCACCACCTTTGTGGAGAGGGACTACTGTCGCTGTACGCCACTCTTTGGGTACATATCCTGTAGTAAGGCTGAGATTGAACAGTAGTTTTATGTTTGGGTTTAACTCTTCTTGGAGTTCATGTAGGACGCAGCCCGGGACACCGTCTGGTCCCATTGATACTGTGTTTTTTGCTTTGGAGAGGGCGGCTGTTACCTGAGCATCTGAGATATCAGGGGGGCAGCACTCTGCTGGGATAGATATTTGCCCTTTTGGTGGGGAGGGGGCGAGAAGTTTGCGCTGAACCTGTCAGCTAGGATGTTGGCAATGTCTGTGGGTTCAGTGTATTTTTTGTCATTTTGGACTAATTCTGAGCATATCTGGGAATTCCCACCCAGGTTCCTAACATAACTAAAGAAAGCCTTGTGATTATCCTTAGTGTCCTGTGCAATTTTTCTCTCGAAGCTGGCCTTAGACGATTTTATGAGTGCCCGTAGTTTTTTGCTAATACTGATCAGAGATGCCTTCCCTTTTGGGGATTTTGCTCTATCATGTAGTAGCTTCCTCCTTCTATTGTATAGTTTGTTTATGGCTGGGGTCCACCAGACAGGACGCCTGCCTTTGGAGGATTGGGTCTTGGTATTATTTGGGATTGCATGATCCATGCATTCCTGAAGGTGTTCATAGAATGCATTTATAAAGGATTCTGCGGTCTGGGCTGTATTTTCCACAGGCCCGGGGGCTTTGAAGGATTCCACCTCGGTTTTGAGGAGTGTGAAATTTGCTTTAGAGAAGTTTTTCACTGTGGTTTTCTGGGCAGAGGGTGGGGTCGGGATGTGAATATCCAGTGAGATTAGTTTATGGTCTGATCTTACCAGTGAGGGATACACTTCTGGTCTGGAGCATAAAGTCCCCATGTTGGTGATGATCAGGTCCAGTATGTTTTCCCCTCTTGTGGGAGTGGTAACAAGTTGAGTTTATAAATTCTAGGAACCTTTGGGTAGGGTGTTGGAGCTAGAGTAATGCTCCCAGTCTATGTTTGGGTAGTTGAAGTCACCCAATATAATGGTGTTTGGAGAGACCTTCATACTTTCCAGTGTTCTCAGGAAGGCCGAGTGGGGTTCCTGGGTTTGGGAGGGTAGTCTGTAGCAGGCTATAAACTGGAAGGCAGTTTTACCCACTGTTAGTTGCACATGGATAGTCTCTGATGCTTCATACTGTCCCACCAACCTGGAGGTGTGGGTATCTTTGACGAATATTGATACTCCCCCTCCTTTTGTGGTTCGGTCCAAGTTTTGGGGCCGAAAAGCATGGTATGAGGTATAACATGGTAGTGCTGGGGTGCTCTCGGGAGCCTTGAACCAGGTTTCTGTTACTGCACAGATATCGATGTTCTCCATGCTAAGGAGAGTTTCGAAAAGTGCATCTTGAGGTTTAGACTTCTGGCGTTGAGTAGCATTACTCTTAGTTTCTTATCCCTTGTGATACCTATGGAGGTGGGTTTGTCTTTTGAGCCTTGCCTAAAAAAGGCACTATGGGGGTAGCAAGAGCCTTTGCCAATATCCGAAAGCCCAGGGGTGACAGGTGTAATCTGTCCCTAGGGAAGCATCGTGGCTTGTCGAGCATGTCATCCCAGGCTGACAGGCATTGGATCCCCTTTGAATGACACCAATACTTAAGCCAATTTTTGAAATTGATCATCTTGTCTTCATATTGTGGCATCATTCTTGGTGAGGGTAAGATGCTACTCAAGGTCAGGGTCATACCGGCCTGGGCTACATGCTCAGAGAGCTCCTCTATGTCTCTTTTCATGTAGTCCAGGGACAGCTGCATGTCTTAAATACTGTGGGAAGAAATAGCCAGGTAATTGTTATGGCTAGGCTTGTTTAGGCCCTAGAGCCAATAGCCTAGTACAAACCTATGCACCTATATGACATGGAAAGTATCATATAGCATTTGGACATGTGAAATTCTAAGTTACAGTCAGGGTGTCTCACAGGGCCTTGTCCTTGACCAATGCTTGTTTACGGTGTATCTTCCATTTCTATATTTTTATTGGAGGTGTTCTACAGTCTTTATGCCGATGACTTGAAAATGGATAAACTGATTACTTGTGTTACAGATACGGCATGTCCATAAAAGAACTTGACTAAATTGCTGTTAAATAAATCAAAACTATGTATATCACAGCTTGGAGACATAGATTGATGGGTGAATATTTAATATAGCACACACAGATTTAAACTGTAGATTCATTTAAGAACCTTGGTATGTGGATAGATCCAGCTTTGAGCTTTTTTAGCCTTATCAATGAAGTAGTTGATGATGGTTATACAACTATATGTAGTATAAAAATATGTATAAAGTTCACAAAAATCAAAAATGATGAAATCATTGTTTGTTATATTAGACCCAAACTAGAATATGGAATAACAGTATGGAAACCTTATAATAAAACATCCACAAATGCCCATATTTTAGTTATTATGAAAGACTAATATATATGAACTTCCATAGGTTTATTCAGATAAATAGGGCATTTAGAAACAACTGCTTCTTGGAATGTTTGAGTTATCATAAACTAGTATAGAATCATCAGACAACCTATGTAGAAGATTATATATTAATGAGTGTTGTACTAATTGGTTATCTGAGAGAGTACCTGATCCATGAAATAGACTACCAAATTATATTAAAGCAAGCACTATTTTATATATTTTAAGAACAACTTGGATACTTATTATGGAAATGATTGTTTTGATGTATTGGCAGGCAACAAGGCCTGTTCCCAAAATATTTCTATGTATGAATGACTCTACTGCCAAGTGCTTCACCTGTTTGAACTAATGTTCCCCATGGAGGCACATTTTGCTGCTGTTCCAAGAATGCTTATCAGCAAGATTTATTCTCTGTTATTTCCTGGTGTGATTTCCTACATCCTGCCATGGAGGAATTATTAAAACCCTAGTAACATCCAAACTGGAGTTTGACTAGAAGCTAGTACAGCTGCAAATAGCAGTTGGTAGGCCTGGCTAACATGACAGCTACCCTAAGAAATGTGCCTGTCATAAAGAAGTTAAGCAAGGAACATGACCTAGAATCATATTTGGCAACATTTGAACGGTATGCCATCCAAAAAAAAAAAGTTGGGACAAATTAGATCGGACTAAAAAGCTTTCTTGTCAGTTGACAGATGAAGTACAAAGACCTATCTGGTCATGGAAGGGACACTGACAGTCAGAAGCTTAAAGAAAGAACTGTTAGCTAACTCTGGGATAACTGCTGAAGTGCAAGCTATATTTTACAACTGAACCTTTAATGCCGACAAACATTGAGGATCTCAGAGCATGACTTAAAACATATTTTAAATCTGTGCCTAGAACCTGATAGTAACAGTGAAATGAAACTATTAGAAATTAAAGCAGGACTTCCAAGATGACTGCACACTGATCAACAGCTTAACTTCAGCTCTCCCAGTGTGAAAATATTATCAGCTTGAGTAAAATTCAGTTACTGGCTAGTAAGTACACTGCCTAGATGCCAGCAAAGAAGAAACTAACTGAGTCTGAAGGAAAATCACCTAGAAAAGGTGAAGAGAAACTGAAGTAGTATATCAACTCAAACAAAAAAAATGACTGGGAAAATTGAAGAAGCTTTAAACAGCTATTTAGATGAACTGATAAAACTGCAAAAAATAGAGGCTGAAATGAAGAAAAGGGGGCTGAGTATGAGACTGATTCGGAAGAACTGTTTCTAAAATTGGTAGAGTTAGATGACATAGTACACAGAGAAAGCCTGAGATTTTCTGCTGTACCAGGGAAGATAGAAGGAAAATACTGTATTAATTTTATGAAGGTACAAATAAGCGGCTGGACTGGTATTCCACTACAGGAACTGCTAACTGAAAGGACACATCATGTGCATGCTCCAAATATGGCCATAAAAAGCAACCAATACCATTATTAGTAAAGATGCAAAACTACCAGTGGAAAGAGTTGATCCTGACAAAACTGTGGGAAATGGGTAAAGTATTAAAAGTTGGAGACAGTAGAGTGTTTGTGGAAAATGATTATTCAATATACACCAGGCAGAAGAGAAATGCATTTAGTCTAGTAATCAGAGAATGTTGAGAGGCAGGTGTGAGATTCAAGCTGCTTTATCCAGCTGTCTTCAGAATATTTTTTTCCAGGAGGATCAAAGTCATTTTTTGATGCAGATCAAGCTAAAAAGAAAATAATTCAAATGTTTGTTCAACAAAAAGTGAGCCATCAAGCAGAAATGTACTCTGCTTCTCATTTTTTCTTATAATAAAGCATCCAGGAGGATCAAAGACATTTCTGATGCACCTCAAGCTAAAACGAAAATTCAAATATTTGTTCAACAAAAAGTGAGCCATCAAGCAAAAAGGGAAATAAAGCACCCAGAGAGACTTTGTCAGTGAAACTATTTCCACTGTTCCAAAGGAAAATGCTTGAGAGACAGAGAAAAACTCAGGAGTTAACCAGAAGAATTGGAATTACCATGGAATTGAATCAGAATCTGGAGTTGGGAGATGGAGATGAACAGAAAGAAGACCAGCAACATGAAAATTTGTGAATAAATGTGAGACTGCAAAGCATCAGTTATATTTATGAAATGCAGCTATATAAAAATAAGTAGAAAGAGTGGACTATTGCTGACTTTGTTAAACTTGTGGGGAACCGAAAAGCATTTGCCTCATTTCATGTCATTAATGTTTGGAAGGAGTCTGAGGGGAGGAGAGGAAAAAAGAGAAAAGTAATTGTTAAGTAAAACAATTTCTGTTCTTAAGAATATGTCAATGAAACTTTTCACAACATAAATTGCATAATTGAAAGTAAAGGGTATTTAGTTGTTTTTGTATGTAATAAAGTTATAAAGTAAACAGATGCCTTTTTTCTTACTGTTCTCTTTCCTTTTTTAGTATTAAGTAATGTTGGCATCATAGTGCAAAAAGAAAAGTTAGACAAAAGCAAGTTTAAGTTAATAGGCTGCAATCTTATGTTGTTGAGGTGGTTAGTGGGGTGTAAAAATACACATATTATAATATATGTAGAGCTGATTTACATAGATGAACATCTGGATTAAGACTCGTGGCTTAATCTAATACATTTTAAGTGGAAACAAGTAAATATGAGAACACTGATTATAATGAAAAGTTTTTGTTTAGCAATAAATGTTTTAGCCTACTTAGACAAGCTGATAATAAACCAATAAAAGACAGAACACTTTTTTTCAAGGTTAAATGTTAAATATTTCTGAAAGCATGCAAGTTGTTTTTACATTGGGGGAATAAAGATAAAAAAAGAACAGACACAAATGAGTGTAAGTAGAAGCACAGACAATAATATGCATCTCAGCAAGGATAGCATCAGTTTCAGATTAATTAGGGCCTGTGCTAGCAGTTATTTGGCACAGATGTTTCTGTTAGCAGGGTTAAACTTTATTATTTGAATATGTACGTAGTTTGTGTTTGTTTCAAGTTAACAGATTATGGGGGTGGTTGGGAGGGTGTTTGTTTTTTTGTTTGAGGATTTTTATTAATACAAAAAGTATTGTAAATTGTGACATAGGTTTCAGTATTGATGATGATAAAAAATGGTAACTGTTTGAAATGTCAGGACCTGCTAGCTCGAGTCCCAAAAATACAGAGAATGAATGGCTGAAAAAATGGACTTGTATATACCAAACTCGAGATGCTATTTCTCAAAATATTCCCTTTTCCCCGTGGTATGTTGATTTTGGGGTTGGTATATATAAGTTTGGGGGTGTGAGAAGCTTGCCTCACACAGAGGGGTGCAGGAGAGGCTTGCCCCCAAAAAGAAGTTTTAAGGAAAAGAGCAATATTCGGTCTTCTCTGTGTTTTCTGTCTTTTTTTTGGATTTTCAGCCCTCAGTATTACAGTTACTGACATTTCAACAGGGAGCTGAAAAATTAATATAAAGAATTAATAGGTGCATTAATAGGTGCATGTAATCACAAAAGTTGGAAATAAGCATTTAAAAAGTTGCCATGTATAATAGATAGGAATAATGACTTCTACTGGGGACACTTTCCATATTATTTTGGAATGTGAATGGAATGCAGACTGCAAATAACACTGTTACAGGATACACATTTTGAAAGAACTCAGTGTTTCAATTTGATAAAGAAAAGATTTCAGGATAGATATTGTACAGATATCAGGGAAAGGAAAAGAGGAGTACTTACATTGATTGCTAGAAGAGTTCCAGTAGTAATAGAAGAATAAAACAAGATGAATAATGGCAGAATTGTTGTATTAAGGGGATACTGGCAAGGGATGAGGATTACACTGCCATGTATTTATATTTCTCCCAAAACTGCTACAATGGAGATTTTAAAAAATATTTAGAAATAATCAGCTTTTAGCAGTGAATATTACTTTTAGGTGGGGACTGGTATTTGATATGCATAGATAAGGATGAATGATCATTCACAGAGTTAAATGCCTTGATTAGGGCAAGTCTGACCTTGATATTTACATGCTTGCATCTGTCTTTGGTGTTCCACACCTTCTGCACTTGTATCCCTCCTTAAACTGATCTCCAGGCAAAATCTGAAGCATCTGTGGTGACTGACTGCTTTGGAGCAGGGAGAGAGAATGGGAGACCTGGATTTAATGATATCTCTTATCTCTACCAAAAGATTTCTTTTCTTCCAAACACCAGTACTGGGACCTGAAAAGATAAAGGGTGTTGATGCTGGGACCAAAGAGATTTCAGATACCACTGCATCTTTTTCATAAGGAGTCTTGTCAGGGGTGTCATGAGAATCATAGATGCCATAAGACCCAGAATCCTGTGGTATTCCCTGGCAGTGACCAAACTCTGAATGGAAAACCTTAGAAATAGATCTAAATAAAGATCTATAGTTCTTTGAACTGAGATGTCTAGTTGACATCCCTAGCACACGATGCTGTGTACGGGAATCAAGAAAGACTTTTGAATGTCCTCTTGGCATCCCAGCTTGTGCAAGAGATCTCTCACTCAAGAGAGGGAGATTCTTGATCTTTAGAAAAAGACTCTTCAAAAATAAGCAAGCCATCTAAATATTGAAAAATGTGGATACCCTGTAGCCTGCAATGAGCTATAATTTGAGCTAGACACTTTGATAACAGTATTGTTGTGGTGGATAGTACAAAGAATAAGGCAGAGACTTGATAATAGGATCCAGGCACACAAAACCTTAAGAAATGTCTTAGGTCTCGATGAAGAGGGATGAAATTTGAAAGAGGGAGAAGAAGAAACAGTTTGTGAAGTGACACCATTTTGAATGTGGGCACTATCACAAACATGTTTAGGAAATAAAGATCCAAAAATGATCTCCAAACATTTTCTTTCTTTGGAACTAGGAACATCCTTGAATAAAAGCCCTTCCCCACCTGGGAAGGAGGAACTGATTCTATCCCTCCTTGGCACAGCATATGATGAAGAACAGATGGAAACAAGATATTCTGATTTACAGGATAAGAAATGTCCCCCTGAATAGAAGAATTTCCTCCCACTGTCATCTGTAACCCTGATAAATTATTTTCATATCCCATTTGAAACAATCTGTTTCCACAGAGAAAAATGGAGATTCGTATTTTCTTAAACAGAAAAGGGGCCAGGGTAGGAGGGGGTCACAAGGTCTCCTGAATAGTTATTCAAACTTGTTGGACTATCCTTGGTTTTGGGAGGTTTTACATTTCTTTTTGGAATCCCCTTGTCACTTCTGTTTATTTGCCTTTTTACATGAATTCTGCTGAGACTGTTTATTTTTCTTTTTCTAAAAAATGGATGAGGTGAAAGAAAACCCCTTGGACAATTTGGAAAAGGAGGGATGAAATATCTTACAGATTCCGTGGATCAGCTTGCCACTTTCATCACACATTTTAATCACCTCTGCAGTAGAGGGACCAAACACTAAATCACTATCCAAGGGAGAATTTAAAATCTCATTTTTACATCTGGAATATTCTGAGAATGCAGCCAAGCAGCAAACAATGAGTAGTGATCTGTGCAGTAGAAGAAACTAAGTTATTTAAAGCAGATTTTTTTCACAGGAAGAAATGTAGATAACTTTCCTCATAATTTCACAATTTGTCAGAACAAACTAACATATGACCCTGACAATTTAAAATTTGGAAAACCAAAGTTGCAGAAGTATACACTCTTTTCCCACACCTATCATTACTTTTCCCATTCTTATTAGAAAGAGTAGGATTGGAATTAAGTAAGAGCTTAGGAGCAGTGGAGTCACTCAAGGCTATAGTTGCTGGATAGGGTTTAGGAATAGTGTATAAAATTTGAAAGGATTGAGGAACTTTATACATATTATCTACATTTTTAGGAATAATTGTTGAGTTATCAAGAAAACTGCAGGCGGTAAAACACACAACCTCTAAAGCAAACAGGACAGGAGGAATGGGTATAATTTTGGAAATCCTTCTGTAACAACTCATAGTATTTTCTGAGGGACTGAGACACCTTAGTGTTCTCCCACTGAAAACTCTGGGATATTCAAGCAATAGTCTCAGAGAAAGAGAAACCTTCACAGGGAGAATCAGAAAATGAGTTCCCCTGAGTCTGAATCAGAAATGTGAGGACAAAATCTTGATTCTGTCCCTGCATCTTCCTGTTCAGATTCAGAATCCTGAATGTCTTCAGGAAAATCAACACTAATCATGAGACACATAACTCTCCTAAACAATGTGCCACTCAACCAAAGTTGCTACGGCAAAACAGCATGCCCAACACACTAGTCATAGGTGACTCAATAGTGAGGCACACCGATGTCCCACTCACTAGGTTGAATAAGGAGAAAGTAACAATAAGGTGCCTGTCAGGTTCCAGGATCCACCACATAAAGCACACACTCAGGTCCCTAAACTACAGGCACAAACATGACTCTGTCATTGTACATGTGGGTGTGAATGACCTGAGATGTATTTCCCTGGGCTACATGAAAAGAGACATGGAGAAGCTCTTGGGTTATGTAGCCCAGCCGGGTATGACCCTAGCCCTGAACAGCATCCTATCATCACCCAGAATTATACCACAAAACAAGCAGAAAATGATTGATTTCAACAATTGGCTAAATTTCTGGTGTCATTCTAAGGGGATCCAGTATCCGTCTGCCTTGGATGACACGACTGACAGACCTCCATGCTTTGTCAGAGATGGCCTGCATCTGTCACCTTTGGTATTCCGGATACTGGCCAAGTCTCTTGCCACCCCTATAGTGCCTTTTTTTAGGTGGTGTTCCAAAGACCAAATTAGCACCAGAACAGCTATAATCAAATGCAATCTGAGGGTCATGCTGCTCAATGCTAGAAGTCTAAATGTCAAAATGCACTCACTCGAAGCACTCCTTAAAATGGAGAACATCGACATTTGTACTGTGACAGAGACCTGGTTCAAGGCAGCAGAAAGCACCCCTGCACTACCAGGCTATAACTCATTCTACACCTTTTGGCCCCAGAACTTGGACAGAAGCTCCAAAGGCGGTGATATTTCCATATTCATAAAGGATGCGCACACCTCCAGACTAGTTGCCCAACATACGCATCAGAGATACCGCAGGTGCAGCAAACATTGGGTAAGACATTGATTCAGGTCAAAGTCTGATATAGGTCCCCAACCATGTCCCAAGACTCACAGTCAATGTTCCTAAGCACCATGGAAAATATTAGGGTCCAACCTAGCACTCTCATGCCGAGTGACTTCAACTACCCCTCCATTAACTAGGAAAACTACTCATGTACCACTACACTTGCCCAACATTTTCTGGAATTCATTAATTCCAATGCCCTGGACCAGCTCGTTTTTACCCCCACTAGAGGTAACAACATCCTTAACCTGGTCATTACTAACATGGGTGCCTGTTGCTCTACACCAATAGTCAACTCCTCCCTGGTTAGATCTGACCACAAACTAATCACCTTGGAAATCCACATCCCTCCCACCCTACCCCCGCAAAGGTAACCACCATGTAAAACTTCTCCAAAGCTAACTTTAGGCTCCTAAAAGCAGTGGCTAACTTCATGGCACCCATGCAAATGGAGAATAGTTGCATGACCGCCGAATCATACACCAATGCACTGTATGAACATGTACACAAATGCATGGATCTTGCCATACCCAATAGAACCAAGACACTCTCCTCCAAAAAAAAAAGGAAGCCAATCTGGTGCTCCCCTGCCATAAACAAACTCTGCAACAGAAAGAGGAAACTGATGTGGAATAAAGTGAAGTCCCAAGACTGGAAAAGCTCCCTTATCAGCCTCAACAAAAAGTTGAGATCCCTCATTAAATCGTCTAAAGCTAGCTATGAAAACAGAATTGCAGCAGATAGTAAAGACAACCACAAAGCCTTCTATAGTTATGTAAAGAATCTCCATGACAATAACCAGATTTGCTCTGAGCTACTGCACAATGGCACCTTCTATACCGAGCCAACAAATATTGCCAATATACTGGCCGACAGATTCAGTGCCAACTTTACCCCTCCCCCCCAAAGAAACAATCACAATACCAGTAGATTGCCAGGCACCCAGTATTATTGCTGCACAGGTTAAAACAGCACTATCCAAGGCTAAGAATACAGCTTCTGTGGGACCTGATAATATCCCTGGCTGTGTTCTACTTGAACTACAAAGTGAACTGGCACCTCACCTGTGTGCCCTGTTCAATCACAGCCTCACCTCAGGCTTTGTCCCTACTGAATGCCGCACTGCTACAGTCATCCCTCTCCACAAAGGAGGAGCGATTACAGACCCTGGGAACTATCGCCCCATTAGTATGATGAGTCTGATATGCAAAGCTATGGAACGCATCATCATGGACCTAATAAACAAGGATATAGGGAATCTCCAAACTCTGGATCCCACACAGTTTGGTTTTGTGAAGGGTAGATCATGCCTGCTCAACCTGGTCGACTTCTTTGAGTCAGTCACCAGAGCTATGGATGAAGGCAAGGTGGTTCATACAGCCTAGCTTGATCTGGCCAAGGCCTTTGATACCATTCCTCACTCAGGAATCATAGAAAAACTCACTAAGCTAGGCATCAACCCCTATATCACTAGGTGGGTTGTAAACTGGCTCACAGATAGAACTCACAGTGTGAAATTAGCTGACTCCAAATCACACTGCCAATCAGTCATGAGTGGAGTCCCACAGGGTTCAGTCCTGGGTCCTCTCCTGTTTGGTATCTACTTCTCTGAAGTCCAGGCCAACACGAAGAGACTCTGGGTGACAAAGTTCACAGACGATTGCAAGTTTGGAGCTATTAACTTCCCAAGTGATGTTGACATCCTACAGAAAGGCCTCACTGAGACCAATGACTGGTGTCAGAACTATGGCCTTAAGCTCAATGCAAACAAATGTGTCGTCATCATACCTTTCAACCTCTTAGAGCAAAAAATCTGGACAAAGCCGAAAATCATGGGGGGACAAATAGGGACAGATTTTTAAATATTGCTACTAGAAACTTAGAAAGTTTATAGAAAAAGAAGTTATGTACTTACCATAATGTTCCATGTGAGTTGTTCCTCTCGCCTTCATTCTTACTGATGGGTTTGGAGCCGATCCCTCAGCTCTGAGTCAGCCAAATTGCAAAGCTCGAGGTCTGCAAACAGCTCGAGGCCAAAACCCTATCCCATAATGCTCCTCTACTTCCCTCAGATCTTGTTTGCTGGCAACTAGTAACATACTCACAGAGTAAAAACACCATACTCATATTTCTAGTAACCGGTGGAAGGAAAAACTCCTCAGAAAAGACCAAAACAGGCTGAAAGAGTCAACTCTTGAACTTCCAGGGGTAGGAGGGTGGTTTTTTTTAAGAATGAAGGTGAGAGGAACAACTCACATGGAACGTTATGTTAAGTACTTAACTTATTTATGTGAAGTTGTTCAAGCTTGCCTTCATTCTTACTGATGGGTAGCGTCCCCAGCACCACAATTCTCGGGTGGCTAAAGGGAGTACATGTCTAAGGATAGCAGTACCAAAGGAAGCCCTGTCCCTAGAGGTCTTGTCTACTTTGTAATAAGTAATGAAGGTATGTGGCTTTGACCATGTGGCTGCCGCAGAAATAGAATCTATTGGTAGCCTGGCCGAAAAGGCTGTAGAAGTAGAGACAGCTCTAGGTGAGTGAACTTTAACTTTGTTTTTGCAGAACTATAAATAAAATATATGGAGTCCGAAAGCCACTTAGATAAGGTAGGTTTGAAAACAGCGGCACCCTTCTTGGAATCTGAAAATGACACATTCAGCTGGTCAGATTGTCTATGGTCTTTTGTCCTGTCTAAATAGAAACAAAGTTGTCTGTGAACATCAAGCTTGTGAAGTATATACTCCAACTGATTAGTATGATTAGGAAGAAAAACTGGCAATTCAGTGGTTTGATTAAGGTTGGATTCTGAGCAAACCTCTGGCAGGAAAGAAGGGTTTGTTCTGAGGGAAACTCTATCTTTGTGGAATATCAAATATGGATGCCTTACCGATAGGGCCTGTAATTCTGAAACTCTGTGCGCAGAGGTGATAGCCACTAGGAAAATAGTTTTCCACAAAAGGAATTTCAATTCACAGGAAGATGACGGTTTAAATGGAGGAAGAATAATCTTTCACAGAAAAAGATTTAGATTCCATGGAGTAGTGATGGATCTAACAGGAGGCCTCAAATGTATTGCACCTTTTAGAAAGGCCTTTGCCATTGTATGAGACATGACATTGTCCCCTAGTTCACCAATATGAAAATTTGATATAGCAGCCAGTTGAACTCGAATAGTTGCTGCTGTGGCCCTTTCATTAAATAGTTTGGTCAACAATTCCAATATATCCGATATCGAAGTGGAATGGATCAATGTTGTTTTGCTGAGCCCAGATTGAAAATCTCCTCCATTTGCTAAGGTAAAGTTTTCTAGTTGAGGAAAGGGAAGACAATAGTATATGTTGAACTTCTGCTGACAAAGTTTGGAACCTGGCTGTTCTTGGAATTGGAGCAGCCACGCTGTCAGTTTGATGGACTTTAGAGAAGAGTGAAGAGCTCATGATGAGTAAGTCAGAAGGTCCGACACTGGGTCCAGGATCCTTACAAAAGGTGAGGCTTCAGGAAGGGGAACCAAATCTGACGAGGCCAAAAGGGGGCTATTAAGATACCTGTTCTTCCCAGGGCACTGACTTTCTGCAGAAATTTGGAAATTAGCAGGAAAGCTGGGAAAGCATGAAGAAGACCCGGGGGCCAATCGTGTATGAGAGCATCCCTCGGGGACTCCCCCACTGGAGGGGTTATGACAAAGTAGTTGCTGCATTTGATGTTTGTGGGAGTTGCAAAGAGATCACAGCAAGGCTGGCCCCATCTGTGGAAGATCATTTCCGCAACTTCGTTCTTGTGGGACCACTCGTGTGACAACAGAATTGCTCTGCTTAGTTTGTCTGCTATCACATTGGATTTCCCCATGATGTGCATTCCTATCAGAAAGCGCTGGGTGGACTCTGCCCAATGCCATACTCTCAAGGCCTCTCGACATAGGGGATAAGATCTGGTCCCTCGTTGTTTGTTTATATACCAGACTACTGACATGTTGTTTGACTGAATTGCAATGGTCCCCAGAGGAAAAGAGTCTTGAAAGAACTGCAACGAGTACCGCTCTCATCTCTAGGATGCCGATATGCAAGTGAGCCTCGTGTTCTTGCCATATACCTTGGGCTGTCCGTCCCTGATAATGCCCCCCCACCCGATCAGGGAGGCGTCCATGGACACAGTTGCAACGGGAGTCGGGAGAACAAAGGAACATCCCATAGTTACAGATTCGGACATACTGAAGGTCCTTCTTGCATGAATCGGTTATCCAAACCAGGTGATCCATAGGTAATTTTTGAAAGGTCCACTGTATGAATAGTAGCCATTGAAGAATGTGCATGTGTGACCTCACTAGAGGCATTGCAATAATAGCTGCTGCCATGGTGCCCTACAGTCTGAGAATCGCTGATGCTGGTGCTCTGTGCTTTGAGAGAATGTCCAAATCTGTTGTCAAAGGATAAGTATTCTTTCCAAAGGAAGTTTTACGGACATGTTGACAGTGTCTAAGTCTGCTCCTATAAAGACGGTATGCTCTGATGGCAATAAGGCAGACTTTTCTGAATTTATTGTTATCCCCATTTGAGAGCAGAGGTCTAAGGTAATATCCCTTGCCTGTACGAGATGATGCCTGGTGGGTGCAGTAAGGAGACAGTCATCTAAATATGGAAACATCCGGATTCCTTGATGCCTCAAGTGAGCAATAACCACTGCCATACATTTGACAAACACTCTGGAGGCTGTAGTGAGACTAAAGGGCAGGGTTCAAAACTAGTTATGACTGGCCCCCAGCCAAAAGTGCAGATGATCCCTGTATGGCCTGGCCATCTTTATATGGTAGTACGCATCCTGGAGATCTATTGAGCACATCCAATTGTCTATCCTTAAGAAAGGGAGTATAGACTGAAGCATGACCATCTGGAACTTTGTCTTTTCTACAGATTTGTTGAGTCTGCTGAGATTTAGTATCGGTCTCCAGTCCCCTGTTTTCTTTGGCACTAAAAAGAAAAAAATAAAGACTCTTGAGTAAGTTCTGGATCCTTTCTGGTCTGCCGGGTCTGATTGGATGACTTTTTTCTAGAAACTTTTGAATTTCTACTGTTACTACATCCCAAAGAAAGGGTGGAACATCTGGGATCTTTCTTAATGGTTTTGGGCATGAGTGAAAGGGGATAACATAACCTCTGGATATTATATTTTGTACCTAGCTGCCTTTTGTGATTGTGAGCCAGGCGCCCAGATACAAAGATACACCTCCCCCAACTGCCTCCAGAGGCGGACAGGCGGGCCTCTTTTCAGGATCGCTGATAGGGCTTCCCAAGGAACTAATCCCTGTCACCCTGGTTCTGCAGACCCCCTCTGCCACGTGGGTGGCATTTTCCATTATTGCCCCCTCCTCTTCCCCTGGAGGTGGTTTCACCTCTTGTGTCCAAAAAGGCTCCTTGCGCTTTGCGGAACCACATTTTCCCACTCTGCTGGCCTTTGGGATAAGATCTAGTAGGTGTGGAAAAACTGACTCCTATGGCAGATAGAGTCTTTCCATCGCTTTCACATCTGGTGAGGGTCTCTTTAACTTTAGGTCCAAAAAGTGAGGAACCATCAAATGGGGCATTCACAAAGGATGACTTGAAAGGCTCCACAAAAGAACACAAATGCATCCAGGAATGTCTCCGAAGAGCTATTCCTGTTCCCGCTGCCGTACTCGTCCCATCAGCTGCATAAGATACGAGGTGCATGGAAGAGTTGACAATGGAATTAAGGTTATTAAGCTGAGATGTTACCTTGTCTGCCACCGTATCAGATACTGCACCCTGAAGAGTATCTCTGAGCTCTTTTAGGAGATCTCCTTGAAGCCTGGTAAAGTGAGTTATATAGTTCAACGATAAAAAAGTAAATGTCATAGAGCTGAACATGCACTTGACAAATCTGTACATGATCCTAGACTTTCTATTAGGAGGATGGACAGACATAGAGGTCTCTGACATCTCTTTCTTAGTGGCTGCCGCAACCACCATGGCATCAACAGGAATAGGTTTGGACAAAAAGGTCTTGTCATGAGGTGCAGAAATATATTTGTTTGGTCTTCTAGGGACAGGTTCCATGGTATTTGGTGACTCCCACATCCTTCGTGATAAAAGATCAATCAACTCATCGAAGGACGGAGATACCCAAGAGGTGGAGGGTCAGTACCCAAAAGCTTTCAGGAGCACTGATTCATCATTGGAAGGGTTGATGCACTGCCAGTCACCCCTCTGCTTCAGGATCTCTAAGACATCTGCAAAAGGTATATCCTTAGAGGGGGATCTTGGGGACCCTTCTGACTCCTCCAAATCGGTGTCGGAAGTGACAGATTCCTAAGGGGAGTCTACATGTTTCTCTTACATGTCCTCTTCCTAGGGACCTCTTCAGTGGGAGCTTCTGGGGAGGCCTCAGAAGAGCAGGATTCCCCCAAGGGGCCTTCCTAAGGCTCCGGGTTCCTGCACTTATGATGGATCTGTGGTAATGGAGAAGATTCTGGCATTTTAAGGGAGGAGGTCATCTGCTCAGAAATTGTGATTGTCACGGGGGACAAGACTTTCCTCATGGCATCGAAGGCACCACAGCTCTGATGCGATAAAGCCCCTGGGTCCGAAGACATTGAGGGCTCCTTCTGCACCAAAGCTGCCTGCTCCGATCCCAAGGTGGGAGCTGAGCTCATCAGCGCCGAAGCCCCGAGGGGAAGAGTCAGAATGGAAACATTGTTTCAATTCCACTCCCCAGAACTGATGGGTGAGTGTCAGCTCCCAGAGTCTGCAGTTGGGGCCGAAGACATCAGGTTTGCCGGTGCCAAGAGGCCAAACATGGGTGTCAGCACCGATGGCTCCACAATCAACTGATCAGCTCCCTCCAGCTCCAAAGGCTCGACTCAAGTCAGAGGAGGACCGGCAAGTAGGGTAGATTACTTGATCAGCTCGGAAGCTGCCAGAGTCGAAGCCGATAAAAGTTTCGTAGCACTGGATTCTGCAATAATCTCCTCACCACTCGATCCACATCCAAATCCGACAAATAAACAGCCCTTGCAAATCTTGAACCTAGGTCCCTGCACACTATAGTCACAGCAGTTAACCACTAAGCCATCACAGCTGTCTGGAAGCTTGAGCAGAGGCCACAGAAGGAGCAGGTGAGCCCAGGATTGGAGACCTTAGGGTTGGAGATACCGGCTCCAAAACTGGGGACCGGCTCCTACCCACTACCTGAACAGTTGGCTCCACTAACTGTGAAGCCGAGTCAGATACCTTCCTTGATACCTTCGGAGCTGAAAGGCTTTTTGGCTCTGAACCAGAGACAGAGGAGGAAGAAGAAGCAGGTTTGGCTTTACCTGAGGAGCCAAGTCCAAATCCAATTGAAAGGCAGACTTAATAAGGCCCCTTTCCACTAACTTCCTTTTTCTTTCTGCCAGAACCCTAGTACTAAAACCATGGCACACAGAACACACTTGTTGAAGATGGGCCTCTTCTAGGCAATAAACACAGATGGTGTGACCATCTGTGAGAGACATTTTTTGGTTACATTTAGGGCATTTTTTTGAAGCCCGACTTTACCTTTTCAGACATGTTGATCCAAGTAAAGCAAAATCAACTAGGAAACACCACAATGTCAGTAAACAACTGAATAACAACTAAAACTTTTGATTAAATCCACTGGACAGACAGAAATTTTAAGCTTAACTCGGCTGTAAAGAAAAATTAAGCCTACCGGCTAAAATACTGGATCTCAATCCAATTCAAAACACTATACTACTACAAACTTAGCTATTTCAACAACCATTTATTTAAACAACCAAAGGCTATTTATAAAGAAAATAAAGCCTATATTCAGCTATAAATAAAAGTAATTAAGCCTAACCAGCTAGAAAACTAAAGTAAAGATGCTAGAGCCTGAACTTGGTTATGAAGGGATAGGGTAAAACAATGCCTGTACAAAAAATGGCCTAACGTTATTAAAGGAAATCACAATAAACTCCCCACAAAAACAGAGTAAAGTAATACAAGCCTAACTTCGGCTAAGGGAAAAAGTCTTCTCAATAGATGTCGAAAAGGAAACCAATAAAGAAAATCTTTTTACTTAACTGACAAAAAATGGCTTGCGCTGAAGGAACATGCTCGAACTGTTGCAGCAGCAAACTAGATCTGAGGGAAGTAGAGGAGCATCATGGGATAGGGTTTCAGCCTTGAGCGGTTTGAAGACCTCGAGCTTTGCAATTTGGCCGACATGGAGCTGAGGGATCAGCTCTGACCCATCAAGAATGAAGGCGAGATTGAACAACTTCACATTAATAGGTTTTGCATTAGCATGAATTTTCTGAAGATGTGGAGTCTTAAACTCAAATATTTGTCATTATTTAATTACTTCAATTCTGAGCTATTTGGCAGAAAGGTACAGATTTTAGGAGGAACACACCAAAAATATGAGGCAAAAATCTGGACATTCTGCAAAAATCTGTACAGTTGAGAGGTATGGTCATCATCCCCTTTGGGAAAAACCTGGTTCCCATGAATTACCACATTGATGGTAGTCCTCTGAACACAGAAGGCGTTATAAGAGATCTGGGAACACAGGTTGACAGCAACCTCTCTTTTGACTACCACATTGCCACTGTGGTCAGCAAGTCCTTTGATGTAGCATATCTCATTACTAAGGGTTTTGCATCCAGGAAGAAAGAGGTCATTGTCTCCCTCTACTCTTCCCTCATTAGGCCAATCATTGAGTACAATGCCCCATTTGGCATGTACCTCACTAGACACCTGCAACAACTGGATAGGCCACAAAAGTACCTCACAAGGAGGATCCTAGGCCTTAAACACTTGTCCTATATGGACAGACTCAAAAAACTATAACTATTCTCTGCCTCATATCGCCTACTTAGAGGTGATCTCTGCTTGACTTACAAAGCCATGTCTGACCCAGCTCTGTTAGAAATGCTACATCTAAAGATATCCCAGTTCTTCTGCACCACACACCCCAGAGACCTCAACCTCATTACCACAATCAACAGAACATGCTGGAGGGACAGGTTCATAACCCAGAGACTGCCCATGCTATGGAATAGACTTCCCATACATGTCAAGCAGAGCACCTTACTGTCCCTCTTCAAGAGAAATCTTGATGAGTGGATGGGAAATAGAAAATTCACCTCAGGGATCATTCCAGTGGCTCTACTTGACAGAGGCACTGGGAAATAAGGTCGGGTGGCACGATGCCAGGGTAATCCTATGGGCTAGGCTTGTAAAGGCTCCAGGGCCATTAGCCTAGTACACACCTATGAACCTATAAAAGAAGAATCACTCTTTCTTTTACCAGAAGCTACTTTACAAGGAGGATCAGTAGCCTAAATTAAACCCTGAGCCAGCCCAGTAAACTACTTTTATCCAAAGAAATTTAAGGAGAAGTAGATGCATGCTTTTTTTTTTGTTTCTTTTTGACAGGAAAGATTTGGCCCCCAGGGGATGAGCACAGCATTCTGACACAACAGGAAAACCTTCTCTTTTCCCTCTCCCAGGACTAACAAGAGTGGCTCTCCCTTACCCACTGAGGGGAGTCCAGCAGTCTCAGAGGACTTGGCTAACTCCCAGTCCATAGAGGCTGTAAGTGCTACACCAGATGGATCTGAGATAAAAGATAAGTGGCCTGAGTTACTACAAATAGCCACAACACAGTCACCCACCAACGGCTGAGGGAAAATGTCAGCCTTGTGGTTTATTGTGACCTCCATGGCATCGGAGAACTCTACTAGAAACTATGGACAATAATAGTAGTCCACTGCTTTTAGATCAAACACAAAGTTCTAACAATGATGGAAACCTAACGGCACTGATTCTTGCTCTATCACAGCGGGTAGACAACTTGGCTGCTAGATTTGAATCAAGCAACATCCCTACTACAGCCCATTTAATAAGAAGGAACAATTCTGACACTGATATTACACCAGCCCAACGTCCGCACGGAACTTTTACGGCAAGCGAAGAGCTTAACAACATTAACCAGGCTGGTAATGGAACCAACTCTAGTTTGAACCTTTCACTTGACTATATCCATTCAGGAGGAAGAATTTCCACTATAGCGAAAGAAAGAAAAGGCGTCGGAGAGCTTATAGAAGTTCCCGGATTCGAAAAATGGCTCACTGATACTAGTAATCTGAAATTTAAACATTCAAATGCTACGGGACTGTCGGCAGAAGATGCCAATGAGATACAGGTCAGTGCACCTTGCTTAACTAACAAACTAAAGTTACTAGACACTAAACTAGTGAAAATCAAAAAACTGCAACTGGAGATTAATTATCTCAACGAGTGTATTAAAGAGAAATTAGTACCGAAAGGGTTACGTTACCATGTTTACCCTACAGGTTTAATAGCAAATTCTCTTTTCCACAAAGAACTTTTGACATTCTTTGATATGCAAGGAATTGCCTTACTTAAATTAATGGTTAAACATTATGGCTTCCAAGTTACTGACTTATCTAAAGAAGTTACAGAACTGAACACAGAAATACTTAAAAATTCAGACTTTTCTCAATACAAATACGAGTATGATAGGTCATTCACCACAACTGACCAGTTACTAGAAAGACTGAAGCTAAACAAAAGTAAAAAAATGACCAGGGACCGTCTAGCCTATGAGAAAGGTACAGCCTACCCTAACCCACCACTGTCTCAAACTAGCCACGCCAACCCGGTCATAGAAAGCGAGGCTTTAGTCGGGACAGACACTGATGAAACATTTCTCATTAATGAAAGGACTCATTCTAATCAAAACCAAGGAAGTTATCAAGAACCTGACAGAAATTCATGGGCAAACCGGCTCAGAAGTAACAGAGAGAGATTTGATGACAATTACAATTACAACAACTCCTTGGACAATTTTGATTATGCACATCAAGGGGCGATTCCTAAAAAGAATTTCAACAACTTTAACCAACGCGCTCAAAAAAACAACAAGCGTCCCTTCAACAAACCGAGGAGGTAGTCAACAGAATTGAACTACCAGAAATTACCACCAATAGAGCTGGAGACTTTTTTATTTACAACTACTCTAGCCTACAAATAGACCCTTGTTTTGCTGATCTATTGTCCAAAGGCTATACTTTTATCCCTAATCAACATATGGACTTGGTGCAGAGTATTAAAGACCTGAAATTATTTGTCAGGAAACTTAACTTGAATTTATTACTAGGCAACTCTGAACATCCTACTTCAGCTTATCATATTCCTAGTGACTACAATCCTCCCCTGCACCCAGCCCTACAACTATTTGAAGCCATTATGGAGCTTGACCTGAGGAATTTAGCTAATAAGGACAACAACTTATTCTTTAATAAAAATAGCAGCCTGTCTAACATCACTCCAGATGAAAACGCTTTTCTTAAATTGTTTAAGACATTAAACGTGAGGGCGATCAAACCTGACAAGGGAGGGGGGCTTACCCTTTTTGACCACTATGATTACATCAAAAGGGTCTCTACTATGTTAGAGAAAGAAACTTACCAAAAAGTGAGTGTTAATGAAGTTAATACAGCATACAGTCACATTAAAAGCTACTTTAGTGACTTTTTCATTGAAGGCTACATTGATATAGATATGTACAACTATATAAAAACTGAATGGCCTAAAATACCTGTTTTCTTCGCTACGCCAAAGATACATAAAAATTTACAAAACCCCCCTTTCAGACCATTAATTGATGGAAGGAACTCCATTACATATGCGAGTGCAAAATTAGTTGATAACATTTTAAAAAAATATCTGGTTACAGAAACACAAATTTGTAAAGACTCGTGGGCTTTCTTAGGTAAAATAAATGGACTTGAATATAATGAGGAATATAATTTCCTCACAATAGACGTGGCGGATCTATATACTTCAATTCCACACGATGAAGGCCTAGAATGGGTAAACATCTTGGTCAAAAAAGGAGCTTCCAGTAGTGAAGTATACCTAGTAACATCTTTACTTGACATAATTTTAACTAACAATTATTTCCTGTTCAATAATGAGCTATACCTGCAGAAATGTGGAGTAGCTATGGGGTCCCCAGTAGGCGCTAGTTTTGCAAACTTAGTAATGGCCTACTGGGAGGGTCGATTCATTATGAACAAAGAAGAATTCACATCCAATATAAAATATTACACACGCTTTTTGGACGACATTTTCATCTGTCTCCATGGCAATAAAGATATAGCATCTGAATTGGTAAACTACCTGAATGGTACTACTAGCTTTCTTAAATTCACGTTTGACTTCCAGGATACTAGTATTAACTACTTAGATATCACCTTAGTTAAAGATAAAGAAAACAATTTTATGCTAAAATACATAGGAAAGATACATATTGTAATTCCTTCTTGCACTATACGAGTTTACACCCTTATTCTCAGAAAAAAGCTATTGTAAAGGGTCAAGTAATCAGAGCAGCTCGTATGGTCACACGAGATGATGATTTTATTTATGAATGTAAATTACTGGACGAAATGTTCAATCATAGAGGATACCCTAAGATGTTTCTCAAAAACATATTTGACGAGGTTAGTACAAAGAGAGAAAATGGGGTTATCCTCCCTCTTTTGAGGGAGAGAAACTTCACAAGTAGCCCTGAAGAAACAGTAACCACCCAATTTCATAGAGACATGAGCTCCAGTATAGATTCTAACCTTATTGAAAATGAAGACAGTAATGTTAACAGGGCTGATTTACCTATAAACACCAAAAAAGACTCAAGTACTAGATATATTATGACATTTAGTCTAGAAAGTAACACTATAAGAAACATACTATATAAAAATTGGACTACACTTTTATATGACAAAAAGTGTTCTATAACTTTCGGTAATTTACCCAAAGTAACTTTTAGGAAAGGTAAAAATCTTAAATCATTATTAGAAACTAGACCTATAACAAACAAAGAGAAAGAAAAGGGGACCTTTGGTTGTGGAAGCTGTAATTTCTGTAAACACATTAAGACAGGCAGCAAGCACACAATAAATAATAGGACATATGTACTTAACCACAAATTGAACTGTAATTCTAAAATGGTGGTGTACAGTGCATTGTGCTTAAACTGTACAAGTTTTTACATAGGGAAGACAGAAAGGAGGCTCCGCGACAGAATCTATGAACACACTAATGCTATTTCTAAAATGAAGATTGAAAATGCCTTGGTAAAACATATTCTATCCTTCCCAAATCACCACTTCAAATTTGTAGGATTAGACCAAGTGCAAATGGACAGTAGAAGGGGCCCCTTTAACTTACTCTTAGAAGAACGCGAACTATCCTGGCAACTAAGCCTTCCTAGAGCCAGGATTGAATGAGCAATGTAACATCTCATGCCTCTTAAAGCTCAGAAGTTTGAATAGATAAAAGTAGACAACTGTTTTTATTTTGTTTGATTTCTTCTTCCTGCTCATGATAACTGGTATAGGATTACTTGTTCTTAGTACTTGCTTTTTTATAATTTAGAATTACTGATATACATTTTAGACTGTTGATGTACATATATATAAAATTTATACATGTAAATATATGCTTTTAATAATTAGGGTTGTAGATTAGGGCTCTATAATTTGAGTATACATCAGATGCTCCTTTAATGCTGTATCCAACAATCAATTGTTTAGTTAATTGGTTGATTGAGGAAGAACCAGTATAAATAGTACTGACTGAAGTATGTATTTTATCTGAAGAAGTCATCCTAATGTGAATGACGAAAAGCGCTTAATATTAAAATTCGTTTGGGTCAAGTATTCCTTGCCTGGAGTTTTTTCTTGATTTTTGGCTTTGTTTGTCAAGCTTTTTGTTCCCTGGAAAGTGTTAGCCTGCTGTGGTGCTAAAGGCTTTTTTCATAACTTTTTCTTTTTGTGGCTAGAAGAAGGAACGTGGGACCAGAAATCTGTTCCATGATCAAGCCAAGAATGGTGCCTCTTTCCCCATGAAGACAAGCAGCAAATGCTAGTAAAACTACTAGTCCACAAAGTTACTTTTTTGATAGAAAAAATACAGTAAAAAGTACTTTAAAATACTATGGCAGCCACACAATGGAAAAACAAACACAATTTCCCATAGAAAATATGTTTTCAGTTAGTTTATACTACTTTTGAACTGACAGAAAAAAAGAGAGTTCCATTTATAAGAACATTACAGTCTCTAGACTGTCCGTTAAAACACAACACTCATAGCTTTAAAATAACTCCTGAAGAATAAAGAAATAAAACTAAAATAAATTTAAGAAAATGGAAGATATTTTCTTCCCAAAGAGAATTTAACTGCCCAGCAAAGGAAAGCAGAAGCTGACTGTCTATCCACAGATGCCTCACAGGAGCATACTTTTGGTGCAGTAAAGCTCTAAAGGGCTCCACGCCAAAATGTCTTGTTAGCTCAGCTCCAGCCACCTGACAGTTTGGTCATGTGGAAGGTGCTCTGAAGCTTTGGAAGCTGGCCGGCTGTTATATCTTTGGCAGGATTTAACCTCTATAGCTAAGGCTACTGCAGCAGTGATCAGTGTGAAGAACATTTTATTATTTGAAGATTATGCTAAAGCTAATCTACTAAAACTTTGACTGACCATTGTACAAACTCAAAAGTTCTTCTCTGCCATATTCTATGCACATGTAAATAGCTGCACAAAAGTATATATTCCCCTCCAAAATAAATGCAATGCCAAGTTTAAAAATAAACCCCTATGTTGAACCCAAATATAAAGAGGCTCAGAACAAAAGGAAGAAAGTTCATGTAACTCTCTATATGCCAAAAAAATGCCCATACCAAACTTAACAGGGAATTCTGGTTCCAGATCAAATCAACTTAAGCTAGATATGAGATAAAATAGCTACACAGGCACAAGATAACCACAGAGCATTCTTTAACTATGTTTAAAAATACATAAATAATGGTCAAAACTACACAGAGGTAATAGTAAATTGCATTACATACTCTAATCATGAGGACATAGCCAATATACTAGTGGATATTTTTAGCTCTAACTTCACCCCCAACATTCCCAAATCAAATATCAGAAAACACACACACACACACACACACACACACACACACACACACACACACACACACACACACACACACACACACACAAATCTTCCAGTAGCAAGTCCTCAAAGCACTATCCGAGGCAAAAATTAGAAGTTATGTACTCACCATAACGTTCCATCTGAGTAGGTGACTTCATTCGGATGCAACCTGTGGGTATCGGATCCGACCTCGGATCCGAGCCGGCAATTCAAAAGCTTAGGCTCCGAGCTCCTAGCTCCTCCCTCTTACCCATAACCCCTTGCCAAGCCCTGACTGACCTCAGATTGAGTTTGCCTCAAAATACTGACAACAGTACACTAAAACAGCATAAATACTCGCTCTATAAAGGTCAGGGGGATGGAGGGGGGGATGGTTGCATGGTCACCTACTCAGATGGAACGTTATGGTGAGTACATAACTTCTAAATCTGAAGTAGGCAGACTTCATTCGTCTGCAACCTGTGGGACAGAGTCCCTAGCTACCTGAATCTTGGGCGGCCGTCATGGAAGGATGTTTCGGAGCACCGCTGAGCCAAAGGATGCTCTTCCTCTAGAAACAACATCCACCTTGTAATGAGAAATAAAAGTATGAGGCGAGGCCCAAGTAGCTGCCGCGCAGATATCATCCAATGATACACGGGACTTAAAGGCGGCTGACGTGGAAACTGCCCTAGTAGAATGAGCCGTAACCCTCTGAGGAGCAGGTCTACCTGAAGTGTCATATGCCTGCAGAATACAATTAGCAATCCACTTAGATAGTGTGACTTTAGATACTGCTTTACCCAGAGCAAATTTAGCAAAGGAGATGAACAGCTGATCTGATTTCCTGTGGCCAGCTGTTCTGTTAATATAAAAACGTAATTGTCTATGAACATCCAAGGAATGCAATTTGTATTCTCCTTTGTTTGAGTACTTGGGAAAACACAGGTAAATTGATTGACTGGTTAATATTGGATTCAGAAGAGACCTTCGGAAGAAAAGAAGGATTGGTCCTGAGGCACACCCTATCAGGGAAGAAAGAAAGGTAAGGCGGCTTGACGCACAGAGCCTGAATCTCAGACACTCTTCTGGCTGAAGTGATAGCTACCAGGAAGGCAGTCTTCCAGGAAAGGTACTTTAAATCAGTAGAAGCTGCAGGCTCGAAGGGAGGAGCAGTAAGGGCTTGCAGAACTAAAGACAAGTCCCAGGGTGGTACAACCTCCTTGACTGGAGGCCTCAACAAAAAAACTCCTTTGAGAAATGTTTTGCATAATTTTGCTGTCATAAGGGGAGCTGTGTCATGACCAATGTGATAATGCGAGATAGCTGCCAATTGTACCTTAATCGTGGAAGAACTAGCCCCTTGATGAAAGAGGTCTGTTAGAAAATCCAGCAGCGCTGACATAGGTGCCGAGAAAGGATCCAAAGTTCTCTGTACTGCCCATATAGAGAATCTCTTCCATTTACTCTGATAAACCTGCCTGGTTTATGAGCTGCCACTAAAATGGCCTTGACCGGTGATGAGATACCGGGAGTCCTAATTAAGGATGGAACTGGAGCAGCCAAGCTGTCAACTTCAGGGTCCGCAGATTGGGAACTGACATTCCCAGAGGGTGGGAGATGAGATCCGAAATTGGATCCAGAATCCAGGGTGGATTGATTTTCTGAGACCATACGAAGGGGAACCAAGGTTGTCGAGGCCAGAATGGGGCAATGAGAATCATTCTGCTCCCCAAACTGTTGGCTTTCTGCAGAAGCCTCTGCATCAGAGGAAGTGGAGGGTAGGCATAAAGGAGACCGGGAGGCCAAGCATGCACCAGAGCATCTCTCGAACTCCCTGGTGGGAAGCAGAGCGAAGAAATTGTCGCATTTGGCGTTTGAGGGAGAGGCAAAAAGATCGCAACAGGGTTGCCCCCAAATGGCAAAAATCTTCTTCGCTACTCGAGGATTGAGAGACCACTCGTGTGGAGAAAGGATGGTGCGACTGAGCTTGTCCGCAAGGATGTTGGACTTTCCCGGAATGTGCGTTGCTACCAGAAAGCGTTTGGTGGAAATTGCCCATTCCCAGACTCTCATGGCCTCTCGACAAAGGGGGTAAGACCTGGTTCCTCCCTGTTTGTTGATATACCAGACTACCGACATGTTGTCTGTCTGAATCGCAATAGTCCCTGAAGGAAGAATGTGGTGAAGTGCTTGCAACGCTAGGAGCACCACCCTCATTTCCAGGACATTTATATGCAATGACGTCTCTGTGGGATTCCACGTGCCTTGGACAATCTTTCCCGCAGAATGCCCCCCCCCACCCGAGGCAAGAAGCGTCCGTGGTCACTGTGGCTCGGGGAAATGCAGCGCAAAAAGGTCTCCCTGCCAGGGGCTCCGGAGAAAGAAGCCACCAAAGAAGAGAGTCCCTGCACGCTCTGCTGACCGCAATCGGAGCGTTTAGAGAAGAACAAAGAGGGGACCACTGAACCTGAAGGGTCCATTGAAGAACCCGCATGCGTAAACGGGCATGAATGAGAAGCGGAATAGCTGCCGCCATAGAACCTAGGGCCCTCAGGACCGAAGCTGCAGTTGGAGATGGTTGCAGGATCGCTGTCACATGACACTTCAGGCTGGCAATACGGTCTGGGGTGAGGAAGGCTCGCATTGATCTGGTGTTTAGTCTTCCTCCTATGAAATCTATAACTTGTGTGGGGTTCAGTAAAGATTTCTCCCAGATGATCGTGATGCCCAGCCTTGGTGCTAGTTGAAGAAAGTAATCCCTGGCTGAGCACAGAAGATGCCTTGATGATGCCGTCAGGAGCCAGTCGTCCAGGTACGGAAAGACCTGTAATCCCTGGAGCCTCAGGTGGGCCGCTACCACCGCTAGCACCTTGGTAAACACCCTGGGGCTGAGGTGAGACCAAAGGGGAGGACCCTGAACTGATAATGACTGGCTCCCAGCCGGAAGCGAAGAAACCTCCTGGATCGTCTGTCCATCAGAATGTGGTAGTACGCGTCCTTGAGGTCTATGGAGCACATCCAGTCGTTCTCCCTCAAGAGGGGAAGTATAGATTGCAGGGTGACCATCCGGAACTTTTGCTTGGTTACTGACAGGTTCAGCTGGGAAAGGTCTAAGATTGGTCTTAAGTCCCCCGTCTTCTTTGGCACCAAAAAGAACCTGGAGTAAAACCCTAATCCGGTTTGATCTCGGGGGACGCGCTGGATAGCTCTTTTTTCTAGCAGCTGTTCGATTTCAACAGCTGCCGCCTCCCTTTGGTCGGGTGGAACATCTGGGAGGCTGCGAGATTTGGGAACCTTGAATAGGGGAATTGAATATCCTCTGGATATGACTCGAAGCACCCAACTGTCTGTTGTTATGGACTCCCAAGAAGTCAGGTGCCTCGAAAACCGCCCCCCGACTGCCTCCAGAGACGGACAGCAGGGCAACCCTTCAGGGCTGCTGCGTGGGTCTATCAGAGAAAGGTTCTCTGGACCCAAAGTTGCCAGGAGCCCCCCTGCCTCTAGCACGACGACCTCCCCATCCTCCTCTGCCACGGAAGGACTGGTTGTCCAGAGCAGGTTGGGACTGCTGCGACTTCCGGAACCACATCTTCTTCTGTCCCTTTTGGTTCTTAGAGAAGGACCTCTGGGGAGCTGAGAAGCGGACTCCGACGGCAGACAGCGTCTTCCCGTCCTTTTCGCTCTGGACTAATGTCTCGCGAACAGTCTTGCCAAACAAGGCAGAACCATCGAAGGGGGCATTCGCGAAGGTCGCCTTGAAGGGCTTTGCAAAATCACAATGGCGGAGCCAGGCCTGTCACCTCATGACTAGGCCTGCTCCGCTGACTCTAGCGGCTCCCTCAGTAGCATGAGAAAGCAGCCGCATAGATGTATTGGAAACTGATCTGAGAGTGGCCATTTGGGTGGAGTAAACCTGTTTATCCTCACTCGAGATGGACTCCGGGGGAGATGTAGCGTATTCTTTAATCAGATTCCACTGCATCCTAATGACATGTGCCATGTAGTTCAGCGCTCTCAAGGAGAAGGTTGCTGAACTAAAAACTCGCTTCCCAATGCGATCCATCAAGCGGGACTCCTTGCCCGGAGGATGCATGGAGGGACTCTCCTGGGCCAATTCCCTCTTCGTGGCTGCAGCCATCATCATGGCATCTACTGGGGGACCCTTACTCCAGTGGGTGCGGTCCGACGGAGGGGAAAGAATGCGGTCCGGGCGCTTAGGGATAGGCTCAATGGTGTCCGGATCCTTCCACGCCCTGATGGAAATAAGATCCACCAGGGGGTCAGCAGGAGGGGACACCCAAGAGGTAGAAGGGCCCGCCTCGAATGCCTCCAAGAACACAGACTCGTCCGAAGAAGCCTTGGGGCAGACCACCCCTGATCCATAACATCTCCATGATGTCTCCAAATGAGACGTCCTCAGGGGGTGACCTAGGGAGCCTTCCCTTCATCCAAGTCTGTGTCTTCAGTGACGGACTCAGGGAGTCCATGTGCCTCCTTTGCACTTACGCTTCGAGGTACTTCATCGGGGCTGTCCGAGGAGTACTCACCAGCCGTTGGATGTTCCAAGGGAACCACTTGGGACATCGAGGCGGGCTGTCCCTGGGACCGGCTGGTGGGGCCTGGCCCAACTGCAATGGAGTGCGGGATGGAGCCGTGGCAGGGACCGGGGTCCGGATGTCCTCGACAGTGCCCTTTCCACTACGCCGAAGCCGAGGGGAGCCAGCTTCTCTAAGCCCCGAGAGCCGACCCCACTCGGATCCGACGACGGATCGGAGTCGGAGCGAAACCGCCGGATCCGAGACCGTGTGCTCCGACCTGGACGGAGCCGATGACACACCAGCTCCCTAGTATCCGAGGCTCGCCTCGGCTCGGGAGGTCGGGTCCGGCACCAAGCACTCAAGGGATGGGACGGATCCGAGGTGCGCCGACCCATCGGATCCGACCCACCCCCGGATCCAAATCTGCCCGGCGCCGACAGCTCCGAACCCGTGGTATGGGTCGGAGAAGGAGCCAAGGGGGCGAAAAAAGGGGTCGAAGCCCCTCCCGGATCCATTTGCATTTGGGCCTGGATAAATTTCCTCATCATCCGGTCCATATCAGCTTCACTCATTGAAAATGTTGACCTAGTGGAGGCCACCGAAGCGGACCTAGAGAGCCGCCTCGGAGACCTCCTAGAAGGGCTAGCCTCCTCCTCCTCGGGTCCAGGAGAGAACCGAGGGGAGTGGAGCCGAGGAGGAGGAAAGCTAGAAGGCACAGGGGAGGCCCGCTTAGATGGAGGAGCCGAACTGGAAGTTTCGCTCTTGTGGTGCTTCTCCTGTGCCTCTCCTTCTGTCTTTCCCTAGAGGATTCCTTCCTCCGCAACTTAAAGGGAGGTTGAGTCCCAGCCGGAGGGGGAGAACCCACAGCAACAAGTTGCTGAGTGGAAGGGGCAGAGGCCGAAGCGGTATCTGGAGGTAAAAGACCCGCCAGCACCAACTTCGACCTCCGCTCCCTCAGCCGGGGTTGAACCCTGCACAAATGGTACAACCAGATGACAGGTGTTCAACCCCAAGATGACGAGTGTGGCCATCCGCTGGGGACAGCTTATGGCCACACTCGGTACATTTCGAGAACACAGCCTTATGGGCTTCAGACATCACAACCCTAAGGCCTAACACAAAACACACACAAACAAACTACGCAAAACCCGAGAAAATTAAATAAAAGAGAGAGGAAAGCCTAAACACACTCAACACTAACTATATCAAGAACGAAAATAAAGATTTTTAAAACTTTTTCTGTCAGAAATATAGTTTCTTATCTTCACCAACGCCAGGAGCTCTGGAATTCCGTAGCTACTTGAAAAGCGGCAAACGAAATCTGAGGTCAGTCAGGGCTTGGCAAGGGGTTATGGGTAAGAGGGAGGAGCTAGGAGCTCGGAGCCTAAGCTTTTGAATTGCCGGCTCGGATCCGAGGTCGGATCCGATACCCACAGGTTGCAGACGAATGAAGTCTGCCTACTTCAGATCACTACTTCCATGGGAATCTAATAACATGCTAGGATGCCTACTGGTCAGCCTGAAACAGGACCTGTCAAATCTCCTACAAGGGGTTTGAAGCAGATGGAACGGAGGACTGTTAACAGTCATTCTGCTGCAGAAAGTTGGGGTGTCAACTTACCCAGGAATCTATAGACCTATAAGCCTGACCAGCCACATCTATAAGGTTATGGAAAGGGTAATTAAGGAACTGATAAATAAGGACATAGGCAGCTTACAAACACTTGACCTGAGCCAGTTTGATTTTGTCATGAGCAGATCCTGCTTATTTAATGAAGTCAACTTCTTCTAAAAGGTTATAGAAGCAACTGATGAGGGCATATCTGTAGACACTGCATATCTAGACCTCGCAAGGACATTTGACAACACACCCCTCTCAGGCATAAGTGATAAATTCATCCAGCTAAATGTAAATCACCATTTAACTCATTAGATAGCAAACCGTCTCACAAGTAGAACCCAGGAAATTAGGTTGGATGGATCTACCTTCTTTCAAAAGATGTTTTACTAGTGGTGTTCCTTAGGGTTCAGTCCTTGGGCCCGTCCTATTTGCCATCAACTTTTCAGAGATCAGAGCTAATGTTAAGGGTTTATGGCTGATCAAGTTTGCAGATGACTGTACACTTGTGCCATCATTAACTCTCCAGAAGATACCAAGATCATTAAAGAAGGCTTTTAACAAAAAAAAAAAAACTATCACATCGAAAACACACCCCTGAAAATTGACACAGTATTGAGGGATCTGGAAACCCACATAGACAATGAGCTGTCATTCGATCACCATTCCATATCCATTGTTGTAGGATCATAGGAGGTTACTAGGCTAATGGCCCTGGGGCCCTTACAAGCCTAGCCAAGAGTTTATCCCCAAAAAAGGAACCACACTCAGCATCTGTCGCCCCTGGAAAATGACATCTCTTCAATCAGTGAAACTTTCACCAGAGATTAGGATCAAACCTTGCACTTTGCACATGGGATGCAAACACCTTAACTACTGAGCTACTTAAGTCTTTTTCATTGTGCAGCTTATTAGTAAGTGTATGGCATCTAGGTCTAGGGAAGTGATCTTTCCACTGTATATTGTATGTATCAGGCTGGTCATTAAGTATAATACCTCTTCAGTATGTACTTGTCCAAGCATCTGTCAAAAATCCACCAATTGAAGTGTTTTCTCACTAAGAAAATCAAGGGCCTAAATCACAAAAAACACACTGATCGTCTGAAAGCCTTGTCCCTTTTTTCTGTATCTTACAGGCAACCGAGGGGTGATCTTTGTCTCAGTTACAGAGCCTGTACCAATCCCATTCCTTTCAGATCTACTATGTATCAACAAGACTAGTAGGTGCAGAAACACCCACTCAAGAGATCTCAATCTGCTATGCAACCTAAACAGAACATGCTGGTGGGATAGATATGTCTCACAAAGACTATCACTTCTCTTTAACCATATTCCTGTCCATGTAAATCAAAGTATGTTTGTTACTCTTTTCAAGCATAATATGAATGAGTGGATGGGAAGCTGCAAGTTTACCCCTAGAATGTTGCCTTTTTCTTTTATGGACAGGGTAACATGTTAGTCTCTGCTGCTCCTAGGTTAGTGTAATATTACAAAGAGCTCTGGGTTAATCTTACTTAAAATACTTGGGCTAGAAACTTATTAAGGATACAAGGCTCAGCTTTTAAAGATCCTCGTGGATCATTAATGTAGTAAGCAGCTATGAACCTATAAGTCAAATACTCAATTCCCACAAGGAGTACAAGGCCTGCTGTTACTCTGTCAGGATAATAATGAATGGTTTTATCTACTTTGGAAGTAAGTTAAGCTGGCAATAACAAAAGAGAAATAAAAACTTCACTAAAAATCAGTTGAATGGTGAATATTCTGTGGACTTGATCATATACAAAATTTAGAATAAGAAGTATAATTATACAAAAAAAGTATAAATATACAAAAAAGGTTTGCTTCTCATCTGAAAAAGGACTGACAGAATACCTGAGAGCACAAAGAGTTATATTTGTAAATCTTCCTTAATATTCACCCATTAGCAGGCACCTACAAATGTTACTAATTACATTTAGAGTAGGATTACATCATATTTAAGGCAGTTCCAACATTTGCTATGACTGTGATGTATGAACAAGAAGTAATGTAGCTTAATATGTATTGTAATACTTTTACTTTCCCTTAGCAAATGTAAATAACAAGCCCTTAGTGATGGGATTAATCTGCTTACCATATACAATATGAAATGATACAATGTTTGATGCAAAAAATGTTATTTTTGCAGTTAATTTTGCAGATAAGGACAGCTTCTTGAATATGTTCATGATGCTGAAAACTCCTGACATGATATAATGAGAGAGTGAAGCCACAGTGCCTCACTACCTACATAAGTGTATACACTATTTTTCATTGCTAAATTCAGCAACAGGGGAGTCTTATAACCCAGTAAGTCAAGCTGTCGGCTGAGTCTCTAAAATTCAATACCCTATATTGAAAATGAACATTGCTGATGATTTATTAGTAAAACAATAATGTAATTAATATGGTGCTTCTGAGTACCCGTAATGCTTTGCTGGTCTTTGTAAATCATTGCCAGTATCTAAATTGACATCATTTTGTGGGTGTAGTCATAAGAAAAAAAAAAGACAGAGTTGCAAAATATGTCATAATATTTGATTTTCCAACCATCTGCAGCTTTAACATCAGGTGTATACCCAGAAATGAAACTCCTGTAAAATGCAGATGCAACAGTGCACTTTAATAGGTACCCAATGTGGTAAAGAAGATAGTGTAGGGTATATGATAGAAACACTTGAATAATGCAAGAGAAGTCACAATATCCAAGAGGACAGCATTTCTCAGAAAAGGAGATACTCATGAGCAAGTGACCACTAGATTTTTTCTTGTTTAAAGAATTAATGTAACAGAGATCTGTTTATCTCTCAGTAACAAACTTCTTATTACTGCCCTCACCTTGAACAGGTATAACATTCCTTCCATAGCACACTAATATGCTCAGTAGAAACATTAGGCCTGCACAATGCTACAGTGGTACAAATGTTTAACCACAACATGTTAATACTTAAAAGCACAGGTACATTAGGCCAGAGAAATATATAATGCACAAATGCAGTCTTGTTTCTTATTTATTTATTTGCAGTTTCTTAACTGGGAAAGTCCACTGGGGTGTGTACAGCCCATTTTCAATGGAGGCCCATGGAGAAAAGTTCCTGAGTACAATAAAAAGAGCAATCAAAAAGTATGTACATTGGTAGTATAGCATTATTTAACAAAATTGTAAAACAAAGTTGAAATCACATTCAGTGAAAAGAAAATGATATACATTGGTAGCATAGCAGTTAACTAGCAATATTGGAATAAACAGTAGAGAGCACATTTCATATAAGATTTCTTAGTGCCTTATGAAGGAGCAATTCAAAGATCACTGTACGAAGGCTGCAGCATATAGTGCCACAGTAAATATTCTGGAGAAAGCTGCAGGCAAATATGACAGTCTGATGGTGTGGTTAATATAACAGTAACTGCTGACTGGGTGTGGTATATTGAAGATTTACTCATGGCTGCTGTGATTAAACAAAGGCAACCATGGGTAAATCTTCAATATATCACACCCAGGAGTCGGTTATTGCTATTACACAATTACATTATTTAAGAAAAAATTACTTACTTTTCTTAAATAATGTCTTTGTATAATGCCGTTGTGGTGTTCTTCTGCATTGTTTCTGGATTCTGTCCTTTGATGATGTATTGCGCATGTGTATGGGACCTGCATTCTCAGGCTTACACAGTACATCACTGCTTTAGCAAGCAAGCAAGCAGTGGAGAAAGGACAATCTCCGTTGCCATCTTTTTTGAAAAAAAAAAAAAAAAAAACTGTAACCTCCCAAAAGTTCAGAGGTATGAGAGAGACAGGAGGAAATACAAGGCAAATCAGGTATGTTTTAGTTTGCAGAATGTACATTTTCCATGTATTTTCTCTGATCTTGTATGTACCTCTTGATCTTTTATTTGAAAAAATGTGGACAAAGCATAAATAAAGGGAGAATAAATGTGCACTGTCTGAAGGACAGAAAGTCTGAAACTGAAATGCCTGTCACTATTTATTGACTTTGTTCCTCAGTGATTTGCCATAAGAAAAAAAGAAATTCATGAGAAATGGAGTCACTAAATAATGACACACGTTTTAGTTTCAGAGTCTTTCATTGAGAGTAATGCTTGTCTAAGAGAATGAAAAAAAAAGTCTGGATGCTCAATGATGCTTTAGCGGCTGGACTTTTGCTTTTGGTATATGCTGCATTTACAGTGGTCACGCTGGTTGGGCTGAGGAATCAGCATGCTCATTTTTAAATATTAATGACCAGTCATTGGATAATACAAATTAGGCAGCTATGTTTCCTCTGAACTCTCACCAAGATTGAAATTGCACAGTAGTGAGTCAAAGAAAAGTTCTACTGTGATATTTGAGGAGCAGAGCAATAAAAATGTACACTGAAAAGACAGTTGACATCTAGTTCATAGGTCCATAAGTGTATACTAGGCTAATGGCCCTGGAGCCTATATAAGCTTAGCCCAAGAAGATTACCTGGCATCATGACACCCAAAGTTAGTTAGTTAGTGATATCTTTGGAAAGAGAAGTGCTTTTAGAGCCACAGCAGGTAAATACTTCAAAGCCATGTGTGCTTATATGTGCATGCCTTCATGTTGGGGCATGCTTCAGGCTGGGCTGTGTATATGTGTGTGTGTGTGTGTGTGTGTGTGTGTGTGTGTGTGTGTGTGTGTGTGTGTTTCTGTGTATGACTGTGAAATAACATTATGTGGCTTAGTAGGAGAAACACTAGTGAAGTCACTTGTAACTCTGCAGTTTTCAGTTCAGATACATATTAATAAGCTTTTGCTCAATATAGCACTTTCATGTCTCTGAATCACATTTTATCATCACTGAGCTATTAGAGACCCCTAACAAAGCCCTAACAGCACTGCTGTTGTATTGGTTCTAAATACCAGAGCTAGTTTCAATGTTAAATTATAGAACAATGTTTTATAATGGCACTTGCTCACTTGCTAATGATAATGGGCTGCTACAGAGTGGTAGTGTTATTCTGTTATTAGTATTTAAATTGCATTCAAATGCCTGTATATTAACCCGCTGTGATTAAGACATTCGTACTGGTGTAGCATTGTGCATATCTGATGTTAATAATTGATGTTTAGGAAGTACAACACTATACCAAGTTTAGATGTGCAGCCCACATGCCACTAAACTGATAAGGCAGTTACTAAATGTAACACCAGTATTCAGTAAGAGGCAATGCTCCCCACACCCACACAGAGGACAGAATACCCCATCATCTCACAACCCCTAGCTCTTAACCTAACTCCAGCCATAAACCTGAACCTGACTTTGCTCCTAAACACTGGTCCTTAACATAGACTCAGCTCTGCACCTAATCTTAACCCTAACTCTCAGTGTTTTTTTAGCATCTTTACTGAATTATCACTTGTGACATAGGCAAATTTATATTTATACAAAAGTAATCAAACTGTATTAACAAATTAACATTATCAAACATTATACTTTACATATATTGCTATATATCATATAACCTAAGGTACATTACATACATTATTCAATTTCTGCTCCTTTATTAAACAAGATACATCTTTGTTAAACCATCACTTACAACATAAGCAATCATACATTTATATAAATGAAAACAAGCCACACTGACACAATCCTAGTTGCAAGCATGTTACATCACAAATCATACTGACACACTCCCAGTTGCAAACATTATACATAACTTAAAATCTATCCAGTCATTTTCAGTCAAACATTACATAGCTCATTTAAGTCTTGCCTTCTTTTAAACCTCATTCCTCCCCTGTATGTATTGTTCCCACAATTCCCATTTTTCCTATGTAGTTTGCTCCTACCCTTTTCTAAAGATCTCAATTCCAGTTGTTTTATGTCTGTTACTGTATTCATTAATTCTAATATAGTTGGTTTAGATTTTGATTTCCATTTTCTAGTAATTGCCTTTTTGGCAACCACCATAATTAGACACAGCAAGGCCTAATCATGTCTAGGTAATTCCGATTCTGTATTATAGCTCAGAAAAATAATTTCCCTTGTCACACCAATCCACCTACCCAGCATCTCTGACAGTGCATCTCGCAGGGAATCCTTAAAGTCTGCCAACCCAACTCACTCCTAGAAAATATGTTCCCAAGTATCTCTTTCTTCCCCATCACACCCCCAGTGTTTGCTGTCTACCTGATGGAAAACTCTCTGGAGTCTACTTGGGGTATAAAAATATCTGTGTAAACATTTCCAAGCAAAAATCCTAAATCCTTTAGATTTTGTTGCATATTTGAGAGACATACATATATCCTCCCAGTGTTTCTTTGTGAATTGCTTATCCAGTCTCTCTTCATAATCCTTTCTAACCTCCTCTGATTGATTCTTCTAGTTATCATGCAATATTTTATATGCTCTACTAATTATTCCTTTTTTTAAGGGCACCTTCTATTCTAGATTCTACTAAAAATGTTACCAGTGCTGGTCTTTCAGTTAGGACTCCCCCCATTTCTTTCTCTTTGCCTATACTTTGATAATGCTTGATAGACAAGGCAATCTTTAACCTGCAGTCCAAATAAATGCTTGGCCTCTTCCCATTCTATTACCTTTCCCTCTCTAGTTATTTGTTCCCAATATCTTGGTTTCTTTGCCATTTTGTCCAATAAATTCCAGTCCTCTCTTGTCTATTGTCTATATCTCTAATTGCAGTCATCCCTACTGGCAGAATCTCCTTTCTCCATTCCCATGTTGGCTTAGTTCTTAGAATACTTTCTGCTACTTTATGGATATACTATTCTGTATGATTATTGTTATTCTCCTTAAAGGCTTGCATCCAAAATCCCAGTCTCTTCTTGTTTCTTGAGCTTCCCCCCTGTTTCAACACCATCCCTTTCCACTTTGAATTATAGTTTTCTGCTTGTGCTGTGTATAGGGGCCTTAACTGTGTGGCTCTGAAATACCACTTCAAATTGGGTAATCCCATTCCTCCCTGTTCTACTGAAAGAATCGGCTTATCCCACTTGACTTTTGCTGTCTTCCCCTCCCAGATAAAGTCCTTCAGCTCTTTATTAGTTGCTATCCACCACTTCTCCTCTGGTTGATAAAAATATACCTGACTTGTGTATAAGGCTAAAGGGACTAAAAACATTTTGACTGCTTGTATTTTGCTATCCATATCCAAATAACAAAGCTTCCATTTTCTCAGTTTTTGTATTATCTTTTCTTTAGTCTCTTCCCACATATCCTAAGCTGCCATACCATAATCACTTTTAATCCATACTCCTAAATGCTTCCATTTTATCATGTCACCATGAATACGGATATTGCTGAACCAATTCATGGGTGGGTACATAAGTTGACGCTATTGCCTTTATTTTAGCTTCATTTTGTAATATATTAAAAGATATGAAACTATCACAAAATGTTCCACAACACTATAATGTCTCTTTCTGGTTTAGTCAGATATAAAATAATATCCTCTGCAAATAGAGCCAGCTTTTCTTGACTACCATGCCAATTATATCCTTGAATTTCAGAGTCCCTTATTTTCTTTGTCAGTGGTTCTAAATATAACACAAATAACAAAGGGGGAAGAGGACACCCTTTCCTGGTTCTTTTGCTCAAGCAGAAATTATCAGAGAGGACCCCACCCACTTTAATTTTCGCCTTGATCCCTCATATATCCTCCTAATTAACCTTATAGTTTTTTCAGGAAATGCAAATGCTTCCATTGCCCTGCTCATAATGTCCCAGCTTACTCTATCAAAAGCTTTCTCTGCATCAAGACTCAGCAACAGCAATGGTATTTTCTTACATTCTGCTTCCCTATGGATCATCAATGTTCTGTTAATGTTGTCAAACCACATTGATCCATATCTATCAGTTTTGGCATTACTTTTGTTGTTCTTTTAGCTATTATAGACATGGACATTATATAATCATGGTTTAGTATTGAAATGGGCCTATATGTAGCTGGGTCTGATGAATCTTTACCCTCTTTACGTATTACAGCTACCACTGTTTTCTTCCAGGTTGTTGGTACTGTTCCTCCTTTTAAAATATTGTTAAATAAAACCTTCCAAATCTTTATCAGTTTTTTTTCGTTTCTAGCTTCCAAACTTCTGCAGGAATATCATCTACTCCTGGGGACTTTCCTGAAGATTGATTATACATCACAATTTTTATCTCATCTCTTCTTATCCTAACCATTAATAATTGAGCTTCATCTACCTGTAACCTTGGCATATTTAATTCTTCCATAAACATTTCCATTTGCATCTTTTCTTGATTTCCATATGTCTCTTCTTTATACAGACTTTCATAGAATTTCTGAAATATTTGTAATGCCTATACAGGATCTCTTGTTACCTTCCTTGTTATAGGTTCCATAAGCTTGGCGACAGCCCTTTGTACTTTCTATTGCCTGAATCGTGCTAAAAGTTTTTGTGCTCTACTGTTATTATCAAAAAACAGTTGCTTAACAGCAGTCTTTCTAAACTCATGCATATTCTCAAGGTAATCCCTTATTTTCTGCTTAGCATTCTGCAGTTGATCCTCTTCTTGTTCTTTGAGATTCTCCCTATTCTGCGTTACTTTAAACCCTAACCCTCAGTGTTATCCCAAGCTAAAACTTCCTTTCTTTCTCCAACCAAAACCTCAATTTTAACCTTAAAGTTAGTAACTTGTACCAGAATTATATCAAACACATTCTTCCAAATGACATTTTATTCAAAATAACATTTCATGACATAGCATTTTATTCACGTCAGCTCTAAGCAGAAGTAATCAAACTGTTGACAACAAACTGCCCATGCACAATATATGCTTCATACTGTTAGCCTTGTCAAATGATGTGACTTACACCAAAGTTTACGTTACAGTTCATAACTAAGACCAATTAATAAGTTCTTGTTAATATGCTGGGAGCACAACACTACAAAAGAGTCAATGTCAGCTCAGTAACATACTCGTGTTATGTACAAATGTGATCTCATCACTTGGAACAGTTTACAGAGATGTGCTTATTTGTAACTGCATCTAAAAACAGATTAAAAATATAAACACATGCTAGACTGTTTGTGAAAGCACAATTAAAAATATCTAGTCATCTTATAAATGTAATTTTTTTAGTATTTTTATTACATGTTCAGTAGTTTATAGCTGTAAAATTCACCAAACACATTTAAAGAATAAACATCACAGGTTCAATTGTTGGCACACACAGAAGAACAAAAAATAAAATAGCAACAAAACTATTAGAAATAAAAAATAATTTGTTCAAAACTAAGATGTGTAAAAAACGATTAACATCAACCTAATGAATCCCCGAGAACTGAAACCATCCTAAATAAAACAGCTAATATGTGTGAAATACTAACAAATAAAAGCAGCAGGCTTGCATTAAAATTAGTAAGTGAAAACAATGTGATTTACAGCATATGCAGCAGATTTTTTAAACAGTTTAGTGGTATAAAGATTGTTTTAATGAAAAGTCTGAATAAATTTAATGATCACAAGAATATCTTTGCACAACTGAGAGGTATCTTAAAAGTATTAGATGTTAACTACACAAATATTTAAGATACTAGTGTGTTTAAGCACCCTGAAACAATAAAGAAAGCATTTTGAGTATTTTAATAAAATGTATTATGAAAATTAATATAGTCAGCTTTACATATAAAATTCTGCATGAATAAAACAGAGTGGATGCTATTTATTCAAAATTTTTGACATTTCAGATATAATATATTGCAAACCATTGGTGACCAGGTTGTGCAATCTTCCAAATTTTACATGTAGCAAATTAAGAGTTTGCTAGTGGGAAACTTCAGTAATGAATGAATTATGTTGTAAAATGAAATGAAAAAAAAAATTGTTTTGGATTAAGATTTATTTTATACTTCTTCCAACTTAATTTAGGTGATGCCTCAGCATGTTTGTTCATAATGCCTTTAGTTAACTTTTGCAGCTCATTATTTATAGTGTCACTCACTGCATGTAATATTATAATTGCTGAGTAACTGGACTTTGTGTTATTCTTTAAATGTGGTTTCTCTTAAGTAGGGGTGTAAATCCTCTTCTGAATAATCTCTGATAGTTAATTCTAATTTCTCAGCACTACGTTTGGTGTTAATATTTGCCCTTTTAGTGGTATTTTACTAATTCGTAATATATGACCTCATGAAGTACTTCTGTTCTGATTGTTTTTGTTGTTTTTTTACCACCTTTAAAATTCCTCTCCCACATCTGTTATTAGCTTAAGTGAAAGATTACAATTAATGATGATGCAAAAGAAGTCCAGCTGGGTACATTCTGTGTGACACTGTTATCGACACTAGATTTTTCTGCTTTAATTGTCGAAGTTCCAATCCAACATGCGTAAGATGAAGTCTTGGTGTAGATCTGAGGTAAGTGCATTGCTCCATGATCAGCCCCCCAGCTGCTGATGCCTAGCAAATAAAACCTGCTGTCCTCATGATTGAAGCATGAAAATGGGCTGCCAATGTCACCCTGCAAAATAAAGATTTTTAGTTATAAAATATGATGTAACTTTATGCACAGTGAAGTTTATCTGCAAAGCAACTAAAAATCTCCTAAACATGATTATTTCTATACATCCTGAATCTCCATTCTAATTGTTAAAAGTTCAAGAAAGAGAAGCCACTATAGAAAGAACATATGTATGTGGCATGGAATGGAAGCACTCCATATAATCGAATGATCATAATTTTGAATGTGTTTTACAAAGACAGAAGTGATTGAAACTCATTTCAAGTCCGTGCAAGATTGTGCACAGTAGTGATTGGAGAATTTGCCCTTTCCCCACTGTAGAGCAATCTTGGAATTGGTATATATTAAGACAGAGTGTATCATTGTTTGGCTTTCAGTCTTTCAGGATTGCTTGTTAGCCATTCGAGATTTTTGTACTTTGATATTTGTAACTAAATGCCATGGAATATAGAGGCTTATGATACGGTTTTCTCTTTCCTCTGGTATTGTAAAGACGTGCAGTAAGTGGACTGGACACTCTAAATTGGCCATAGGTGTGAGTATGTCTGCAAATATGTGGTATGGAAGAACAGCTGTGTCAGGGCTAGCCACCTGGACATGTGAAACCTGGCTCTAGATGATTGCCACTGTTGAAGTGAAACCCCAGTCCCATGTGCAAAAATGGGAAAAGGGGTTGTGGATTGGGTGGATGAGGTTTTCTATTATAACTAAATTATTACGTGTTCAAGATATGGTTGCCAAAAAATTTACCTTGCAAGTAAAGCTTGAAAGGAAAATTTCTTGGCATCCATGTTGAACACAAAATAAAGGATGTTATGTAGTCCAATCTCACCTACATTCTTACCAGTGGGTTCGGAGCCGAATATCGGCTCCGACTCGGCCAAACTTTTCTAGCTCAAAGTCTTCTATTGGCTGGGCTAAGCAGGTATCCCATGCTGCACTGCTCCATATCCCCAGATCTCATTTGCCGCTAGTGTAGCTCGGACGTGGTCTCGCTCTTGACTGTGGCTAAGTACATTTTTTCTTCTTCTTCTTGAGAGAACTTGTTATAAACAAAAAGCTATTTTAATAGCTATTTCTATTTTGGTGTTTTTGGTTATTATCTGTAGTGTGATTGTCTTTGTGGTGTCCCACTAGCTGTTCCAACGGGCTAGGCCTTTTTCAGTTAGAGGACATAGTCCGTCCCCTTTCTTGTCCCTGTGTTCATCTTTTGCGATATAAAACCGTTTAAGTTAGAGGTTTTAGTGTCTGCTTTGTTCTGTTGGCGAGTTGGTCTAAAAACGTTTTAGTTAGAGGTTTTTAGCCCTAGTCGTCTTAGGGTTTGTCCTTCTGAGGACTGTGTGTGCTGCTGTTGTGGAAAGTTTTTGTTCCCACGCTTAGCGGTTTTTGTGTGACTGTAGTTGTTTTTTCCAGTCAGGCAGTTACTTGCTAGTAATATTGTTTTTTTGTGGTCATATTTCAAGATGTCCAAAGATTCCAAGGAGCACAAACATTCGGGTTTTAAAAAGTGCTCTAAGTGTGGTTACAAGATGTCCATCACCGATGGATATTCAGTATGTGTTTATTGTCTGGGAGCAATCCACCTGCAGGAGTCCTGCAGCTTCTGCCATGCTTTTAGTCCCAAGGTGCTCCAAGAAAGAAAGAATAAGTTAATTCTTAAGGGACTCTTGAAATCCTCGTTCTTTGAGGCCATGGATTCTACTTCCAGTTCAAAATCTAAGTCCAGAAAATCAAAAAAGAGATCTCTGGCTCCTTCAGTCTCTTCGGAGCCATTGTAGAAAGTAATGAAGCTAGCTTTGACCTCCTCAGCTCCACTGTCCTTGGGGCCGCAGGAAGTGTCAGTGTTGATGGAACCGGTGTCGGCTCCAATTATATTGGAACCTCTTCGGAGCCGATCGCCCAGTACTAGACCAGTGTCACCTGAGAGGAGATCCCGATCTCCCTCCCTGTCCTCCAAATCCTCCAAGACACTTTTAGATGTGGATGTCGATAGGGTTGTACAGAGGCTCCTTCAGTCACCGGTTCTGGCTAAATTGTTCTCGACTCCATCCCAGTCAGCTCCGGAGCCATTTCCGATACCTTCTTCGATTATTCCTCCTCCAAGCGCATCTCTGTCTTCAGAGCCAGAATGCTCCGCTCCATGTGATGTTCCTAGGTCAGCTCCGATGGCCCCTCCAGGCTTATCGGTGCCGACATCAGCTCCGACCCCGTCGGCACCGTCCACGGGGTTCGGGACTCAGGATTCTTCAGTCGGGCCCGAGGGGGACACCTCGGGACACCTTTCAGTTCCTAGTCTCCCACTCGGTGCATCGGCTCATGGAACCCCGACTCCTGTCATGGTCTTGGAGGCTGGCCGGTCCTCGGACTCAGGGGGGCCAGCCTTTGAAGCCATGCGGAGTGCACTGCCCAGATCTTCAGCTACATCATGTGGGTCAGTCATTCTGTCCCCTACCACTCCGGTGAGAGCCTCTGATCACCACCTATCTGTAGATAGCGGAACCCCAAGGCCTAGGGATATCCCCACAAGTGGTCCCCAAGTTTCTGAGGGCCCCTCAGAGTTTTTGCCTGAGGAGCCCCCTAGAAAGAAAACGTGCAAGAGGAAGCACATAGACTCCCTGGATGAGTCTCTCACCTCAGATTCTGACCTCGAGGAATCGGAGGGGTCCCCCAAGTCATCCTCTGACGATGTTTCTTTCTCTGACATCCTGGAGATATTGAAACAAAGAGGTGACTGGCCATCCAAAGCCCCCTCTGAGGAGGAGTCAGTCTTCCTGAAGGCCTTTGGTGCTCAGCCCTCTGCCTCCTGGGTGTCCCCACCCTTCGATGAGCTCTTGGATTTGATCTGTCGGAGGGTGTGGAAAAACCCTGATTCTGTGGAACCCGTACCCAGGAGACCCAATAAATTTATTTCTGCTTCCCTGGGTAAGGCGTTTTTGTCCAAAGGGGTCCCTGTGGATGCTATGGTGATGGCAGCAGCCACTCAGAAGGAAGTAGCAGAGACTTCTTCCTCCATCCATCCTCCTAACTAGGAGTCTAGGACCATGGACCAGTACGGGAAGCGTACCCTCTCATCAGCAATCTTTACCTTATGGTCGATGAACTACCTGTCTCATTTTACTCAGCTCCAGAGAGATCTCCTCAAGGAATTAGGAGATACTCTTGTGGGTAACGTGCCTGAGGCGGTGGCCCAGGCGGTTAACGCCCAGGTGTCTACCCTCAATTCCATCGTCAACTCCTCCATGCGGCTCATTTCATATGCAGCCGAGGGAGCGAGTAGGGCAGCAAGCTCAGGAGTCGCCCTTAGAAGGCAAGCCTGACTGCACCTTTGTCATTTCGCAGAGGCCTTCAAGTCTTCTTTCACTGACGCCCCCTTTGATGGTTCTTCCTTGTTCGGAAGCAAAGTGAAAGACACCCTCACCAGGTGCGAGCAAGAGGGAAAGACCCTGTCTGCTGTAGGGGTCCATTTTCCCCTTCCCTCTAGGCCTTACCCCAAGGCCCAGCAGGGTTGGAAGATGTGGTTCAAAAAATCACAGAGGTTTTTTCCGGGTGCACAAGGTGAGTCCCCCTTCAGAGGCAGAGGAGGAGGAGGTTATTCAGGGAGACGCCGCCCTAGAGGCAGTGGGGGCCCCTACAATTTGGGAGACCACGATTCCTTTCGCGGCTCTCCCTACCATCGTTCCTGATGGGATGCCTGACTGTGCATTTCCAGAGCCAGTCAGGGGTCGAATATCATTATACCCGGAAGCCTGGCAAAGCATCACCCAGGACCGATGGGTATTACGAATAATTTCCAGAGGTTATGTCATCCCCTTTTCATCAGACCCCCCTCCAGTCAAAAAAATCCCGGACGTTCCACCCAGTCAAAGGGATCACGAAGATTCAGAGGTTTCAAAGCTGCTAGGAAAGGGAGCCATCCAGCATGTCCCCTCAGACCAGATCGGATCAGGGACTTACTCAAGATTTTTTTTGGTGCCGAAAAGAACAGGGGACCTGAGACCCATATTAGATCTCAGCAAACTGAACAACTATGTACAAAAGTCCAAGTTCCATATGGTCACACTACAATCGATTCTCCCATTGTTGGGAGAAGAAGTATGGATGTGCTCCATCGACCTAAAGGATGCTTACTACCATGTCAAAATGGACAGAGCATCCAGGAGTCACCTACGCTTCCAGCTGGGAGCCAGTCATTTCCAGTTTTGAGCCCTGCCCTTTGGTCTCACCACAGCCCCCAGTGTGTTCACCAAGTGTATGGCAGTGGTGACAGATCACTTGAGACGTCTAGGATTCCAAGTGTTTCCATACCTGGATGACTGGCTCCTTACTGCCCCCACCAGGCATCTACTAATCCAAACCAGGGATGCTACCATCACTCTCTGTCAACAATTGGGTATAACACTGAATTGGGAAAAATCTGCCTTGTTGCCCTCACAGCGTGTCATTTTTATAGGTGCAGAGTTAGACACCATTCAAATGCAAGCCTTTCTACCACAGGAAAGAATCAGAGTCTTACAGCAACAGGTGCACGCCTTGCTTCCCCTGAGAAAAGCGAAGGCAAGATTGGTTCTTCAACTCCTGGGGACTATGGCAGCAACAATTATGTTGGTCCCTCTAGCGAGATTGCACATGAGGCTCCTTCAATGGCTCCTCTTTGCTCAATGGTCTCTCCAAAAATTTCCTCTTTCCCACCCTATTTTGCTCACGGACAAATGCAAACAGGATCTCAATTGGTGGCTTTCCACCAACAATCTGGACAGGGGAAAACCTTTCGTTCCACCAACCCCAGTTGCCACAGTGACCACGGATGCCTCCCAGATGGGGGGGCATTATCTCAGCAGGACAGTCCAAGGCATGCGGCAAGATCACGAGATACATTTGCATATCAGCATTCTAGAGATGAGGGTGGTGCTACTTGCGCTGCAGGCATTTCAGAGCTTTCTACCTCTAGGGACTATTGCAATACACTCGGACAACATGTCAGTGGTGTGGTATCTGAACAAACAGGGGGGAACCAGATCATACCCCCTGTGCAGAGAGGCCATGCGAGTGTGGCAGTATCTTCCCAACAGTTTCTGGTGGCAACGCACATCCCAGGGAAGTCCAACGTGATAGCGGACAGGCTAAGCAGAGCTATTCTGATGCCTTAAGAGTGGTTCCTGAATTGTCTAGTTGCAGAACGAATCTTCAGCAGATGGGGTCAGCCTTGCTGTGACCTTTTTGCCAGCCCCCTCAATGCCAAATGCAGCAGCTACTTCACACTGATCCCCCCCACAGGGGGATCTAGTTCATGATTGGCCCTCTGGTCTGCTTTATGCTTTCCCTCCCTTTCCCTTGCTATCAAAAGTGATTCAGAAAGTGCAATCCTTAGGAAGCAGAATGATTCTGATTGCTCCACACTGGCCTCGTCAAGTCTGGTTCCCCTTTCTCCACCCCTACATTGTGGACACACCTTGGATTCTGGACCCACAACCAGATTTACTGACACACATGTCGGGAGAGTTCCACCCCTCTCTGCGGACCCTCCGGTTGACAGCCTGGCTACTTCACTTCCGTCGTTAGTTAGGCTTCATCACTTTTCACCTGAGGTAGTTCATATTTTATCTTCCTCTCATAAGCCCTCTACTAGGAAGATTTATTCTAGCAAATGGAAGTGGTTTTCTATTTGGGCTCATACCCAAGGAATTGACCCTTACACGGCCCCAATTGCTTCAGTCTTGGAGTTTTTGTCTATGCTTTTCCATCAGGGCTCAGCGTCAGCTACCATTAAAGTTCAACTGGCAATGATTTCTAACTTTCATGTTGCTAATGAGCCTAGTCTGATGGCTCACAGACTCTGTAAGGCTTTCCTGAAGGGCACTCTATTACTCCGTCCTCCGGTCTCAGAACCTATCATGCCCTGGGATCTAAATTTTGTCCTGCAAGCCCTTACTTCACTACCCTTCAAGCCTGCAGCTACCTGCGACTTAAAATTCTTGACCTGGAAAACTGCCTTTTTAATAGCTATCACTTCAGCCAGGTGAGTTTCAGAAATTCAAGCCCTTTCTATAAAACCTCCATACTTGATCTTTCATAAGGACAGGGTTTCTCTTAGACCAAACCCTTCCTTTCTTCCTAAAGTGGCATCCATATCTAATCTTAATCAATCTTGGCATCCATATCTAATCTTAATCAATCTTTTGAGTTGCCAGTATTTTTCTCCATTTTACAAACAAGGCAGAATTTAAATTTCATCAATTGGATGTACACAGACAGTTACATTTCTATCTGCACCGAACTAAAGATCTCCGAAAATCTGATCAACTATTTGTCTCCTTTTCAGAAAACAAAATTGGGTCCCCTGTCTCCAAATTCACTCTATCCAGATGGATTTCCAGTTGCATCTCTTTCACTTATTCCGCAGGAGGGAAAGACCTACCGTTTCCGGTCAAGGCTCACTCTACTCGGGCTGTATCTACATCTACAGCCTATCAAGCCAGATTGTCTATGGATGATATTTGTGCGGCAGCTACTTGGGCTTCTCCTCACACATTTGTTACTCATTACAAGTTGGACGTGGTATCTAGGGGCAGGTCTTCCTTTGGTTCCACAGTACTCAGGAGTATCTTCCAGTGAGCCTACCAGGATGTAGGTGCTAGGGATGCTGTCCCACGGGTAAGAATGTAGGTGAGATTGGACTACATAACATCAAGAAGTTATGTACTCACCATAACGTTCGATGTATGTAGTCCATCTCGCCTGACATTCTTACTTACCTCCCACCTTCCCCCTTCCTGGAGGATCTGGAGGTTAGGTCTGATTTTCAGAGTTCCCTTCACTTTAGCTTATTCTTCTTTACCTGCATGTTGTTATGCATGAGGTATGAATGAGTGTTCACAGCAAACTAGATCTGGGGATATGGAGAAGTGCAGCATGGGATACCTGCTTAGCCCAGCCAATAGAAGACTTAGAGCTAGAAAAGTTTGGCCGAGTCAGAGCCGAACCCACGGGTAAGAATGTGAGGCGAGATGGACTACATACATCGAACGTTATGGTGAGTACATAACTTCTTGTTATGTTCAGTGAGACCTAATCATACTTCATTGTAGTTTATGCAGCTTTAACTGCTTCATGTACTATCAGTTACAAAAAAAAGTATAGGAGTGCAAAGAGTTTTACTGGCTCTCAGAGCTTTTGAAAACTAGTAAAAACATGGTGTTAGATAGCAGGCTGTACCAAAGTGCCCTTCTAAAGAACCAGTAGCTTTAATACCAATGCTTCCTTAAGACAATAACTTCTACCCCTGACATCTTCTATCTAAATACTTAAATCTCACTACAAATAGTCTTGCTTGTCCTGTCTTGATTCTAATAAACCGCTCTATCCAAGAAAGCTATGTCCCCACCTTATGGAAAATATTCTATATAATACCTCCCAATAAAGGTGGCTCATGAACTGAGCTCACAAACTATAGACCAATCACCATTCTCTCACCCTTATCCAAAATCTTGGAAAGATGTATTCACTTTCAACTTACTACATATATTACTTTTTATAACATCCTCTCTCCCTCACAGCATAGTTTCAGTCCCAATCACAGTACTACCACTGCCCTTCAAAAGTTCACAGATATAATGAATCACAATAGAAATCCAGACTTTTTATCCTCAGCCCTATTTCTGGATCTATCCAAGGCATTCGGCATAGTCAAGAAGTAAAACAAAAAATACAGCCAGCACCTGGGGACTCCATACTGAAAAAATATTTATTTCATCTTCCAATTCCACATGCACAAACATGTTTCGGCAAAAAGCCTTCTTCAGTGGTAGATTTTCAATCTCAAAACTGCTTAATATAGTATCAGGAACAACAATTATGACATCACTTCCCTAATTACTTAATTACAAAATCTAAATGCAGAATCAAACACAATACAAAATCTATGAATATATCTGTATGTTACTTATATATACACCAATTATAAATATCAGTATAATCGAACAAACTAGATATTATACTAAATTATTTATAAATAGATTTACTTCATAACTTGTCATTGAGCCCTGGGTGGAATAAAGCTCCCAATTTGATAATCCATTTCCTTTCCTTACTAGTAAATATGGAATGCCAACCTTGTTTAGATAGTCTATTGCCCTTGACCCGATCAATAATAACAAACATAAAACTAGCTGTTTTGTGTGATTGACAATATCTTTAAAGTGCATTAGTTAGCTTATTATTTCTAATTTCACTAAGATGTTCAGAAATACAACTTCTCAGCTGTCTAGAGGTTTGCCCCACATAAAAAGCAGAGCATTGACACATAACCAAATACACTACCTAGTCAAAACTACAATTACCAAAAAAGTGAATATCAAATAGTTGACCAGTATTCTTACTGCTAAAAACTGTAGTTTTAAACATATATCTACAAAAGCTGCAATGTCCACAGGGGTGAGAGCCCACCAACTTATCCCCCATAATAGTAAGTTGGTTGAAATGGGAATGTTTTTGAAGGGTCATTTTATAGTGGGCAAAATGGGAATTCAAAGTTTTACCTCTCCTAAAGGAAAATAGGCATCTATCCAACAAGTGGGGACTCAATTCTTCATTAGCTTTAAGGATATTCCAATGTTTATTAACTGTGTTTTGCAACAAATTAATATTGTTACCAAATGTGGTAACCAGCCTCATGGTCTGTGATTCCCCCCCTTTTCCTTTTTCTTGTACTCTAATAGATCCAATCTATTAAAATTGGTAGCCCATTCACTGTCTCGATGTATATCCGGTGCCCTATAACCCCTCATTAGGAATCTGTCTGTAAGATCCTGCTTGGCCTCCAAAAAATCACTGTCTGTATAACATATTCTTCTCATTCTTAAAAACTGGGATTTTGGAATATTATTGATTGTATGCCTGGGGTGAAGAATAGATGCATATAATAAGTTGTTATACTGTGGGTATTTTCTATAAACCGAACTACTCAATGTATCATCTGGTTGTCGCAAAATCTTGACATCCAGAACACTGATCTCCTTGATCTCATAAGTAGCAGTAAATTCAATCCCCCACTTGTTTCCATTAATGTAGTCAAGAAACTCCAAAAGATAATCAACACCCCCACGCCATACAAGTCAACAATCATTCAAAAAATGACTCCATATGTCTATTTCAGTAAGGAAAATGTTATGCATTTCATCATAAATGATTTGATCTTCTATATACCCCATAAAGAGGTCCGCATATATGGGAGCAAATGAGGCCCCCATAGCTGTTCCCTGTTGTTGCCAAAAACATTCTCCCTTGAAATGAAAGACATTTTTGTTAGGATATGTTCTACCAAACAAATGATAAGGGTATTAAAACCCGGCGGATACAAATTTACTTTGTTAAGAGGGATTTGACATCCAGCGTGCACATGAGCCAGTGAGGTTCCAATTGGGAATCTGAAATAATTTTTAAAAACTCTGTAGTATCCTTTATCCTTGCCCTAACATATGGTAATAAGGGATGTAAATATTGAGTCAGAAATACGGAGATGGGCTCAGTTAAGGACCCTCTCCCTGAAACAGTAGGCCTACCCGGAGGCTGACTCAAATTTTTATGAATTTTGGGCAAAAGATAAAGGTACTGTTGGGCTGGATCACTGACCATGAGCTACTGTTTAACCTGTACACTGATAATGCCCTCCTCTACTGCTAACTCTAAAAATGCATCAATTTCCTTTTTAAATTCTAGTGTGGGGTCAGTTGGCATTTTCCTATAATGCTGAGGGTTGGACAATTGTCCATTTCCCTCATTCCAATAACTGGCATCCATAATTACCACTGCCCCACCTTTATCTGCCAGAAGGATGACAATATCAGTGTTAGTATATAAATCTTTAAGAGTTTGTTGTTCCCCCTTTGAAAGGTTATGTCTAAACCTTTGAGATAAATTATAGTTGAAATGTAGATCCTTCAAAACAGCCTCCTGAAAAATGGCTACATGCTTGTTCATTGGTGGCATAAATTTTGATTTGTGAAAACAAAATTCAGTAGAACTAGAAGAAGATTCAGTTATACCAAAAACAATTTTAAATTTAACTTTCTACAAAAAGCAATCAAGTCCGACACAAGAACATGTTCTTCCACAAAAAGCTAGGTACAAATCCCAAACCTTTATTAAGTAAGGACTGTTCATCTTTAGATAGAACATACTTGGAGATGTTATGTATGTTATAGGTGTTAGTTACTACTTCATTATTGATTGTAACAGATTCTCTAGGGTTACTACCTTTGTGTTTGTGCCATCTTCTATGTCTTTTACCCCTAAAAGGCTAACCTGGGTCCGTACTTTCTTGGGGTCTGGAGACTCACTAACAAATGTGCCCTCTGTGTCAGTCATAGAAGATTCTTCCCCGAGGTACTGAAACCTTGTGTAGATTTTTTAAGTATGTAACAAGGCCTTTTCTTCCTAATATTGGGCCTATTCATATTACTATCTTTAAATCTAACACCCCTCTGTGACTCAAAGGGCCTGCCTTCTCATAGTCATCCATATCTCTATGGAATTTACACAGCTTCCATTATTTGATTATATTCTCAAAACTGAGAACAACCCTGGATAGTTTTCCCAAGTTCTCAGCAAAAGGTGGGCTTCCCTCAAATTGTTTCATATTCTCACATATTCCTTTAACCTCCAGAATATTCTATTCAGTGGTTCTTTGATAATAGGATGTTAAAATATCAACAAATGTCATAGTGGCCCTTTGTTGTGCTTTGTTCCAATCATCCATCAATATATCATCTGGTTTTCCAACCAAAGGCTGTGTTCTAACCCTTAGGCCACGCAGTGTAATACCTTTGCATTTGTATGCTTTAAATAATTTTAGGTGCCATATGTTGGTTCTTAAGATTTTCATCTCCTTATTTAACTTTTGAAAAAGCAAGTTACAGCCATCTACTGGATCTCCAGATTGTTCCTGTGGGACTCCTTCCAAATTAGTCCCAATACCAAAAATGTTGATATCATCCCAATAGGCACAAAGCCCTTGTAAAATATTTTGGAGGTCCATGACCATAAGCCACTAACTTGCACAATTTCTACACCAAAATTATGGCCGGAGGTTAAAATCAGTGTGACCGTGTTTTATTTGGAAGAAAGGAATTTCACTATTCAATTGTTCAGCCCTTGGGAAAAGACAAGTTAACATAACCCTAAGACTATATTAGCCTTAATAATGGACTATTACTATGGAGAGAGGCAGGTCCACAGAACCCACAAGTGGAAAATGTATGAACTGAGGGTACAAAATAATCTACTATCTGGATATCAAAAAAAAAAATATATATATATATATATATATATATTTTTTTTTTTTCTTGTGCTCAATAGAATATTCTCATGAGCACAACATACTTAAAAGTAACCAGAAACCTCCATTCCCAAAGGATATGTACATAATAGTGCAAAAATATATATATATATAAATTGTTCCAATCACTAACAATTCCATACTGAAACCTCTTTATGATGAAAAAGGATAATCATACTCTAAAAAAGTCCCCTAAAATATGAGTCCTTCTTGTCTCTTAACTATATGTTATGTCAGAAATTTGAAATAACAGACCCCAGTAATAGTATTACTCCATCTAGATCCCAAATGAATAGATACAATCACTAACCTACTTGATTAGAAACAAAATCAGCAACAGCACATCTTAGTGGAGTGGTTGTATATATAATATATCATCCTATACTTGGGAAATCAGGAGTTAATAGATCCTAAATCATGTATGTCTAAAACATCATACATAAGATCCATCTACCCATGCTAATACTCATATTACAGCATTATAACAAAACAGCACAAGGTATAGTAATGGACAGAAACCTATATCAATGCCATTGTTCTTAATAAGCTTATGGCTTACTATATGGAAAATGTTATAACCAACAATGTCATTAAAACATATAAATCTTTAAAGTCAAGGCAATATTGGTTTACAAAAACACTTTGTACAAAAAAATTTCTTTGTTCCAACATAGAATCCGAGAAGAGTAATTGTTCATAAAAGTCCATTAGATCATGCAACGGCATTCTTGTTGTGACCGAAACCACTTGATTAGATCCAAATGACCTTTGGTATAATATGTTCACATAAGAAAAAATGGCTCTGTATTTCCTTAGACTTTTTAAAAGACACTTCCTTATAGCCTCGGTGTTGTAACAGAGAGCCCCCGTTTAAATGAAAGGAGCCTTTGGGTACACATAAAGAAAAATGTCTCTATATTTTTTTGGCCTTTGTATAAATGCCTTCTTATAGCCTCAATATTATGCAGGAACCGACTCCAATGTCTATTAGGATGACCTTGTAGCTTTGAGGTTGTATCAACATAAAAAATATGCTATAATATTAAATCATAGAAAGACCAATAACTGTATTTGTATACAAAACATAGCCCAAGGGGAATGTCCTAATAATCACAATTTTATAACCTTAATCACAGTTAGAAAACCTGGCACTTGGAAAACACGTATATTTCCCCCTTAACAAAAGGCTCGTACCATACCAACTATCGAATTCATGTCCTTTCTAATACCAAAAGAACATAAAAACTCAAAACAAGGTCATCTTACTTATGAGCCTCCTAAAACAATTGCCAAGGTCTCAAACAAAATCAGTAACGACAATTAGAAGGCCACATATAATTCCCCTTTAGGGAAAGACATGTACCATACCAGCTATCGAACAAATGTCCTCTTGAAACCCAAAAAGTCTCTAAACATCGTCGTCTTGCTTGTATACCTCATCGATGCCGAAGTGTACAAAGAATCAGTAAATATTTCCAATCCAAATGTCTTAATGAACAAAATAAGTTCCAAACCACAAGAACGCCATAGTTGAAAATCGATGAAATTCCTTCACCATAAAGGAACTATTATAACCATACAACTTCTCCACTCTCACGATTCCAATGTTGTACCCAAAATTCAGAGCCCAATGAATATAAGCTGAAGAAAACCTTTAGTGTTTGACCATCTGGAAACTACTTTGTGTACTTCAAAGTACCTCGGGGGAAGAACCGTCATAGATCCTGACCCAAAGAGCCCAATGCCAAAGTCCCAACGTCAACAGCCAGCAAGAAAATGTAGACACACCCACAAAAAGTAGCTAGCAAGTACGACTGGTGCAAGGCAACCGCACATATTCAAGAAGTATTTTTTTATGTGGGGCAAACCTCTAGACAGCTGAGAAGTTGTATTTCTGAACATTTTAGTGAAATTAGAAATAATATGCTAACTAATGCACTATACAGACATTGTCAATCACACAAAACAGCTAGTTTTATGTTTGCTATTATTGATCGGGTCAAGGGCAATAGACTATCTAAACAAGGTTGGCATTCCATACTTAGTAGTAAGGAAAGGAAACAGATTATCAAATTGGGAGCTGTATTCCACCCAGGGCTCAATAACAAGTTATGAAGTAAATCTATTTATAAATAATTTAGTATAATATCTAGTTTATTTGATTACACTGACATTTATAATTGGTGTATATATATAAATAACATATACAGATATATTCATAGATTTTGTATTGTGTTTGATTCTGCATTTAGATTTTGTAATTAAGTAATTAGGGAAGTGATGTCATAATTGTTGTTCCTGATACTATATTAAGCAGTTTTGAGATTGAAAATCTACCACTGAAGAAGGCTTTTTGCCGTAACCGGTCTGTGCATGTGGAATTGGAAGATGAAATAAATATTTTTTCAGTATGGAGTCCCCAGGTGCTGGCTGTATTTTTTGTTTTACTTCTTGAATATGTGCGGTTGCCTTGCACCTGTCGTACTTGCTAGCTACTTTTTGTGGGTGATTCAGCATAGTCGATCATCAAATTCTACTAGATAAACTATCTTCCTATGGGTTATCACCCTCCTCACTTAACTGGCTTCTTAATTACTTTACTAATAGGTCCCAAGCAGTGAAATAGCAACATGATTTCTCCTGTTTCCTTCCTATATCCATTAGAAAACCATGAGGCTCTATCCTAGGACCACTACTGTTTAACATGTTTATCAATGACCTACTTTACCCCCCTCTCACCCCCTAGAGGGCCCATCTCTATACCTGAAGAATGCAAAGTTCCTATAATCACGGCTACACAGGTAAAAAACACACTCTCCAAAGCCGAGAACACAGCATCCATGGGACCTGACAATATCCCAGGCTGCGTTCTACATGAACTACAGAATGAACTGGCACCCTACCTAAGTCCCATGTTCAATCATAGCCTCACCTCAGGCTTTGTACCCACTGAATGGCGCACCGTGACAGTTATCCCACTCCACAAAGGGGGAGCCACGGCGGACCCCGGGAACTACCGTCCCATTAGCCTGACGAGCTTGGTCTGCAAGGCCATGGAACATATCATCATGGAACTCATAAACAAAGACATTGGTAATCTCCAAACTCTGGACCCTACACAGTTTGGATTTGTAAAAGGCAGATCATGTCTCCTAAACCTGATTGACTTCTTTGAAGCAGTCACCAAAGCCATAGATCAGGGTAAAATGGTTCACACAGCTTATCTAGATCTCGCCAAGGCTTTCAACACCATCCCCCACTCTGGAATTATAGATAAGCTCACTAAACTAAGTATAAATCCCTATGTCACAAGATGGGTTGCCAACTGGCTCACGGACAGAACCCACACTGTGAAAATAGCGGATTCCAAATCCGACATCAGACCAGTGACAAGTGGAGTACCACAGGGTTTAGTCCTGGGTCCTTTCCTGTTTGGTATCTACTTCTCTGAAGTGCAGGCCAACATAGAAGGTCTTTGGCTAACAAAGTTTGCAGATGACTGCAAACTAGGAGCCATAATCGAAACTCCTAACGATGTGGACAAACTACAAAAGGGCCTCAATGAGACAGATACCTGGTGTCAAAGCCATGGCCTGAAGCTCAATGCCAAAAAGTGTATTGTCATCCCCTTTGGTAAAAACTCTGTACCCATGAACTACCACATAGCTGGTTGTCTACTTAATGCCGAAAATGTGATAAGAGACCTTGGGACACAGGTGGACAGTAGTCTCTCCTTTGATAATCACATTGCCACAGTGGTCAGGAAATCCTTCTACATGGCTCATCTCATCACAAAAGGATTCTCATCCAGAAAAAAAGAGGTCATTGTTCCCCTCTACTCATCACTCATTAGACCCATTATAGAGTACAACGCCCCCTTTCGGTATGTACCTCACAAGACATCTACAACAACTGGAAAGACCACAGAAATACCTCACAAAGAGGATTACTGGCCTCAAACATATGCCCTATAAAGACCGTCTCAAAAAACTACAGCTTTACTCCATCGCATATCGCCTACTCAGGGGCGATCTCTGCCTAACATACAAAGCTATGTCAAACCCAGAGCTGTTGGACATGCTCCACTTAAAGAAATCCAATCCCTCCGAGCTACACGCTCTAGGGACCTTAACCTTGTCACCACAATAAACAGAACATGCTGGAGGGATAGATTCCTGTCCCAGAGACTTCCCATACTCTGGAACAGACTACCTATGTCAAACAGAGCTCCTCATTAGCACTCTTCAAGAAAAATCTTGGTGATTGGATGGTAAATGGGAAATTCACCCCAGGGATCACTTCTGTGGCTCTGCTCGACAGGGGCACAGGAAAATAATTTCCTTGGGTGGCGAAAGCCAGGGTACATTTTTTGGCTAGGCTTGTATGGGCCCTAGGACCGATAGCCTAGTACCTACCTATGAACTTAGCAGTCAAAGAGGCCACATAGTACTATTTGCTAATGAAGCCACTCTAACACGTGCTACAAGGACACTACCCATGCTCCAAACTCTCATCCAGAAATCCTTCTCTTCCATAGAAGTTTGGCTGAACAACTCACAACTCTTCCTGACCCGCCCCCCAAAAAAAGACTAAACTTCTACTGTTCACCCCCAACTCTTTCTCCTTCCAAAAAATACCTTTACTATACTGTCATCCAACAATACCAATATTGAACTAGTATCCCACCCCAAACTAATTATTTAATAATTAATTATAGACAACCACCTGAAATTTTATCTCCACCTTCAGCAAGCCATAAAGAATACACCAAAGGAGACACCAAAAGCTAAGCTGCCTCTATAGATTAAAACACTACCTTAGTGACTCTGCTAGACAAAACACAGCTCCTTTTTTTTTTTCTTCCCACTCCATCATATGCCTCTTCCTATCCTAGGCAGTCTCAACTTTTTGCTGTCAGCTTAATTACAATAATGCTACAATAAAGTAGCCGAATTTGCAACCAACAAACAGTATATATTACATCACTGCTTGTCTCTGAAGCAACTGGTTCAAACTAAATAATTCTCTATTGTACTCACTATCAGTTTCAACATTCAGTCTAATGCACAGCCATGAAGAAAAGGTCACCTCTTCACTTCATCATTCAACCTTACAATACTAAAACAACAATATGCTCCTTGGACAAATCATTACTCTCCATAACTAAATCTAACAACAATGCAGGATACTCCCTGTATTACACTGCACTGTTAATAGCTGGAATACCCTCCCACTTCATAGGTGTGTACTAGGCCAATGGCCCTGGAGCCTTTACAAGCCTAGCCCATAGAAGTGCCCTAGCATCATGCCGCCATTAGTTCCCGGTGCCTCTATCAAGTAGAGCCACTGGAGTGATCCCCGGGGTGAACTTTCTATTTCCCATCCACTCATCAAGATGTCTCTTGAAAAGGGCCAGTGGGGTGCTCTGCTTGACATGTATAGGAAGTCTATTTCAGAGCATGGGCAGTCTCTGGGTTATGAACCTGTCCCTCCAGCATGTTCTGTTGATTGTGGTAATGAGGTTGAGGCCTCTGGAGCACGTAGTGTGGAGGGATTGGGATTTCTTTAGGTGTAACATTTCTAACAGGGCTGGGTCAGGCATGGCTTTGTAAGTCAAGCAGAGACTGCCTCTTAATAGATGATATGAGAGAGGGAGAGAGAGAAGCTGGAGTTTCTTGAGTCTGTCCAAGTAGAGCATGTGTTTAAGAGGTACTGTTGTGACTTTTCCAGCTGTTGCAGTTGTTTAGTGAGGCACATACCAAATGGGGCATTATACTCAATGACTGGTCTAATGAGGGAAGAGTAGAGAGAGATGATAATCGCTTTCTTTCTGGATGCAAAACCCTTGGTAATGAAATGTGCCACACAGAAGGACTTTCTGACCACAGTGGCAATGTGGTGGTCTAAGGAGAGGTTGCTATCAACCTGTGTCCCCAGATCTCTTATAACGCCTACAGTGCTCAGTGGGCTACCATCAATGTTATAATTAGTGGGAACTGAGTTTTTCCCAAAGGGAATGATGACGCATTTGTTGGCATTAAGCCTAAGGCCATGGTTTCGACACCAGTCATTGATCTCAGTGAGGCCTTTCTGTAGGATGTCTACATCACTTGGGGAGTTAATAATGGCTCCCAGCTTCCAATCACTGGTGAACTTGGTCAGCCAGAGTCCCTCCATGTTGGCCTGAAGTTGTGAGAAGTAGATGCCAAGCAGGAGAGGACCCAGGACCAATCCCTATGGGACTCCACTCGTGATTGGTCGGCAGTCTGACTTGGAGTCTGTTACTTTCACACTGTGGGTTCTATCTGTGAGCCATTTTGCAATCCACCTAGTGATATAGGGGTTGATGCCCAGTTTGGTGAGTCTATCAATAATTACTGAGTGGGGAATGGTATCAAAGGCCTTGGCCAGATCGAGGTAGGGTGTATGAACTGCCCTGCCCTCATCCACAGCTCTGGCTCTGACTCAAAGAAGTCAACCAGTTTGATCAGGCATGATCTACCCTTCACAAAGCCAAATTGCTTGGGATCCAGAGTTTGGAGATTCCCTATATCCTTGTTAATTAGGTCCATAATGATGAACTCCATGGCCTTACATATCAGACTCATCAGGCTAATGGGGCGAAAATTCCCAGGGTCTGTAGTCGCTCCCCCTTTATGGAGAGGGATGACTGTAGCAGTGCGCCATTCTGTAGGGACAAAGCCTGAGGTGAGACTGTGATTGAACAGGGCACACAGCTGTGGTGCCAGTTCACATTGTAGTTCATGTAGAACACAGCCAGGGATATTGTCAGGTCCCATGGAAGCTGTATTCTTGGCCTTGGACAATGCAGCTTTAACCTGTGCTGCAGTAATGCTGGGTGCCTGGCATTCTTGCAGTATTGTGATTGGTCCTTTGGGAGGGGATAGAGGGGTAAAGTTGGCACTGAATCTCTAGGCCAGTATGTTGGCAATAGCTGTTTGTTCAGTGTAGGAGGTACCATTGTGCAGTGACTCAAAGCAAATCTGGATATTGCCATGGAGATTCTTGATATAACTGTAGAAGGCTTTGTGGTTGTTTTTAGTGTCTGCCGCAATTCTGCCTTCATAGCTACCTTTAGAGGTTTTGATGAGGGATCTCAACTTTTTGTTGAGGCTAATAATGGAGTTTTTCCAGTACTGGGAATTCACCTTTTTCTGCAACAATTTATTCCTTCTGTTGTAGAGTTTGTTAATGGCAGGGGACCACCAGATTGGCTTCCTTTTTTTTTTTTGGAGGAGAGCGTCTTGGTTCTGTTGGGTATGGCTACTTAAATGCATTTATGTATGTGTTTGTACAGTGCATTGGTGTATGATTTGGTGGTCATGCACCTACTTTCCATTTGCATGGGTGCTGTGAAGTTAGCCAACTCTGTTTTTAGGAGCCCAAAGTCAGCTTTGGAGAAGTTTTTCATGGCAGTTACCTTTGCTGGTAGTGTGGGTGAGATGTGGATTTCCATGGTAATTAGTTTGTGGTTGGATCTAACCAGGGAAGAATTGACTATTGGTGCTGAGCAACGGTTGCCCATGTTAGTAATAACCAGGTCAAGGATGTTGCTTCCTCTAGTGGGGGGTAAGAATGAGCTGGTCCAGCACATTGGAATTAATGAATTCCAGGAAGCGTTGGGCAAGTGTATTAATGCATGAGTAGTTTTCTCAGTTGATGGAGGGATAGTTGAAGTCACCCAGTATGAGTGTAGGGGTGGACCCTAATAGTTTCCAGGGTGCTTAGGAACATGGAGTGAGAGTCTTGGGATATGGTTGGGGACCTATAGCAGGCTATGACTTGAATCGCCATCTTATCCACTGTTAGTTGTACCTGAAGTATCTCTGATGCATTATGCTGGGCTCCTAGTCTGAAGGTGTGCATATCCTTTATGAATATGGAGACACCACTGACTTTGGAGTTTCAATCCATTTTCTGGGGCCAAAAGGTGTGGATTGAGTTATAGCCTGGTAGTGCAGGGGTGCTTTCTGCTGCTTTACAGCACAAATGTCGATGTTCTCCATTTTGAGGGCTGCTTTGAGCAAGTGCATCTTGAGATATAGACTTCTAGCACTGAGCAGCATGACCCTCAAATTGCATTTATTTATAGCTGTTACAGTGGTAATTTGTTCTTTGGAACACCACCTAAAAAAGGCACTATAGGGGTGGCAAGAGCCTTAGCCAGTATCCGGAAACCTAGGGGTGACAGATGCAGGCCATCTCTGGCAAAGCATCGAGGTCTGTCGATCATGTCATCCCAGGCAGGCAGATACTGGATCCCCTTAGAATGACACCAGAAACTTAGCCAATTGTTGAACTCAATCATTTTCTGCTTGTACTGCGGTATCATTCTGGCCGATGGTAGGATGCTGCTCAGGGATAGAGTCATACTTGCTTGAGCCACATAATCCAAGAGCTCCACCATGTCTCTTTTCATGTAGTCCAGGGAGGTACGTCTCAGGTCATTCACACCCACATGGATAATGACAGAGTCATACTTGTACTTGTTGTGGAGTGACCTGAGTGCATGTGTCATGTATTGGATCCTGGCACCCGACAGACAGCTGACTGTTACTTTCTCCTTATTCAACCTAGTGAGTGGGACATCAGTGTGCCTCACAGTCGAGTCACCTATGATTAGTGTATTGGGCAAACTGTTTTGCCTTTGGGGGTTAGGTTGAGGGGCACACTATGGAGGCGAGCTATGTGTCTTGTGATTTGTGCTGTGTTGTGGTGGTTGAGTGCATTTCTGATTTGGAGGTCTTTGCTGTTTGGGTAGATTTCTGTTGAGAGCCCCCGCGAAAGTGGGTGTGTGGTTTTTGTTAGTATGTGAGAACTGTGATGGTGGTTGTTCTGGAGGGCTATGTGTTCCATGTGGTGTGGTGCAGGTGTTGACCTTTTCCTCTTGACCAGCTATTCCGGTCTTGGCTGGAGAGTGGATGTCTTCCAGTTTGGATATATAAGTGCATCTCTCACAAGTCTGAGTGTTAGGAGGTAAGAGGAGAGGGTTGTCTGTGTACATGAGGCAATTGCTACACTGCCTCAGCTTGCCCAAGTTCACCAGGTTAATAGGAGAAAGCACAGGGAACTGACCTTTGGACATGCCAGGAGTGATGGTCATTATTTATAAGTACTGGAGCTGTTTCCTTATAGGACTTTTAGTGCTGTTAGTACTTGTGTGCTACAATAATTGCTACAAGAAACCAGATAAAGTGCTATGTGAATAAGCTAGTTAAATGCAAGAGAGATGAGAACTAGCAAGATCTAAGGGAAAAATTGAAGAGCAGACTTTCTGGCACCAGTAATAGTTTACCCTCGCTTAGTGGCGTTGCACGGCATGCAAACGCATACAAACACGGGCTTTTAAAGCAGAAAGTTGAAAGGGAGCTAGAAACCACTCCTTGTGTGGTAGATACGCTACCTAGTGCTTACTACTCCCACTGATAAGCTGAGAGGCTTCCCTCTAACACAGAGAGGTCTGGGGAACACAGAAACTAAAATACAGTCCTGAATATAGCAAATCTGTATCTGGACTATTCTAGTAACAGGAAAGGCAGGAAAACAAGCTAGAACTTTTTTTCTTTTTAAATATAACAGTACCAAACAAGCAAACTGACAAACAAATTAACCAATTAACCAATAAAAAAGCTCAAAACTGAGCCCTGTTCAAGCAATCTTCAATCAGACAAGTTCTAGCTGCACACTCCTGCTGGATTAGTGCTCAAGTTGTACAAACAAAGCTAGATTCATCAAGTTTTAATCTAGTCTATGCTACAACATACAAGGCACACCAATTTCAGAAAGAAACAGTTCAAATAAACAGGCACAATTAAGCCTTTAACCAAAAATTCCCAGCTCAGAAGGGAACTCAGAAAATACAATACAGTCCTGAATATAGCAAATCTGTATCTAGACTACTCTAGTAACAAGAAAGGCTGGAAAACTAGCTAGATTTTTTTTTTAAGTATAACAGTAGTAAACGAGCAAACGGATTTAAACAAATTAACCAATTAACCAATAAAAATGCTCAAAACTGAGTCCTGTTCCAGCATTCTTCAGTCAGACAAGTTCTAGCTGCACACTCCTGCCACTAGGGTGCCGGGGAACCTTCTCCAAAAAAAGATGGCCTGCATTAGTGCTCAAGTTATACAAAACTAGATTCAGCAGGTCTGAATCTAGTCTATGCTACAGCAAACAAGGTGCATCAATTTCAGAAAGAAACAGTTTAAATAAGCAAGCACAATAAGCCTTTAACCAGAAATTCCCAGCTCAGAAGGGCAGAAGCTACCCTCTCCTCTCACAAGAGTGCGGACCACAAACCTTCTTAATGTAAAATAACTCACCTGAAGCCCAAGTCCTTAAACCAGAACTAAGACACTTTTAGAATAACATACACTAAGCCTTCAATCAGCAATTCCCAACTTAGAAGGATGTAAGCTACCTGTCCTACCACAAGAGTGGAGACCACAAACCTTCTTCCCTTAAGAATAGTCTGCAATCTGAAAGTCTTTAAATGACAGCTGAAGCAACACCTGATAGACAAATTGCTCTGCACCCTTCACCATCCCTGGTTAAACTGGTACTAATATGGCTATATGAATTTGTGCCATAACTCTCTGGTGAAAAAAACTTGAAGTACTATTAACACAACTATACCCTCCTCTATAATCTCATCTCCTTTATTCTCCTTGTGCCTCCTCTATACTTTGCTAACTGGCACTGCCTCTGGTAAAACCTAGCATGAGACCCAGTCATGGCATTGCTTAGAGGTGCTCAACAAAAACTTTTTTAGCACCTTTCTGCTGTCAGTAAGGTGCTTAACTAACCTGTGTTTTTCCTGTTTTCAGATCGTACTCCCAGTGCTCCACTCACTACATATGCATTCTGACTGCACATGTACTAGTGATTACAGCAACTGCCTCACTTTTTCTCCATTAACATCCATAGACACAACCTAAAAGATTAACAAATTGAAAATAGTATAGTGCAATGAGTTTTACATATACTGTCTCCAAGCCTAGACTGGTTGAATATATAATATATGCTGCCAAAAGTAAAGAGTTTGCTGCTGACCGTACTTAAATACGGGTGGTTCAAACCCTCCTTTTTTCCTTACTGTTAATTACTGGATCTCTAAAACTTCAAACTGTTGCCATCATCTTCTCTTCTTGCAGTCTATAATTTTTTATATGGAGATATATTAATACTTCCATTGGTCATAATTTGCTCTCTCTTAGGAGATATTAGTGCTTTCAGCTAATAATTGTAATGAGCATACCGACTGTATTTTGAAGAGGGTGTGTCAAAAATTTTCCACTGCAGTCACTGTTTTAATAAACAGATAATTCACATGATTACATTTAGGGAGCTTTTCCAGGGCAGCTGTGGGGTTTGTATATGTTTTCTGTTCCTTAATATTTTTCCTTCACTGTTTGGTGAACCCAATATGTGAAAACAATATAAAATGCAAGGGAATGCTAGATTTCACCCTTTTTCCCAATTCCTGTATAGCGATCTCCGGTACTGACAGCCATGTTACAGGCTGTTTTCATCATGGTGTGTTGCAGTCAGTGTTAGGGTGATTATACCACTTCATCTTAACACCTGTTGCATTTTTCATTTATCCCACTGAAGGACTAACCTCGTCAAGTCCTTTTCCCCAGGTAAACACCCCATATAATTATGTATGCAATGAACCCTCCTATTTGCTCTACTGCAGCTCCGAACTCTATTTCTGCTTTAAGTTGCATAAAGCAATTATTTTGCTGATGGAGCACTGAACGAGTGCAGCAGTTTTAAGCCATGCTTGTGTTTCAATTTTCAGCAGAACTGGTGCTTTAATTTTCCATGTGGGTTAATTAAAACTCAATAGTATTAGCCGATCAGTCATTTCCGTACCTTTGGTGAACTGTCTAATGCTTGAGGAGTGATCAGCAGCAAAAATATACAGAATTTACGTAATAGCATTTCAGTTCAGCAGTCCATTTCTCTACAAGTTGTCATTTACAACTGCAGCATTTCTAAGAGACAATTTGTAGAAAAACAGGATTGCTAAAATGACATTCCATGTACTTCTATAGAAATTTTGGAACTTGCCTGAGGGAAAATAATAAAGAAAAGGGTCGGTAAACTAACATAGCATCATGTTATGATTTATACTCAGTGTACACTTATAATCAGTTCAGCAAATCTTTTTTTTTTTTTTGTGTATGCGTATACACACGTTGCATATATGTGTCTACTTTGCTTCTAAGAGCCTTACAAATTGCCATTTCAAAAATATAAGTATATGCATAGTTTATGTAATGCAATACTAGTTCAATAAACTTTTTTTTTACAAGTTGTCATTTACAAATGCAACATTCCTAATTCCCCTATAGCGATCTCTGGTAGCACCAGCCATCTTCCAGGCTGTTTTCATTTCGCTGTGTTGCAGTCAGTGTCAGGGCAAGTATAGCATTTTGTCCTAACACCCTTTAATTTTAGGGAAAAGGACCACTATACTGGCATTCCATGCAATTTTAATATGATTGATGGATTTGCTACATTTTTTAAAGTACTCTGATCATGTTTTTTAAGTTTTAATATTCAGGGTAGTTCTTAATCATCTATGTGATGATAGCCATGATGACTGTCCCAACAATACTTCCTATCTCTCTTTCTTTTTTAATCTGTGGAGAAGACAGTATTTTCCACTAAGCAATACACAGGTTAGTTATCTTGTGTGGCAAATGGACCTCCATTATGTGATCTTACAATGGCAGATATGCAACAAATAAATATTGTAGCTAGACCATCAGTACTTGTTGATCTATTAATTTACAACACATACACAAAACAGGGAAATACGTAAATATGTAATGTTCAAACAGTGTTTGCTCAACTGTCATAATACTGTCTCTGCACTCTGATTCCATTTATACACTTATGTACATATATTCTACAGACTGAGCTGATTCCTGTGATCTTCATCATATTGATCACTGCTGCAATAGCTTTGGCTAAATGAGGTTATAGCCTGCCAAGGATATAACAGCCAGCCATTTTCTAAAGCTTTAGGACACCTTCCACACTCCCAAACTGTCAAGCAGCTCAAGCTGAGCTGACTGTAAGACAAGTCTGGGAGTGACGCCTGCCAGAGCGTTACTGCCACAGTAGACCATGATCCTGTGAGGCTTTTGAAGATCAATGGTTGGCTTGTGGTTTCCTTTGCTAGGCAGATAAGTTCCCTTTGGGGAAAAAAATTCAATATTCATAATTTTGTTAATGTTTTATTACTTTCATTTTCAAGAAAGTTACTTTAAAGCTAGGAGTGTTGTGTTTTAATGGACTGTCTCAACACTGTAATATACTTTTAAATGGAGAGCTTGTTTTTCTTTTCTCTCAGTTTAAAAGTGGTGTAAAGTAACTGAAAATATTTTTTTCTATGGAGAAATTGTGTTTATTTTACTTTTGTGGGGCAGGCCTATTGGTTTAAAGTGCTTTTTACTGTGTTTTTCATGTCAAAAAAAGTAATTTTTATGGTCTGGTAGTGTTTTCTTTCAATTGCTGCTTGTCTTCTATGGGAAAGAGGCACCATTTTCAGCTTGACCATGGAACAAACTACTGGTCCCACTGTCGGTCCTTCTTCTAGCCACAAAAAGAAAAAAAAATATGCAAACAGCCTTTGCCACCACAGCAAGCTAGCAATGTGCAGGCAGGTGGCTCTGCTGTGGCCATTTGTTGTACCTTAGACCACTCATCTTTTACCCCAGATCCCTCTGGTGTACCACCTACAGTCAGGATGGACCGGGGGTTAGCCATGTCCTCTGTGGCTGTTGGGGTCCACTTAATGGGCAAGGGAGAGCCACACTTATCAGTCCTTGAACAGAAAATAGGGAGGGTTTCCCTGTTGTGTCAGAATGGTGTGCCTATCCTTGGGAAAGCAGCAGCTGCCATTAGTAACACAGTTGGTCCCATTTTTCCTGCCAAAAGAAACAGAAAACCAAGCATGTATCTACTCCTCCTTAATTTTCTTTGGATAGGACGAGTTCACTGAGTCCTTCTTGGAGTTTAATTCAGGTTATTGCTCCTTCTTGTAAAGTAATTTTTGGTAAAAGAAAGAGGGATTCCTCTTTTTTTCTGAAGAGAATCAAGATTCTGAATCTGAACAGGAAGCTGCAGGCATTGATACATGTTTTTTTTTCCCCTGCAAATTTCTGATTCAGACTCAGAGAGGAGAACTCAGTATCTAATTCTCCCTGTTGAGGTTTCTGTTTCTCTGAAACTATTGCTAGAATGTGCAAGTGTTTTAGTGGGAGAACACTGAGGTTTTTCATTCCCTCAGAAAATACTAAGAGTTGTTACAGAAGGATTTTCCAGAACATACAAACATCCCTCCTGTTCTGTTTACTGTAGAGGATATGTGTGTTACTGCCTGCAGTTTATCCGATAGTCATCTAGCTACCTCTAAAAAGGCAGATAGGATGTATAAAGATATTACTATTCCCAAACTTGACCCAGCAGCTATAGCTTTAGTCGACCCCACTGCTGTTAAGCACATAGTTAATTCCAGTCTTACTCCTTCTCATAATGATGGGAAAATTGATAGGTGTGGAAAAAAGTGTATACATTTGCAACTTTGGTTTTCAGAATTTTGAACAGTTGGACACCTATGTTAAACTTTGCCGAGGTAAACTGTGACAGTATTAAGAATGTTTTACCTGCAGTTTTTTCTTGTGAGGAAAGATCTGCTTTAAATAGCTTATCGTTTCTTCTATTGCATAGGTCACTACTCAGTGGTTACCGTGTGTGTATGACCCTATTGATAGTTCTTCCAGGTCTATGGCCACTAGTACTGTTTTGAGGAGGTTAGCATGGCTACATTTTCAGAACCTCCCAGACGAAAAAATTAGATTTTAAATTCTTCCTTCAATAGAGAGTTAGTGTTTGCTGCAGAGGTGTTCCAAAAGTGTGATGAAAGGGGCGAGCTGATTCAGGGAATCTCTTAAGATTTTTCAACTTTCCTTCTCCAAATTTTCCAAGGAATGTTTAGTCTCCTTATCCAGTTTTGGCAAAAAACAGAATCAGGTTCAACAAAATACAGGTAAACAGACATTTAAAAAGAAATGGCAAGGGAGTAGCAAAATGAAATCTCGAATCTCCCAAAAGAAAGGACATTCTGATAAGTCTGAATGACTATTCAAAAGACCTTGTAATTCCGTCCCACCCTGGCACTTTTTTCCAAAAAGTCTGAATCTCCATTTTTCTCTTTGGCAAAAGATAGTTTCAGACAAATGGGTTCTAATGGTTATTCATCAAGGTTACAGAAGGCAGTGGGGAGAAATTCCTCCTTCATTCTCCAAATCAGATTCCTTTGTTTACATCTGTTCTTTATCACATGCTGTCCCAAGGAGCGATTGAACCAGCTCCTCCTTCTCAGTTGGGGAAGGGTTTTTATTCACGGATACTACTAGTGCCAAATAAAGAAAATGCTCGGATACCAGTTCTGGAACTTGCTTTCCTAAATCTGTTTGTGATAGTGCCCAAATTCAGAATGATGTCAGTTCACAACTTGTTACCACTTCTTCCTCTTTCAAGTTTCCTGACAACACTAGACTTAAGAGATGTTTATCATCATATCTCTATTCATTCAGACATTTCTTAAGGTTTTGTGTGGCTGGATCACATTATCAGTTATTTGTCTTACCCTTATGGACTATCCATTGTATCAAGAGTGCTCACAGAGTGTCTAGCTCTAGTTATAGCTCATTGCAGGCTACAGGGTATCCACAGTTTTCCATATTTAGATGACTTGCTTATCTTTGCAGAGCTTTTTTAAAGTTTGTCTGTCTCTAGTCTTGGTTGAGAGATCTCTTGCACAAGCTTGGACTCCAACAGAACATTCAAAAGTCTTTGTTTACTCCTTCACACAGGATTGTGTTCCTGTGATATCAACTAGACACCACAGTTCAAAGAGCTTTTCTTCCACAGGTCAAACAGATCTTTATCTAGAGCTGCTTCTAAGGTTTTCCACTCAGACTTCAGTCACTGCAAAGGAATACCTGAGGATTTTAGGTGTCGTGGCATCTATGATTCTCATGATACCGCTGACAAGACTCCACATGAGAAAGATAAGGTGCTATCTGAAATCTCTTTGGTCCCAGCATCAGCACCCTTTATCTTTTCAAATCCCAATGCTGAGGTTTGTGAGAAGAGAAATAGTTTTTGGTGGAGACAAAGATATCCTTAAATCGACATATCTGTTCTCCCTTCCTGCTGCAAAGCAGTTAGTCACCCCAGATGTAAGATACCTCCAATGAAGTCTGAACACCAAGGCTTTATTAAACAATGAACTGAAAGCTTTCACCTTAAGAGTAAGACTTCTTCTGAAGTTTTACTCTTAAGGCAAAAGCGCTCAGATCATTATTTAATAAAGCCTAGGTGTTTGGAGTTTGTTGGTGGTTTCTTACATTTGTTATTTTAATTTTGTATTGAGCTCATTTTAGTCACCACAGTTGCTTCTAACTTTGCTTGGGGAGCAGTTTCAGAAGGGATAAAAGTGTGAGGCGGGGGGAACACCAAGGACAGATACATGCATATAAATATCAAGAAGATGCTTTACCTGATCATGGCACTCAACTTTCTGAACCATCTTTGGTCCCTGAGACCACTTCAAGTCATTATAGACAATACCACAGTCATATGGTACATCAACAAGCAAGGGGGTGGTCCAGGTTGTACTCCCTGTGCAGACAAGCCATGTTTGCTTGGGACATATCTTCATAGCACAGTCTCACTCTACAGGTATCTTACATTCTGTCAGAGCAACACTGTGTGACAGACAAGCAACAGGCCAAAGGCAAACTCTCATGAATGGAAACTAGATCAGGGGGTCTTCCAAAATTTGATCCATCTATGGGGACTTCCTCAGTTAGACCTCTTTGCCTCCTCTCTGATCAATCAACTGGCAAGATTCTGTTCCAGGACCCCATGCAAGAAGACCCGGGAGACAGATGCCTTTTCTTTTCCTTGGGCAGGAATGTTCCTGCATCTTTTCCACCCTTTCCACTAATATCCAGAGTACTTTTGAGTATTCAGAAGGAATCTTCCAAGATCATTGTGGTTACTCCCTTCTGGCCAGGCAAACATGGGTCTCCCTTCTTTTGGAAATGGCCAGGGACAATTACCACAAGCTTCCTAATAGGCTGGCTCTACTCACAATAGAACAAAGGTGTTTAATATACCCCAATATCAATCAACTTCAATTGACTGCTTGGATGATAGGGTTTTAATTCCTTTTAGTCAACTGTTTGCTAAAGATGTGCAGCAGGTACTAGTGGGAGCAAGAAAGCCTGCTACTAGAAGATCATATATTAGCAAATGTAAAAGTTTTTCTTGTTGGTGCCAGCATCATAACCAGCACTCATTGAGGGCTTGGTGTTCTCTGATTCTCCAATATTTGTGTAAGTTACTATGTTATGGCCTTTCTTATTTCTCCATCAAGGTTCATTTTTCGACCATTTCAGCAGATCTGCCTATGGATCCACCTTCTTCAGTGCAGTCTCATATCAAAATTTGTCAGTGTTTTATATGAATTTTGTCAGTGTTTTATGTAGGCATATTTATCATGCAGAACTTTGCTGCATATTAACCTTAATCAGTTAAATACATGCCTGCTCTGTAACTGAAAGTCTCTCTGAAATAGTCTGTGCACTCTAAGGACATCTTACTAAGTTGGCCACTGTCCCCCTTTGCTTGACCAGTAGACCATACTGCACATGCCAGTTATTTACTCTCAGGAAATTACAGACAACCTGTTTTACTTGCAACTCTTTAATTGCTTTGCTCTGGCTATAAACTGACCTGAGCATGGGAAGGCCTCTACACTTGGTTTCACTTCACCACCCCACCCCTCTTACTCTAGTATTATACTTTCTACAAACATTTCATTTGTGACTCTTATTCTAAAACCCTCCCCAAATGACCTTACTGCTTCTATACATACACTTCTGTTTCTTGTTTCCTACTTCCCTATCTCTATTTAATTTTTATCCCCATTCCCAGCTATCTTTTTCCCTCCCATACTCCTTTGCATTATATCCATTTATAATCACAGACCTCCAAAATAGTACCTATTTCACACTGTATATTTTACTTTTCCCAAATAAACCCTCATTTCTTCTTATTTTGACTTCATTATTATACACTCGCCTTTAATACCCATTTATTCCTTACATTCCACAGAAGATAAAAGGGCAATCTACCTCTCTTCTTTTATAGAAAACACTTCTCTTCTTTCCTATCCTCTTCCAGCTTTCAGAAGCCTCCATCATTGAATCTCCTTCTCTCCTTCATCTTCTTGTTTCCTTCTTCACTGCTACTTCCACACCACCAGACATCTGTAAAATACAGATTCCTGCACTTAATTATGCTACTCTTCAGCTTATCCACTAGTCTTATCCTACTGTGTCATCTTTCATTTTACCACGACTCAATAATATATTGCAACATCTCTACAACTCTATCCCCACCACCTATCCATACTTCCTCCTTATACTGTTCATAAATTGCACCAAACTTATTTAATACTGCCCCTCACCTTTTTCCAAATATAGGCTGCCTAATCGCACTTCAGCTCAAACCAAAACAAAATTTAGTGCAAGAATCCTCTCCAAAAAACAAGTATGCATAATTCCCCAATATGCTAAAATCCTTCTAGGTGGAGATATACACCGTAATACTGGCCCCACCCATCACAATGAACAGAAAGATAATTCTCTCCATTACACCTTTGTAATCCAACAACAGCCACTCTCCAGCTCTGGTGATCTAATTTTAGCTGCAGTAAATTTTAGAAATATAAGAAAAAAAAACTGCTGAACTACATGCCTGGATTACCCAACATAAATCTGATATTCTCGCTGTAACTGAAACTTGGCATAAACCCAGCATAAACTACTCTGAAGTTATACCTCCTGGCTATATCATCCATAATGACCATATAAAGAGGAAAGGTGGTGATATTGCTTTAATATTTTCCAATACCTACCACATTTCCCCTTACAGTAAACCAACTCCAAAATTCAGTTCATCAGAGCTTCCTGTTGCTTTCCTCAAAATAAACAATTATAAACAAGTATGTATTACTGTCCTGTATAGCCCTCCTGGTGACAATACAGCTGTACTGGAAGATATTAAGAAGTTATGTACCTACCATAACGTTCCATGTTAGTTGTCTTCTCTCGCCTTCTTTCTTGCTTGATGGGTTCGGAGCCGATCCTCGGCTCCGACTCGGCACTTGCTTTAGCTCGAGAACTCCTTTTACCAGCTCGAGGCAGCCCCATATCCCATGATGCAAGGCAGTAAGTACCCAGATCTCGTTTGTTGACAAAGGGCAATAACACCAAGCATAAAATACTTCCCAAAGGAAGAAGAAACTTACAGATGGAAAAAGGACCAGGTCTGAATGGTCTTTAGCATAATAGTTTCTTATACAAGGTCTGTCCAGGCCAGGGGGAAGGAGGGAGGGTCGCAAGAAAGAAGGCGAGAGAAGACAACTAACATGGAACGTTATGGTAGGTACATAACTTCTTAATGTTAAGTTGTCAATCTCGCCTTCATTCTTGCTTGATGGGACCGCGTCCTAGCACCTCTATCCTGGGTGGCTCAATGGAACAAACTCTTGAGGACTGTAGAGCCAAAACTGGCTCTGTCCCTGGAGGCCAAGTCCAATTTGTAATGGGAAACAAAAGTGTGAGGAGTGGCCCAAGTGGCGCTGCACAAATAGTGTCCAAAGGCAGTCTAGCTTGAAAAGCTGTAGAAGTAGCTAAACTCCTAGTTGAATGTGCTTTAGGTTTTGAGCACAGTTGTTTTCCCCTGATCGTATAAATTTCAGTGATGACCGAAGAAAGCCATCTGGACAAAGTCACTTTAGAAACAGGAAGGCCTTTTTTATTATCCGCATAGGAAACAAAAAGTTGATCAGATTTTCTAAATTTTTTTGTTCTGTCCAAATAATATCTAAGCTGACGGTGGACGTCAAGATAATGTAGCTTTTGTTCAGCTCTATCTGAATAGTTAGGAAAAATACAGGAGATCAATGGATTGATTCAGATTGTTTTTGAAGCGACCTTAGGTAAAAAGGATGGATTAGTTCTCAAAGATACTCTGTCTTTGTGAAAAATCAAATAGGGGGGTCGAACCGAAAGAGCATGAAGTTCAGACACCCTCCTGGCAGATGTAATAGCCACTAGGAATAACGTTTTCCAAGAAAGATATTTCAGGGAACAAGAAACAGCTGGCTCGAAGGGGAAGAATCAAGGATGTCAGCACTAAATTTAGATCCCACTGAGGAGGAGGATTCCTGATTGGAGGCTTTAGCAGGAAAATTCCTTTCAAGAAGGCCCTGCAGAGCCTATGGGACATAATATTATGATCTGCTATCCCGACATGAAAATTAGAAATAGCAGCCAACTGAACTCTGACTGTGGAAGAAGAGGAGCCTGCATGAAAAATCTCTGCTAAGAAGTCCAGAACTGCCTGAACAGGGCAGTAAAAGGATCAATATTTTGGGCCTTAGCCCAATAAGAGAAACGTTTCCATTTGCTTGTGTAAATCCTCCTGGTAGAGGATTTTAGTGAAGCTACTATGATATCTCTAACTGGGTTAGAGATCAAAGGAAGCCTGGCTAAGGAAGGAAGTGGAGCAACCATGCTGTGAGGTTGAGAGAAGGGACTGACCGGTGCAGCTGACCGGATTGGTGAATCAGTAGATCTGGCACTGGGTCCAGATGCCACGGCTGCACCAAAAGGTGATGATGGAGGAACGGGAACCACACTTGTCGAGGCCAGTAAGGGGCAATGAGAATCAATTTGGCTCTCAAAACGGTAGCTTTCTGGATCACCTGAGGGATCAGAGGAAATGGAGGGAAGGCATAAAGAAGTCCCTGGGGCCAATCCTGGGTCAGAGCGTCTCTGGGGGGATGGCCTGATAGAGGGAAGAGGCTGAAGAAGTCTGGACATTTGCTGTTTTGGGGAGTAGCAAAAAGATCGCAACATGGACGACCCCATTCCAGAAAAATCTCTTCCACTATGGATTGCTTGAGAGACCACTCGTGAGGCATGAGAATAGCTCTGCTCAATCTGTCCGCTATAATGTTGGTTTTCCCAGGGATATGCGTTGCTACCAGAAACCGATGAGAGGAGACTGCCCATTGCCATAGTCTGAGCGCTTCTCGACACAAGGGGTAGGACTTGGTTCCGCCCTGTTTGTTGATATACCAAACTACAGACATGTTGTCTGTGTGGACTGCAATTGTCCCTACGGGAAGAAAGTCGTTGAGGGCTTGCAACGTTAAAAGCACTGCTCTCATCTCCAGGACATTTATGTGCAGATGGTACTCGAACGGTTGCCACGTCCCATGAACCATCCTGCCCTGATAATGACCCCCCCACCCGATCAGGGAGGCATCCGTGGTGACAGTGGCTATCGGGGACGGAGGTACAAAGCACCTGCCTTGGTGAACCTGAGACGATGTGATCCACCAAGCAAGATGTTCTTTGCATGTTTGTGTCACCAGAATCTGGTGACGCATTGGGAGTTGCTGGTATGACCACTGAGTGAACAGCATCCACTGAAGGAGGCGCATGTAGAATCGAGCCAGGGAAGAAGAGTAATGGCCGCAGCCATGAGACCTAATACCTTTAGAACCATTCTGGCCTGTACTTTCTTGCTGGCCAGAATGATCCTGACATGAGTCTGAATGTCTGAAACTCTTTGTTCTGTAAGGGTAGCTGACATCCGAACAGTGTTTAAGTTTGCGCCTATGAAGGTAATAGACTGGCAGGGCGATAAGGATGACTTTTCGAAGTTGACTGAGATGCCCAAATGAGAACAAAGGTCTATTGTGTAATCCCTGGCTTGTATAAGCTGATGCCTGGTGGTGGCTGACAGGAGCCAGTCGTCGAGATACGGAAACACCTGGAATCCTTGACGTCTCAGGTGAGCCGTGACCACTGCCATGCATTTGGTGAACACTCTGGGGGCTGTAGTGAGACCAAAGGGCAGGGCTCTGAATTGGAAGTGACTGGACCCCAGCCGAAGCGGAGAAATCTCCTGGAGCGTCTGTGAATTTTGATGTGATAGTACGCATCCTGAAGATCTATTGAGCACATCCAGTTGTCCTTCTGTAAGAAGGGCAGAATTGACTGAAGAGTGACCATTCGGAATCTTGTCTTCCTGACAGACTTGTTGAGTCTGCTGAGATCCAATATTGGTCTCCAGTCTCCCGTCTTTTTGGGGACCAAAAGAACCTTGAGTAGATTCCGGGCTCTGAATGGTCTATTGTAACTGGCTGAATGGCTCTTTTTTGCAGTAGTTTTACGATTTCTAACTCTGCAATCTCCCTTAGACCGGGTGGTACATCTGGAAGGGAACTTGAGGGGAAGGGACTTTCCTCGAAAGGAATTATGTAACCCTTGGATATGATCGACTGTACCCATCTGTCTTGAGTGAGGGAATGCCAGGCTTCTGGGTACAGTGATAATCTTCCCGACTGCCTCCAAGGAGGGACAGCCGGGCAACACCTCAGGGATGCTGAAAGGGCTTATCAGAGAGAGGCTCCCTGTTTCCCTGGTTCTTCGGACCCCCTCTGCCTCTAGAGCGCCGTCTGTTGTTGTTACCCCCTCTGCCTCTAGGGGTAAAATGACCACGTGAATCGGCGTGACTCCTTGGGATTTACGGAACCACATCTTACCACCCTTCTGTCCTTTGGGATAAGGCCTAGAAGGGGTGGAAAAACGGACTCCAACAGCAGAAAGAGTCTTGCCGTCCTGCTCACACCTGGTCAAGGTCTCCTTCACCTGAGGGCCAAACAAAGCTGACCCATCAAAGGGAGAATTTGTGAAGGACGCCTTAAAGGGATCCGCAAAATCACATAGCCGCATCCAGGCTTGGCGTCTAAGAGCCACACCTGTGCCTGCGGCTCTACTCGCTCCATCCGCAGCATAAGATATTAGCCACATGGAAGAGTTAGCAATGGAATTGAGGGTTCCTAGCTGCGAAGCAATCTTTTCTTGAGCCCCTGCAGCTGTAGGATCCTGAACTACTTCTCCCAGCTCCTTCAGGATATCTCTCTGGAGTCTGGTGAAGTGACAAAGATAATTCAGCGAACGCATAGCAAAGGTCGCTGAGGAAAACATCCGCTTGCCGTACCTATCCATGGTCCTAGAGTCCTTATTAGGAGGATGGACGGGCACGGAAGGATCTGCAAGTTCCTTTTTGGTGGCCGCAGCCACCACCATGGCATCAGCGGGGACACCCTTGGTTAGGAATTGTTTGTCACTAGGGGCAGTGATAAATTTAGAAGGCCTCCTAGGGACTGGCTCTACAGAGTCAGGAGCTGTCCACGCCTTCGTGCAATAACCTGCATAAGGGGGTCGAAGGCGGAGACACCCAGGAGGTGGAGGGCCGAGATCCAAACGCCTCTAGGTATACTGACTCATCCTCAGAGGGATTGTTGGTGGGCCAGTTTCCCCTCTGTTTGAGAAGTTCTAGGATGTCTGAAAAGGAGACATCCTCAGAGGGGATCTAGGGATCCCTCTGACTCATCAAAGTCAGTATCCGGTGACAGACTCGGGAGTCTACATGCTTCCTCTTACAAGTCCTCTTCCTAGGAGGATCTCCGAAACATCAGGAGAATCCTCGGAAGAGGGGGAAATTCCCAATGGGGAAACCTGAGGTGGAGGATCTCTGGGTCCTGTAGCAAGAGAAGTGGCAGAGATGTCAACAGGTACCATAGAGGGAGGAGCTACGGGAACAGACTGCTGACTGATACCAGTGGCCAGTACACTCTTCATCACCTCGAATGCTCCCCTCCCAGGCAGGTCCGAGAGAACCCGCTCCGAAGAGCTAGGAACTCCAGGAACCACCGAAAAGGAAGTCTCCGAGGCAGATGTCGGAGCCGAGCTCACCAAGGCCGAGGCTCCAAGGGGAAGAGCGGGCTCGGACAAGGGTCCGATGCCACTCACCCCCTCGGAGGAGACCATGGAAGCCCGACCACCGAATCCCTCTAAGGAAGAGGAGATAAGAGTAGGGGCTGAAGGAACAGAAGGGGTATCCGTCCTCCAGCCGTAGCAGTAACCATGCCCGAAGACTCCAACTCCAAGCTCTGGGGTAGAGTTGAAGGAGGAACTGTAACGGGGTGTGGACCAACAGTCGTCTGCTGAGACGGACTGTGTAGCATTTGGGCCAGTACCTGTGACTTGAGTAATCTACTGACCACTCTCTCTAGGTCATGATCTGACAACCTGGATGACCTTGAAGATCGGCTCCGATGGCTCCGTTCGATAGAAGAGGCGGAGCCGAAAGTATCGGCTCCAAGGAAGGAGACCTCGACCTCTTCCTGGAATGGGCCATCGGAGCCGATACTACAGATCCTGTCGGCACCGACTTCTCGGAGCCGACAGAACGTCTCGATGTATCGGCTCCAGCCGGAGCCGATACAGCTACCAAAGTAACGGTGTCGGAGCCGATCGGAGCCGACACCGATGCCTGTGCCACATGGGTGTCGGAGCCGATCGGAGCCGACATCGAAGTGGTCAAAACAGATTCGGCACCGATAGCCATCGGCGCCGAAAGCTTTGTGGATCCAGAATCGGCTCCAGCGGGAGCCGATCTCGACTCAATACGAGTCGGAGCCGAGGCCGCAGGCTTAGAAACAGAAGCCTGGGCCTTGGCAGTTTTAGTTGATTTTTGTGGAGCCGACTTAGCCGGAGAGCCCTCCGGCTTAAGAAGACCCCTGAGAATCAACTTGTTACATCTCTCCTGCAGGACTCTCTGGCTGAAGGAGTGACAAATAGCACAGGAGTCCTGCAGGTGAAGAGGGCCCAAACAATACAGGCAAGAAGTGTGACCGTCTGTCAGAGACATCTTCTGACAGCACGAGTCACACTTCTTAAAACCTGAAACCCTCTCCTTTGACATGGTGCCGAAACACAACACACACAGACACACCAGTCAAAATTAAATTAAACAAAATACCAAGAGGTATTTTATAAAAACACCAACACACACACCCTAACAGGGGGGGGGATGGGATAGGGAAAATTGACTAACAAAAAATTAAAAGAGACAGGGATTTCTGTCAGAAAAAGGGGTAGAAATAAATTTAAACTATCAAAAAATTAGTTTTAAACTAAAAGGGGCTTGAAATATCACAAATGTGAACTACTTACCAGGAGCTGGTAAAGAGAAGACCTCCCAAGCGAAGCGGCAAACGAGATCTGGGTACTTACTGCCTTGCATCATGGGATATGGGGCTGCCTCGAGCTGGTAAAAGGAGTTCTCGAGCTAAAGCAAGTGCCGAGTCGGAGCCGAGGATCGGCTCCGAACCCATCAAGCAAGAATGAAGGCGAGATTGACAACTTAACATCCTACATTAGATATTCATAACATTTCCACAAGAAAAAAATATTACTAGGTGCTGTGAATGTCATTTGGTTGGACATAAACTCTAACTCCTCTACATCTAAGATGAACTTATATGGTTTCACACAACTAATTAACAGCCCCACACATTATAGTAAGACTGGATTCTAGCATCAGACCCTAGCAAATACTCCATCGCAGGTACAATGTCAGACTCTCTCAATGATTATTTCCCAATCTGTATGACTAGATATCTCACACATCCAGTTTAACAGCATATTTATAAAACAACACATAATCTTTCCAAGTTTAACCCAGAAATGTTCATTACTACACTATCATCAATTAACTGGAACTTCCTAAAAATCCTCCCCTTAGAAGATGCTGTAATTGAATTGACTGCAACTTTTCTAAATATCCTAAATAGCCTTGTACTTCCTCAAAGGAAGAGGCTGAAAACAAATAATGCAACCTGGCTATCCAAAAAGAGAATGCTAATGCAGGATAGAGAAAAAGCCTGGAAGGAATGGCAAAAATATAAAACAGCTCAATATCGTGAGAACTTCAGAATGCTTCACAATCATACTAAAAAGTAAATAAATGAAAACAAGAAACTATACTCTAATAACTTCCAGAATAATAGTAAACAAATCCTAAAAGACTTTGGACATCCATTAAAGAAATCTTACATCCCGGCCAAGAATTCAACTGAAACCCCTCTCCAGATAACTCACCACTCAAAACTGCAATACATTTCATCTCTTACTTTATAGATAGTATAGCATCTCTCACCAAGGATTCCTCAACATCTAATCTCAATGTTGCCCAACAGCCACATATCACCACATCCACTTTCACCTTCAAACCTGTGCCCACATCCTATATAAAACTATTACTAAACAAACGTGAATCATGCTCTTCTTCAGTTGATGACCTTCTAAATGAGCACCTAAAACCTTAGAAGTGAGTAGCTAAAAACTGCAACCAATAGCATTGTCAATCCAGTCTCAATCCTTACAATTAGATCAATCCAGGAATCCCACACTCCCTCTCTCTGAAAAAAGTCACACATTATCCTGCTGCACAAAGGAGGAAATTCAAGAGACATTAATAACTTTAGACATATAGCAATCTTATTTCCCCTTGCCAAAATATTTGAAAAATGTATTCAAAAACAATTGCTAGACAAAAGTAATGTAAGATGTGGTATAGGCACAAATGGGTATGACAAGAAACAACTGTATAAAAGACCAACCTGCCGAACAGTATATACATGTAACATAAAAGTTGGAACTAGACATTTAACAAAAGAGTAGTTATACATAAAAAGTGGTAATAATTACTATATAAGAAAATGATGTTTTCTGTAATGTCTTTCAATCTGAATTGTCTTACAGATAAATATAAAAAAGAAAGAGTAGTGAACTATATTAAAAAAATGCAGAGTGCACATAGCTATTCTAAAGGAGACACATCTTGTAAGACCTGAACAAGTGGATTTGATAAAGAAATGTTTTCAGAATGGTTATTCAGCAGAATATCTGAGGCAAAGGAAAAGAGCACTTTTATTAATTGCAAGAGGAGCTCCAATAGTGATAGGAGAGGGAAAAAAAGGTTATAATGGAAGATGCATAGTGCTAAGGGGCTTCTGATTAGGGAGGAGGATTACACTGGCATGCATTTACTTCCCCCATAAAACTGCTATAATGGAGCTTAAGAAATAATTAGCTGTCAGCAAGGAATATTACTTATAGGTGGAGGCTGGAATTTGGTTTGCAACAGTGAAGATGTGTCTGGGGGGCCTAGAAGAGAAAATGCAACAAAGGAGGGTAGATTTTTAAAGAAATTTATGAAAATGTTTGACGTGGAAGATGTGAATTCAGTAGTAGGAGTTCAGAGTGAATTTACCTGTTACTTACTGAGATATAAAAACTGGGTTAGGCTAGATAGAGTCTATATCTCACATGAACATGTGCATTTAATTGTAGATCTTGAAACACATCCAATAACTATTTCAGATCATGTGCCAATAATAACTAAAATAAAAATGCAAGGTAATGAAATAAAATGAGACACTGGCGCTTTCCCACCTATCGGTTGAAAAGAAAGGAATTTAAGGAATGGGTTTTGGAATTAATTCAGGAGCTACTAGAGAAAATAGAATTTTCTTCTGGAAACATAGCTAGGGAGTGGGATAAAAGTAAAGCGAAGTTTAAAATTAGAGTGGAAATAAAAGAACGGGAGATATGGTTACACAGTAACAAGAATTATTTAGAACTATTGACAAATGTTAAATTATTGCAAAATAGGGGAAATCTCTCTGAACACAAAAAGGAGCAACTACAAAATGCTAAACAGAAAATAAGGGATGACCTCTACAATATGCACAAGTTTAGAAAGACTGCTGTTAAGCAACTGTTTTTTGATAATAATTCTAGAGCACAAAAACTTTTAGCATAACAACTCAAGCAACAGATAGTGGAAAGGACCGTGACCAAGCTTAGGGAGGCTATAACAAGGAAGATAATAAGAGATCCTGTAGAAGTATTAAAAATAATTCAGAAATTTTATGAAAGTTTGTATAAAGTAGAAAAATATGGAAATCAAGAAAAAGGTAGAAATGGGAATGTTTATGGAAGAATTAAGTATGCCAAAGTTAGAGGTAGATAAGGCTCAACTACTAACAGTTAGGATAGGAAGGGATGAGATAAAAATGGCTATGTGTAACCAATCTACAGGAAAGCCCCCAGGAATAGATGGTATTCCTGCAAAAGTTTGGAAGTTAAGAGGGGAAAACTGATAAAGATCTGGACGGTTTTATTTAACAATATTTTAAGAGGAGGAGAAGTACCAGCATCCTAGAAGAAGGCAGTGGTAACGGTAATACCTAAAGAGGGTAAAGATCCATCAGATCCAGCTTCATACAGGCCCATTTCAATACTAAACCATGATTATCAAGCGTTTATGTTTATAATGGCTAAAAGAATGGCAAAAGTGATACGAAAACTGATAGATAAGGATCAGTGTGGTTTTGTGGAGGGGAGGCAAATGTTTGACAACATTGATGATCCAGAGGGAAGCAGAATGTAAGAAAATACCACTTTTATAGATGGGTCTTGATGAAGACAAAGCATTTGACAGAGTAGACTGGGACTTCATGAGCTGGACAATGGAAGCATTTGCTTTCTCTGATACAATTATACCGTTGATTACATGAATAGATGAGGTATCGGAGGTGCAAATTAAAGTGGGTGTGGTCCTCTGTTATAATTTCTGCTTGAGTAGAGGAACCAGGCAGGGCTGTCCACTTTCCCCTTTGTTTGCATAATATTTAGAACCATTGGCAAAGAAAATAAGGGACTTAGAAATTCAAGGATATCATTGGTATGGTAGTCAGGAAAAGCTGGCTGTTTTTGCAGATGATATTATTTTATACATGACAAAACCAGAAAGGTACATTAAAGTGTTGTGGAACATTTTAAGACAGTTTCAGATCTTTTCTGGATACAAAATTAATGAAGCTAAAAAAAAAAAGGCAATAGCAGTAAATTATGTACCCACACATGAATTGGTCCAACAATATCCATATTTATGGGGACATGATAAAATGAAGTATTTAGGAGTATGGATTAGAAATGACTCTGCTGTGGCAGCTAAGGATATGTGGGAATTGACTAAACACAAGATAATACAAAAACTGAGAAACTGGAAGCTTTGTTATATGGATATGGATACTAAGATACAAGCCATTAAAATGCTTTTAGTCCCATTAGTCTTATACACAGGTCAGGCATATTTTTATCTGTAAAGTGGATACCCCACCACTGCCCACCAATATATGTAATGCCCCACCACTTGCCCAGTAATCAAGGAGCCTCAATCCTCACCCCTGGCAACAGTAGGGGATGTACATTGGGAGGATGACAAGTACACATACAGTAAAGTGCAATTTCCCTTAAGAGCACACAGAGACCACAGTCAATCTGGGGCTGGTTTCTCCCTCTTTCTCCAGATCCCCAATAAGACTCCCCACTGGCACAGCTATAGGGTTGAGATATCAGTTTAGTGGCCAAGCCAAGACCTCCAGCATTCTCTGTCCAACCAGTGCTTCACACACACACACACACACACACACGCACGCACGCACGCACGCACACACACACACACACACACACACACACACACACACACACACACACACACACACACACACGCACATGCACACGCACACCTCAACCTCTTAGTGCAACAAATTTGGACAAAGCCTAAAAAAATAGGAACAAATTATAAATATTGCTCTCATTAAGTTAGAAAATTGTTAGAATAACAGGATTTGTGTTAGTATGCATTTTTCTAAAGGATATGACATCTAAAACTCAAATGTCTGTTACTATTTTTAGGAGGAATATGGGGCAAAAATCTGGGCATTGTGCAAAAGCCTGGATAGCTGAGGGATATGCTACCTCCCTCTTATACATTAACATACATACACACACACACACACACACACACACACACACACACACACACACACACACACACACACACACACACACACACACACACCATACTTCTCAATATCTTAGCCCAAGAAATCTGAACAAACCCCTTATGGCCTAGACTAGCCACCATGTAACCCAACTCAAACGGGTCACCTTATAACCTTTACATTCTATCTTACCAACTCCTTTCATCCTACGATTCCATCTTTTTTACTTACTTATTGTTCTAACCCATAATTAGAAGCGTACCAACTTACTGTACTAAATGTCTAATTTCTGTTGTATTGCTTGGAATATTTGCTCTTGTATCACTATTTTTTGGTACTTTTCTAATATCATAAGTGTATTTAACGTATTATACTAAATGTTCAATTTCCATTGTAATGTTTGTAATATGTGCTCTTGTACTTCTCTTCCTTGGAGCTTTTCTCCCCGGGCCTCCACTGAAAACGGATATGTATCCAGCTGGACTATCCCGGTCAAAAAATGTAAAATAAAAAAAAAAAAATAAAATAAAACTGTTATAATGTTGGGGACAAAGGCCCAAAACTAGGGACACATCTAGAAATTTGCTAGAACAGGATTTGCATTAGAATGCATTTTCTAAAGAATATGAAGACTGAAACTCAAATACATGTCATTGTTTAGTAACTTTAATCCTTAGCTTATCCCAGTGATTTGTCAAAAAAAAAACAGAATTTTTATGAGGAACAGACCAAAAACATAAGGCAAAAATCTGGCCATTCTGTGAAAATCTGTACAGTTGAGAGGTATGGTACACACATACACCCCCTATCTCCTTAGAAAGTGGATAGAATGACAAGTTTTGCAGTAGTATGTATTTTCTGAGGATATGAAGTCTAAAACTCAAATGTCTGCCATTATTTTCTGACTTCAGTCCTCAATGATTTGCCAGAAAAAACACATTTTTATGAGAAATAAACTGAAAATATGAGGCAAAAATCTGGATAATTACGAGTTATGACCCCCACACTTCTTACACACACTCCTATCCCCCTCTTACTTAAACACAAACACACACACACACACACACACACCCCTACACCCCTACATTTACCTACCTACTTCTTACATAGATGCATACACACCCCTACCTACCTACTTCTTATATCCACACACCCCTACCTATTTCTTACACACACACACACACCTCTTAAACACTTAAACACAAACGCACACACCTAGCTCTCACTTGTACCTTCGTCCATAGTCCAAACATCTTCTGGAATTCAAAGTTCGCACGGGTGTGGAAGATGAAGTAAAACATCGGTCACACAGAAGTAGAAACGTCAGTGCGACTAGACACAAAGGGCATTCTTAAAGAAGAATACCCTTAAAAAAACAATGTATTTTTTTTTTTATTAAAAGAAAATTAATCTCCCAGCTAGCCCATTCTGGTGGGGGGGGGGGTGCAAGTGCACCCCCTTGCACCTGCCTGTGGGCACCCTTGGTGATAGAATATAGGAAAGTTTGGACAGATAGTTGGATATAAGATTAACATGGATAAAGTACAGGCATTGGTAGTAGGAAGAAAAGAGGGGAGATGGGACAATAGGTGGTAAGTGGGGATATAAAAAGAGATAAAGTATTTAGGAATAAATTTGAATGCAACAGTAGGAGAGACTGTAGAGGCAAGGAATGAGGGAATCCTGAAGAAGGTGAAGAAGCAGTTGAAGAAATGGCAGACTCTGGGTTCTGAAATGTATCAGAGAATACAGATACTTCACATGTCTGTTATACTTCAATTTGTTTATCAGGGCCAGGCCTTTTCATATTAACAATGAAGCAAACTATTAAAAAAGGTGAAGCAGTTAAGTAATGAATTTGTGTGGAAGGGTAAAAGGCCAAGAGAGAGATGGGATAGGGTGACAGATGATATACAAAAGGAGGATTGGGGGTCCTAGATCTGAAGGAACATTTATTAGTATGTCTGTTAACTACTGTGTTACGTATGGTGGATATGAATTATTTGGCAGAGTGAGCACAAATGAAAAGCTAAACAAGGATCTATTGAATTAATGAAATGACTTGTTGGAAGTTTTAATAGAAAGTAAGAAGAAGGGGGTTAAATCACGATGGGCAGAGCAAATGAGAAGGAAGTTTAGGAGAATGTGACGTGATGAAGGCTCAGAGAGATGGAGAATTAGGATTGTGCCAATAGGTGGAGTGTAAAAGGAAGTGGAGGACATGTCGATGGTATGGAGATGGTCAAAGAGACAGAATGTAGTGAGGTACTGGGATCAAGTGAAGGCAAGGGGTAGGTTGAACAATTGTCAGGAGATGAGGGAGGAATTTTAACTGGAAATTAATTTGGAATGGGACTATCACGGATTAAAGAATCAGTGGAGAAAGATGGGGGAGCTGGGATGAATGATCCCCAGTACCGAGTTAAAACTGGAAATAAAAAGTAGAAGAACAGAGAGGAAGAGTATGGTAGGGTTACTGAAATAGGTAAAAGGTGATTAAACAGAGCATGTAGACAAGCAGAAAGGGAATGTAAGTTAAGCTGGGAAATGGAAATGGAGGAGGAGTATAGATGTACAGGAATGGGGAAATATGCTATTGCTTCCAAGGTATATAACTAAGCTTGAAAGTTCCATATTTTTGTGTGGAAATGTTTGCACATGTATTTTTATACACTGATTAGAATAGCCCAAATGTATCCAGGGGGAGCTCTATGTTGGAGATACAGAGAAGAAAGGAGTACATGGAGTCATATATTTTGGGAGAGTACGGGATCGAAGGATTTTAAGGAGGAACATTCTTTGATAATAAAAGCTGTGGGGATGGGAGAGATACAGTTAGGTATAAAGCTGTTTTTGGTAGGCTACATCAAGGAAGTAGCAGGAGGTGAAAAAGTAAGGATAGGACTGCTAATGGCAATTACCAAGAATGCAGTAACTCAGAAGTGGAAGAAGAAGGAGGCACCAAAGGATGACGAGGTGAGACAGATGATGCAAAGGCTGATGGAGGAGGACAGGAGGGATGTAGAGAGGAAGGACATGTCCATATTTAAGAAAAGATGGGTGGAATGGATGATACATGAGGAAGGGGAGCAAGAGTTGACAAGGGAAGGAAAAGTGTCCAAGGATTACTGAAGGAGGTAGGGGTTAAATGTTTAGGTATATCTAAATATATGTATGTAAGTTTGTATGGAGTTGAAATTGGAAGTGTGGAAGTTTGGGGGGGGCAAGCAATTGTGAATAAAAGGTGGGTCTGGTCATGAGTAACTGAAAGAAAGTAGAGTATAGAACAATGTGGAAGTCTGTATAAATGTACCATAAATGGTTTTGTTAGAAATTAATAGTTTCTTGAATTTATGAAATGAATATAATCCCTAATTATGGATTGAGTCTGAGTGTAATAGAATGGGGGAATAAATTAAAGGGGAAGAAATGGACTAGTTGCTTGGGAAGAAATTATACATTGTGTAAAGAGGTTGTGTACATTGTTTTGGGTTGAAGTAAAGCTGAGTTTATAAAAACAGTAGAGCAATGTGGAAACCAAGAAAGAGCACAAATGGAAATATTTATGGAAGACTTAATTATGCCAAGATTAGAGAAAGATGAGGCTCAACAACTAATAGTTTAAGATAGGAGGAGAAGAGATAAAAATGTTGATGTATAAACTATCTGCAGGGAGTCTCCAGGGACAGATGTTATTCCCATGAAAATTTGGAAGTTAAGATGGAAGAAAGTGATAAAGATCTGGATGATTGTGTTTAATAATATTTTAAAAGGCGGGAAGCACCAGCTTCTTGAAAGAAAGTTGTGGTGGCTTTATTACCCAAAGAGGGTAAAGACCCATCAGACCCAACTTCATATAGACCCATTTAATTTTAAACTATGGTTATAAAGTGGTTATGTTTGCACTAGCTAAAAGAATGGCATGGGTGTTGTCAAAACTAATAGATATGGATCATTGTGGTTTTGTGGAGGGAAGGCAAACATTTGACAATATAAACAGAACAATGATGATCTGAAAGGAAGCAGAATATAAGAAAAGAACACTGTTATTGGTGAGTTTTGATGCAGAGGAAGCATTTGACAGAATAAGCTGGGATTTTATGAGCAGGGTAAGGGAAGCATTTGCATTCTCTGATGCAATCATTAGGTTAATTAAGAAGATGCACGAAGGAGCAGAGGCAAGAATTAAAGTGGGGGCATTCCTCTCCCAAAATTTGTGTTTGAACAGAGGAACCAGGTAGGGATGTTCTCTTTCTTCTTAGTTATTTGCTTTATACTTAGAGCCATTGATGCAGGAAATAAGAGACTCAGAAACAGTATGGTAATTAAGAAAGTTGGCTTTATTTGCAGGTGGTATTATCTTGCATTTTATATCTCCTGACACTATTTTAAGACTTTTTGGGATATAAAATTAATGAAGGTAAAACAAAGGCTGTAATCATAAATTATGTATCCCCTCATGAATTAGCTCAGCAATGCCTATATTTATAGGGACATGATAAGATAAAGCATTAAGTGTACAGATTAAAAATGATTCAGGTATAGCAGCTAAGGATATATGGGAAGAGAGTAAGCAAAAGATAATACAAAAGCTAAGAAACTGGAAGCTCTATTTTTATGGATATGGACAGTAAGATACAAGCACTGAAAATGTTTTTAGTGGACAGCAATTAATAAGGAGTTGAAAGACTGTTTTTTCTAGGAGGGGATGAGGACAAGAGTTAAATGGGATAAAGCTGATCCTCCCAGTAAAACAAGGTGTTTGAGGATTACCTGATTTGAAGGGATATTTTAGAGTTACATAACTAAGGCTGATATGCACAACACAATCAGAAGGTTGTAATTCAAATTGGAAAGGTATGATGACGATAAAGCATGGGGTGGGGTTCAAACAATAAAGAGAGAGAGTGGGAGTTTTGGATGCAGATCCTTAAGGAGAATAATAACAACCATACAAAATATTATATTTCTAAAGTTGCAAAAAGTATTGTAAGCACTAAGGGAATGAAGAAGGAGATTTTGCCAACAGGGATGACTACAAGTAGGGGTAAAGAAAATAGACAGGAGGTGGCTGGAACTTACTGGTGAAAACTGGCAAAGGAACCAAGGTACTAGGAGCAAATAAGTGGAGAGGGAAAGGTAATAGAGTAGGAACAGGCCAAGACAAAATTTGGACTGCAGGTTATAGACTGCCTTCCCTACAAATGATTGATATCAGAGTATAGGCAAAGAGAAAGAGGCAGAGTAGTCTTAAATGAAAGACCCACCCTGGTAGAATTTTTCGTCAAATGTAGAATAGAAGCTGCTGTTAAAAAAGGATAATCAGTAGGGCATATAAAATATTGCAAGATGACTATAAGAATCAATCAGAGGAGATTAGAAAAGATTGGAAAGAGAGACTGGAAAAATAATTTACAAGAAAACAGTGGGAGGACATGTGCATGGCTCCAAAGTATGCAACAAAGCCCAGAAGGTTTGGGATTTTTTGCTTGGAAATGTTTGTATATGTATTGTTATACCCCAAACAGACTTCAAAGAATTTTTCAGGTAGATAGCTAATGTTGGAGATATTTTGGATGTGTAATGAGCTGACAGACTTTAAAAATTCCCTTCAGAGTATTCTGTTAGAAAAATAGGGGGGAGCAAATGGATGTAACTAAGGAAGTGATTGTTTTGAGTTGGGGCACAAGATCTGAATTGCCTAGACATAGGAAGGCTTATTAAGTTTAATTCTGTTGGCTGGCAAAAAAAAGAATACTAGTAGGGGGGAGTGGCCAAGATGGCTAACTGAATGCAGCAGAGTTCCGTTGTTCTGCTTCATGCATTTTTTTCCTGACAGGAAAATTTTGTCAATCTCATCAGAATTCTATCAAAAGTAATATATTATTGAAGTAGAAGACACAAGGAATATTGTAGTGTAAAAATCTATGTATTTTTCAAAATTTTTTCCTGTCATTTCATCAATAAGAAATCTTCATACAGTAAAGAAGATGAGTCAGTTGAAGTCTGTGACACAAGAGAGCTTCATAAAAAAGGAAATACAACCACTTATTTGTACCATCCAGGAATTATTAACAAAAATTAACAAGCTGGATATAAAAATGGACAAAATAAAAGAAGACTGCTCTAAACAAATAAAACTCATGAATAAAATGATAAAGCAACACAAATCACACACAGAAAGTTTGGAAGAATCTGTCACAGATATAGATGGCAGGTTAACAGAAGGAGAAAACATCATTTTCATTCTGCAACAAAACAACAAGCTTTTGGACAGATAGATGATTTGGAAAATAGAGCATAGAGAAACATCAGAATATATGGAGTAACAGAGAAAATGGAAAGAAGCAGTATAATAAATTTTCTAACAGCCTGGATTCTGAAAGTTTTAAATCAACCAGAATCCTTTTCTTTTGGATTTAAAACGGTGCACATATCTTTGGTGACTGTTCCCACAAACAAAAAGAATATTCATCCAGGATCCATCATAGTCAAATTCATATCAGCACATGAAAAAGACTTAGTTTTAAAAACAGTAAGCTCTGCTACACCTCTAAAAATTGAAAACTCTTACATCAGGTTTGACAATGATTATTCTTCTTTGGTAATGAAGAAAAGCAAAGCCTGTATACCTTTGGTGAAATATTTGGAAAAAGAAGGAATCAAAACACATCTTGTCTACCCTGCTAAACTTATAGGTTCATAGGTTCATACTAGGCTATCTGCCCAAGGGCATTTATAAGCCTAGCCCATAGTTATGTGGCTTTCGCCACCCCTTTAGTTTGAATAAAAACTATGCCTATCATTTTTCTGTGCCTCTGTCAAGCAGTGACACTGAAGTAATCCCTGGGGTATATCTGCGATCTCCCATCCATTGGTCAAGATTCCTTTTGAACAAGGCCAGCGAGGTGCTCTGCCTCACATGTACCGGGATTTTGTTCCACAGCATAGGGAGTCTCTGGGTGATGAATCTTTCCCTCCAGCACGTTCTATTTATAACCGTGTCAAGGTTTAAGTCTCCCGCCCTTGTGGTTCTGAGGGAGCTAGATTTTTTGAGGTGAAGCATATTCATCAAATCTGGGTTTGACATGGCCTTATATGTCAGGCACAGGTCACCTCTGAGCAAGCGGTATGAGACTGAATAGAGCTGGAGTTCTTTCAGTCGGGCAGCATAAGACATATTTTTGAGACCCTTTATCCTTTTGGTGAGGAACTTTTGGGGCCTTTCAAGCTGCAGCAGGTGTCTGGTCAGATACATTCGAACGGGCATTGTACTCAATCATAGGTCTAATGAGTGATGAGTACAGGGGACGATGACCTCCCTTGATCTAGATGTGAATCCCTTCATGATCAGGTGGGCGATATAGAAGGTTTTCCTAACTACTTTAGCAACATGAGTGTCAAACGAAGGCTACTGTCAACTTGGGTCCCCAGATCCCTGATGACTTTTTCTGTGCTCAGTGGATTGCCACCTATATGGTAGCTAGGGGTAACCTTGTTTTTCCCAAAGGGTATGACTATGCATTTTTGGCGTTTAACTTCAGGCCATGGCTCTGGCACCAGTTATCCGTTTCTGTGAGGCCCTTCTGGAGGATATCTGTGTCAGATGTGTTTTCGACTATGGCACCCAGTTTGCAGTCATCTGCAAACTTTGTCAGCCATAACCCTCCTGTGTTTGCTTGTACTTCAGAAAAGTAGATGCCGAACAAGAGTGGACCCAGGACTGAGCCCTGTGGGACACCACTTGTGACAGGCTTTGAGTCTGACATGGCTCCAGCAACTCTGACCCTGTGGGTTCTGTCACTTAGCCAGTTTGCAACCCATCTTGTGATGTATGGGTTTACATTCAAGCTGATGAGTTTTTCGATGATACCTGAGTGGGGTATTATGTCGAAGGCCTTTGCCAGGTCGAGGTAGGCTGTATGGACTGCCTTCCCTCATCAATGGCCTTGGTGACTGTCTCGAAAAAGTCAACCAAGTTTAAGAGGCAGGATCTGCCTTTGACAAAGCCAAACTGGGTTGGATCCAAAGTCTGCAAGTTCCCTATGTCTTTATTTATGAGTTCCATTATGATCCTCTCCATGGCTTTGCAGATAAGGCTTGTCAAGCTAATGGGGCGGTAATTTCCAGGGTCTGTGGAGGCACCGCCCTTATGAAGTGGGACCACAGTCGCCGTGCGCCACTCCTTGGGTAATATCCTGAGGTGAGGCTAAGATTAAACAGCTGTCCTAACTGTGGGTTTAATTCCTCGTTGAGTTCATGAAGCACACAGCCGGGGACACCATCCGTCCCATGGATGCTGTGTTTTTTGCCTTAGTGAGGGCAGTTCTCACCTGGGCGTTGGAGATGTTTGGGGGGCTACAATCCTCTGGAATAAATATCACTCCTTTTGGGGGGGAGGGGGGGGAGAAGTTTGCACTGAACCTGTCAGCCAGTATGTTAGCAATGTGTGTAGGTTCAGTAATTTTCACATCATTTTGAACTAATTCTGAGCATATCTGGGAGTTTCCTCCTAGGTTTCTAACATAGCTAAAGAAGGCCTTATGATTGTCTTTAGAGTCCTTGGTGATTTTTCTCTCAAAATTTGCCTTGGATGATTTTATGAGAGCTCTTAGTTTTTTACTTATAATGATCAAAGGTGTCTTACCTTTCAAGGATTTTGCTCTATCTTGTAGTAGCTTCCTCCTTTTGTTGTAGAGCTTGTTTATGGCTGGGGTCCACCAGACTGGATGCTTGCCTTTGGTACAGAGAGTCTTAGTTTTGTTTGGGATTGCCTGATCCATGCAGTCCTGTAGGTGCTGGTAGAAGGCATTTGTAAGTGATTCAGCGGTTTGAGTAATGTTTACCACTGGCTCAGGGGCCTTAAAGGAGACCACACTAGTTTTTAGAAGTGTGAAATCGGCTTTTGAGAAGTTTTTCACTGTGGTCTTTTTGTTTCAGGTGGGGCGGATGAGGACCTCCAGCGAGATTAGTTTATGATCTGATCTCACCAGTGAGGGGTATACTTCCGGTGTTGAACATTTTGATCCCATGTTCGTGATGATGAGATCAAGTATGTTTTCTCCTCTTGTGGGGATGGTGACTAGTTGTTCCATGGCATTTGAGTTTATGAACTCCAGGAATCTTTGGGTTAGAGTGTTCGGGCTTGAGTTTCTACCTGTAGGAACCAAAACCTTTGATTATCTAGACGATGCCCAGTCTTACATCCAAAAGAAAAACATTTTATCTTCTTCTGAAGCTATGGATACCACCATATCATTAGAGCATCAAGCAACAAAAACTGACTGGACTGTCAAATGGAAGAAAATGTCTATGGATAAATAAATCTCTTATTAACAATGTAAGTTAGTTACTAAAAGTGATGTTACTTTACTACTTACACAGAAAATCAACTAATCACTTTTCATTCCTTAAATAATATATATATATATATATATATATATATATATATATATATATATATATATATATATATGGTTTCACTTCTGAATCCTGAAATATCACAATCCTGAGTTTCAGAAAACTTCATAATCTGGAAGCCCAACATCCTGAAAATTCAAAATCCTGAATCCCAAAAGGCAGAAAACACACAGGATACATATACTGACTATAGAGAACACAAACCAGATTACATTCCACCAAATATAAGCAGGGGGGCAAGCCCCCCTGCACCCCCACCCACCCTGCTACTTAAATATATTAACTCCAAGATTGTACTTCACTACACTATTATGACTTATGTTGTAGTATAGCAAGTTAAAAGGGAATGTTACTAAGGTTACAACAGGCAGTCATGAAGACATGATGGTATGTTTGCCATTTTTTTTCTGTGGAGTACAATCTTGGAGTTTATATATTTAATTAGCAGGGGATGTGGTGCTATCCTTTGTCTTGTGTGTGTTTCTCTGTGTCCTTGTACTGGAATATTGTCATTCTTTGTGTCCTGTATATTTTCAGTATTTTGTGAGTCAGGATTTTGAATTTTCAGGATTTGGGGTTCTGGATTAGTTCAGGATTGTGATATTTCAGGATTCTGAAGTGAAACCATATATATATATATATATATATATATGTGTGTGTGTGTGTGTGTGTGTGTGATATATATATATATATATATATATATATATATATATGTGTGTGTGTGTGTGTGTGTATATATAAATATATATATATATATATATATATATATATATATATATATATAAAACAAATAATAGTCTTATCATCACAGGAGTACATTTATAGTAATAGCATATTGCAACTAAATGCTTTAATCTTAATCTTTATGAGTTATTACTAAAGAAGTTCAGTTACACTAGTTTCTTTTAAAGATTTCAGTCACATAATGGCACATAAAAAACAAGTTTAACAACATAGCAGCATAGATATTAATTACTGAAATGGGTGTCTTATGTTTAAAAATGCTGGTTAATATAGTCATGCGTATGATTAAGTGTTTCTTATCATTTTAAAGTCTTTTGTTGCTTTTATTAAATATAGCTCATTTTGAATACTGGAAAGGCCAAAAGATGCAATTTAATGTTGTATTATCTATAACTCTGTTTAACTTAATGCTTAGAAGACACACCAGGTGCTTCTTTTTTGCTTTACCTAACAATTTGACTTATGAAAATGTTTTTTTTGACTAAATTCTGAATTTTTAAATGCATCCGCGAGCTATTTGAACTAAAAACTTCCATTTTAGTTTGGCTTCCCCGCTTAAAATACTTACAATGCTTCTAGGACATTTTTTATGCACAGCACAGGCCTATCCAACTATAAACAGCACTTCATCTTTACTGGAACATGCTTGCATGTTCAAAAGGAAGTGTGGTGCAACCTCCGACTTCTGGAAAGCAGGAAGTACACAGAACCAGAGAAAGAAAAAAAATCAAAACAGACTATTTTAAAGTTTTTTTAAAGAAATTATGTTTTTAACTGCCAGAATGTTTTAAGTAATATTTTATTTTTTTAAGCTAAATGTTATTTTAAGTATTTTAATTCTTCTTATGTTAAATAAATAGGGGAAACTTTTATAAGGTCACACATAGAAGGACATATTTTATTGCAACACCATTTGTAGTTTTTAGCCATGTGCTGCTGTTATAACATTAAAACTGTTTCAAATACTTCTTTGTAAATAAAGACTGTAATAGTAAAGAAGGTAAAAGAAATATGATAGTTATGTCTGAATTATTTAATACTTGTAACAACCACTTCATAATATAACACAGTGGTAAATTAGATAAAGCTGCAGTCAAACTAAACAACAGCACTCAGACATTTCATTCATATTAGTTTACTCTAACTTATATATACTATTAAGCTAATTTTGTAAAGTTGTATTATAAATAAGTTGGATATAGATAAGTGATAACACCGTATTCTCACCAACAAAAGTAATACACATGCATTATAATATAACAGAACATGTTATGTGTGCCATTAGATGACATTTTCTATATATAAAAATGTTTATGCTGTTTTTATTTGTAAAAAGTTATGATGAATGGTTATTTGACTTATAGCTATGCAATGTTGTCTTGTTTAGATTTCTACTGAGTAATAAATATTCTTATTAATATTATCACACTTAGATTAATATAATAGGAGAGGGTAAAAATCCTTTAGTATTACATATTACAATGGTGTTATTTTAAAGGCTTATAATCTTTAGTTAGAAACATATAAAGCTATGTTTAATTCTTAATTATCTACATTTATATTGGCTGGCAGTTACCACCTTATTCATGAATGAAATTTTCATATACAGTAGGTCTGTCACTTAATATTTATGAGCTGTTAGGTTAAATTTCCTTAAGATGTAAAATGTTTTATTCTTTTATATAGTGTAGAAATACAAGGGCAACCACGGTGGTGCAGTGGTTAGCATTGCCGCCTCAAAGCAAGATGTTCTCCGGTTTGATCCTCAGCTGGGGTGCCTTCTGTGCGGAGTCTGCACGTCCTCCCTCTGGTCGTGTGGGTTTCCTCCAGGTGCTCTGGTTTCCTCTCACATCCCAAATACATGCTGCAGGTGGATTAGACACTCTAAATTGGCCCTAGGTGTGAGTGTGTATGTGTGTGTGTGCCTTCTGTGGAAGGTTGGGCACCGGGCTGACAACTCAACACTGTAAAAACTCCACTGCCAATCATGAGTGACAGGTGATCTGCTGTGGTGACCCCTAATCAGGAAAAAGCTGAAAGAAGAAGAAGAAGAAGAAGATAGTGTAGAGATACAATGAGTGACCATTTGATTGGTAGTTACCACCTTATCCTTTACTGTGACTCATAAAATTCAGTTTAAGACCTAGAACCTAAAGAATACTACCACTATTAAAATAGTTTGTGCTGAATAGTTTGCCATTTATACTTCTTCTATAATCCCTATGGTTCCAGAGATATGAACATTTCTTTGAAATGTGAAGACATAATTTGATTCTGTCAAAAGGCTTAGGCTCCGCCCATTGGAAGTTACACTGCAAACTCCCTGAGCTCCATTGGAGTGAATGTGCTGTTAGGTTAAAATTTCTTAATATATAGAATTTTTTTCTACTTTCATATAATATAGAGATACAATGAGTGGATATTTGACTGGTAGCTACTACCTTATCCATAGATGAAATTTTCATATACAGTAAGCCTATCACTTAATATTTATGTGCTGTTAGGTTAAATGTTCTCAAAATATAAAATGTTTTATTCTAATTTCATATAGTATAGCGATACAATGAGTAGCTATTTGACTGGTAGTAACCACCTTATTCATGAATTAAATTTTCATATATAGGGTGGCTATCACTTAGCATTTATGTGCTGTTAGGTTAAATTTTCTTATTATATAAAATGTTTTATTCTACTTTCATATAGTATAGAGATACAATGAGTGACTATATGACTGGTAGTTACCACCTTATTCATGAATTAAATTTTCTTATACAGTAAGCCTATCACTTAATATTTATCTCTCTAGGCAAATGATTCTTCTTTATTCACATATAATGTCTATTAAATATGTAGATGTTTATTTGACAGAAGTAGTAGCAAAACTGTGTTTGTTTTTGACATGGTTTGGTTAGGAAGAGGCTTGAATGGAAAATTCATCAAGCCTGGAATATTATGTTCCATGTTGAGGGTGTGTAAATGTTCATTATTCTATGGTTTCTTTTTTTGATTATTTTTTCTTGTCCATAACAAATACTTGTATTATTGTATTCGCATTTATCATTCAGTATTCACAAGAAGCATGCTCTGAATATTATACGGAAAGCAATGTCTATTTTAAAGTGTATTTCACTGAATGTCAATGGATTGAACAATCCGATAAAGAGATGTAGTGTAAAATACTTAACACTACATAAATCTGATATTGTTTTCCTACAAGAAACACATTTAGTATCTGAAGATGTTAATAGAGACATATGAAGAAATTATACTGTTTTAGTGGGATTTCAACTCAAATCTGAAAGAAGAGGTATTTTAACATTATGGAGAAAAACATTAAGAACACCTAATATTATAGATACATACTAAGATAAAAATGGAATGTTGGGCATAGTAGTAATACAATCAAAGAAAAAAATACTACACTCTCATAAATGCATACTGGATACCAGGTATGGGTGTGAATACTGTTAAAAAACACCTAGACATTATTACAACATAATCTACAGGTGAATTATTATTTGCTGGAGACTTTAACTGTATATTATCTGTCAATAAAACTACAAATAATAAAATAAAATAAATATCCTCAGTAGCAAAACACTTAAATAATTACATAAATTATATGAATCTGCGAGATATATCTAGCCTAAAACTATCAAATTCTTTGAAATTCACACATTATTCATAAAGATTTGGAACTCAAATGAATATAGATAAAGTTTTAGTCTCAAATTCCATATATTCTAAGATTGAGGAGGTATTGATTGTCTCATGTCCACTGTCCGACCACAATGCTATAACATTTCAATTAACAATAAAACAACTTAATTCATTGTGAGAGAATACCTGCTTATATTATGAAACTAAAAGACTTTCATGTAGGGTACTTAAAAAAAATAAATCAAATAATAGCCCTTAACAATAATGGAGATGTTTCTGATTCTATTTTTTTTTGGGATACATTGAAGGTAGTTTTATATGGCAAGATTAAAAACTGGTATATAGCAAAAAGGAGAGAATGGGTTAAGGAATTAACAAACATTCAAATGGAGATTGACACATTAAAACTGAATATAAAGCCTAATGATATAAATGTAAATAATCAGTTAAAAAATCTAAACAAGAAATATACAGATATACTTCATCACAAGATTTCTATTAACTTGAAAATGAAAGTACAATCATACTCAATAAATCTCAAAAGCTTACAGAAAATAGCAATTAGATTAAAATGCATGAACAATAATAACCACATTAAGGAAATTATATAAAAAGCTAGAGCTAAAACAAAGATAGTTACAGACCTGACTGACATATCAGAAATTATTATGATGAAATCAATAAATCAAAACCAATTTTAAGCAGCAATAATCTTTTAGATGGATTTTTAAAAGCTAATACACAATGAAAGCTACCAAAAGAACAAATACTTAAAATGGATAGGCCCATCTCCTTTAGAGAAGTAAAAAAACAAAATAAAAATAGAAAACTTAACAAAGCACCAGGACTAGATGGAATAATCCCAGAATTGTACAAACTAATGCCTGATAACACTCTAAAAAATCTTGATAAACACATTTGAAGAGTTAAGAATACATCTAATCTACCTCCCTACTGGAAATATTCCCTTATTTTCCCCATATTAAAACCAAACAATGATCTGATTTCTTGTTCATCTTATCATCCTATATCTCTTTTAAATGTAGATTATAAGGTATTCATGTTGAATTTAGCTAAGAGAATAAACTCAATACTTGCCTGCTTAATAAAGGAAGATCAAACTGGGTTTATAATTGATAGGAAAGGACGCAACAATTTATTTAGGTTATTTTCTTTGATTGACATTGTGAATAAAAACAAGAATAAATTATTGATAATAAGCCTAGACATAAAGCATTTGATTCAATAAATTGGTCCTATCCATTTAGAACATTAAGAGAATATAACTTTTCTAATGAATTCATAGAACTAATTAATAAAATTTATGCTAACTCAATATCTTATGTAAAATTTTAAAAGGAAAAAACAAGGATGTCCACTACCCCCTTTATTATTTGCACTTGCAATAGAACCTTTCACTGACTTCATAAGGCATAATATAAATATAAACTGTTATAAATTAAATGAAAATCTTTCCCCTAAAATTCAGTTCTTCACTGATGATATTTTAATCACTAGTGGAAATGTTGAAACATCTTTAGAGCATTTAATAGAATCTATAGACTTCTTTGAAAAACTATCAGGGCTAATATTCAATCAAAATAAAACAAAAACATTGCTAATAAACAAACAGATAACTGATAGGTTGACTACATTAAAAAACTTCAACTGGGGAAATTCTTAAATAAAATATTTAGGAATAATCATTGAATCAACCTATAAACAATCAATAACTAATTATCAGCAAGTAAGCAATACTATAACAAAATTAACAATAGCATGGAACAGATTATTTTTTACTTTTTAGGACAGGCTAACTCTAATTACAGTGATAACATGGGTAACAGAAAATACACCCCTGGGATCACTTCATTGGCTCTGCCTGACAGAGGATCAGTTAATTAATCAAAGGGGTGGCAAAAGCCGACACACTCTGGCTAGGCTTATTAATGCCCTCAAGCAGACAGCCTAGTACCTACCTATGAACCTCTAATGACAGTATTACAGAGGATTTTATACATCAGCCAATCATTAATACTCCCCCATCAAAACAAATTATAAAAAAGTTAAACTCCATTTTAATAAAGTTCTTGTGGCACCCCAAAAATCCTAGAATCTCACAACATTGGCATACTTTAGGTTGGGAAGAGAGAGGTATTGCTTTTCCTAACACTGAACTATATATTACATCTATGATTATAAAAACAGTTTACATGAGGCTAGATTCTTCTTTCACCTCATACTGGAAATCAATTCATTAAACACTGATAAAACAAAATAATAAAAATATAATTGACCTATTTATAAATATTGATAAAAATGTATTCTTATGGATTATAAAAGGTTATTTATTGAAGAAAAACACCAATATATCCTCTTTCCTTTTATGAATCAAATTCTTATAGTATTTAAAAAACTCATTAACTCAAATTACTTATGTAAAGATCTAGCAATAATAATATTCCCAATAGCTTACACGAGTGGATGTCTAATATCTTTTAATATGAGAAAAATTACAGATTTGAAGGACAATGGGCTTATACATTGGAATCAATTATTGTCAGGAAACAAAATATATTCTGCAGATTATTTAATTGCAAAATATAGCATAGAAAATAACAGTTGGTTAGACTTGCAAACATGTAAATAATTATACAAGATAAAATCAAAGCAACATTCAATACACAATATACTCAAATTCTCAAAATTCTAAACCTTCTAACATCAATAACAAATTATCTAATAATATTTCTTCATTATCAATAATTTACAAAATTCTAAGAATGAATTTGCTTTATCTAATAGCTCATTCTGGTTATATTCAACTAACATTAATAAAGAAGAATTTTCAGATAATAATAAAAAGCTAATATTGAAATCAGCAGTGAAAACAACATCTTCCCAATACTAGAAAATATTTATATGGAAATTTATGCATAGAAATTTTCTCACACCTCAAAAGATAGCAGCCATAACTAAATTAGATAACACAAAATGTTGGAGATGTGAGACAGACCTTAATGCTGATTGGCAACATATGATAATTGGTTATAAAATAGTTCTTCCATTTTGGACTGACTTCAGAAACCTTTGTACAGCATTGTGGCCAGATAAGTGTAACATCTCAAATTCTCTTATATTATTTAATGCACTTATACCTGAAATGATTCCAGTATCACAACTACCATTTCTTTGGAGCATTTTAGCAATAGCTAGAAAAAAAAATTACAAAAAAAACCCTGGAAAACGAAGACTACTATCTCATTCAATAATGAATGTATCTGTTTAGCAAAATCAGTATGCAATAATGAAATACTTACTATAAGAATGAGAACTAGAAATGTGACACATAAATTAGTGTGGGAAAAATTACAAAGCTTACTAAAAAAGTATTAATTATATTAGAAATGTTTTGAATTTTGTTATGGACTTTGTAAATAATATGTAAATAGTTTCATGAGATTGTTAATTAATTATTGTGCAAACAATTATTGTTTTATTTTAAAATCAAATGCAAAGTTAAAAAAAAGGAATGCTAGTACAGACTACTATAGATCCTCAAAGATCAATAACCTAGTAAGTACCTATGAACCTATGAAGATAGCAATATAAGTGATGCGGAAGGAGGATTCATAACTTTTATTTATTTTACTACTGAATGGCGCTAACACTTTTTGCCAAGATCAGCTAACAGTGGAAGCTGTCCCTTCCCCACTGTTGCACAGTCTCACAGTTAGTATATTTATAGTAGCCAGGGTTGTGGGGATACAGGAGTGGCTTGCCTCTCTACAAAAATACTTGTTCTGAGTGATGCCATTTTATTTTTTAAATCAAATCCTTGATGGTTTGCAACCGATATAATGAATCTCAATGTTAATTTATATTGATGATTCAATACAGACCCTATATATATAATAATTTATATATACATACAGACACAGACAAAAAACACATATACACACGTGTGTGTGTGTGTGTGTGTGTGTGTGTGTGTGTGTGTGTGTGTGTGTGTGTGTGTGTGTGTATGTCCAGGCACACATATGGACATGCATGCTTGCAGGTAGATATACATGCAAACAATATCTTACTGTGCTCCCTTACCCCACAATTTCCATATTATCACACTGAGGAAAATGTCGACCTTCTACAACACCATATTTAGGTCCATAACTAAAGCGACAGGATTTCAAATGGTGTCTGAATTTCTGCATCTGTTATAAGGTACTGTTTCTTATCTCCTGGATCACGTAACAGTTCCACCATTTTTTAACACAGGTTTTGCACTTGCAGACCTTTTAAGGTTCCTTAATAAGTGTGGCCAAGCTCCCAATATGTGGTAAGCCCTTCAATTCCGTCCCATCTGTAGTACTGTACATGTGACCACTTAGTTGTAGAAAAGGGATAGAAGTCTGACTGTAAAGGTCTAGCAAATGTTATCGCACTCCTGTAAAACTTCATTATCAAGCTGCTTAGCAGTCACATTTCTGAAAGGCATGGCATTCATATATTCATTGCTAGCAGCTTGGCTAAAAATACCATTTCATAGAGAAGTTACATTTTCATTCCTAACAAATTGGTTAAAAATTACATTTTTTAGGCATAGCAATTACATTTACATTACTAACAGCATGATTTATTAAATAATATTTAGCAAAGTGCCTCCTTTTTCCTAGCTTAAATACATCACTTTACTTACTGATATTTTTGGGTGTCTAGCAGTATCTGCACCTTTCTACTTACCAATGTAATTCAATCAGCAGCAAAAAAAGCTTAATTAGTTAGCAGTCTTTCCTGTCTTTCCTGTAGCGTACTAATTGCCTATTGCTGCAGATAAGCAAAGTGTCTTTCAGTAATCTTTTTCTGCTCTACAATGGATTCTACAGTTTGGGTTATTCCTGGGCTGCTATGCACCAGTTTCCATTGCATCTATAACCTTCTCCAGTCTGGACAAAGCAAAAACTGTTCAAACACAGCCTATGCTTCTTTCTCCCCCAGTTAAGAAAAAGCATCTCTTTCTTTAGTTGGGGAAATTAGTCTCAAATGCAGCCTGTTTTGGGTACTGGAACTGTTGTGATCCTCTATTAATTGGATAAAACTTCTTTATTGTTCACCATGAGTCATTATTACTGGGGTCTACTGGAAACAAGATGCATCACGAGAGGTACCAGATGAAGATGTCCTCTTTCTCCAGCATTATTTTTGCTGGTCATGGAGAATCTAGCCTACTAGATCCATTGGGTGCTGCAGAAATATAAGGAGGAAAATTCTGTAGAAAGTAAGTTTCTATTATTTGCAGATGACTGGGCTCTACTAAGTACTAATGAACCAAAAGTGCTAGAGGAGGTGTTAAACACTCTCTACATATCTGGGACAGCCTTAGACATTGCAATATAACCAAATTGGTAATAACTTGTAGCAACAATATATGGGATACATTACCAGTTTTTCAGATACCGGTGATCAAGGCTGTTTAATATTTATGTTTTAAATTTCATAGGACCCTAACTCTCTCACAATTAGTAACATAGTAATTGTCCTCCTTTCAAATGTTGATCACTTATAACCTTAACTGGTGGAATATGAGTAGTAAAGTCTTAATTGTCCCCCATATTCTGTATTTCTTTCAGAATATCCCCATCAGTAGCTCACGTCTGATAACACTATTCATACCTGAATATATTAATGCAGCAGTAGTTGGAAATAGGGAATGAAATCAAACAGAAATGTGCACATATATTCTCTGCTGTCTACTGGGATGAAGACTTCCCCATTTGAGGAGATATGTCTTGGCAGGTAAACTGGTGCAAATACTTTCTAACATCAGCAAAATTGATAGGGCATTTATGTAGACAATTTTAGAGCCATATAATTGGCTTGGCCAAATTTACAATGAATGCTTAATACTGGAGAGTCTAACATGGGGAAAATATCCTACAGGCTGTATATAGCATCAACCAGGAATTACAGAACTAATCAAAATAACATACTTAACAATACTGGGTAACCAAAAGAATAATTAAGTGGAAGCATATGTTGGAAGGTCACCTTAATCTCAAGCTCAAATCTGTTTCCTTCGAATGCAAGGAATTTGGGGCTGATAAGAAGGAATATATCTCATACACCTAAACTGGTCAGGTTTGGACTCAGCTTGTGAGCAAACAGTGGAAAATGGAATGAATCGAAAGCCATACTGTCAGGTAAGATATGGCTAATTTACAAGGATATGTGGGGTAAAAGGGCAGTAGTGACAAAACACTGCTAGGAAACGGAAAAAGCTTAAGAAACTGACATTAACAGAAGTAGAATGGTTTCAAACCTGGAATGCTGTAGGCCACCTTACTAAATGGCCAAAATATAAAGACCAGTAGTTGAGGAATGTGCAGAGATGGCACCATTCCATGAGTAAACAGAATCAGATGAAGCTAAAAGGATATTATAGGTATTTTAGATGTAAGGTTTGGGAAGCAGGATTCTTACATATGTTCTAGTGATGCCTAAAGTCCGAACTATCGGGGATTGAGTGCCATTTATCCTTTACAACACATATTGGATAATGTCAATTTTGACTGTAAATTCTGGATTTTGGTGATTATAACCAAAATACATCCCAAGAGAAAGATTCTTTGTGAGGTACGTTGGATTTCTGGCTAGTGCAGCAAAGCTTTTATGTGCTCAAAACAGGAAGCAAAAAGGTGTTTTTTCATGAACGTCAGTTGACCAATGCCTACACAAGTGAATAAGCAGCATAATGCATGTTTTCAAAGATCAGGTGACAGATCACATTCCACAATGTTGGCAACTGCTAACAGACAAATATAAGATGTCTAAAGAGAGGCACATTCAACCTGGAGGGACAGAATAAGGGAGACAGCAGTGATAGGATGAATGTATTATGGGGAAAGGCACTGTAATGTAAGGTGCTGCAGTATAATTATGTATGTGAGGCAGAGCATTCTACATACTGTAAATACTGTAGATAGTTACTGTGTACTTACTTGTTTGTAACTTGTTGTTCTTTAAAATAAATAAAATACAATTAAAAAATAAGTCTCAAATGTATGCTGCCAAGCAAGAATGAAATATGGTCATTTGGTGTAGTGACTACATTTTGCCTACCTTCTCCATCAGTGTAGTATGTAAAATACACTGGAGGCAGATGTCTCA